>NC_068382.1:12579117-12926617 GCF_023724105.1 Carassius gibelio | reverse complement strand
CCACACAAAGTGGTGAATTCACATAGTCCGTGATGGACAAATCGTTAACGGATGGTCTATGTGGTAATATAGTATATCGGGCAGGACATCCATACACTCACCTAACTTTCATCAACCTTAAATATTGCTTATCATCTGAAATATTAGAGGTGTAGCGATTCACTCGTTTTCTCAACGCATCGATTACAAACCCTCTTGAACATGGATTTTTGAATCATGAATTGTGGATTTCGGACAGTAATCGTAAAATGCTAAGAAGTGAATGAACTGCGATTTCTATAGCGATTCAATGCTTTCAAACACATCAAATTACTAGAAGCACAAATGAATGGAGACCTTGAATAGTGTTTGTGTCTCGCATCTCTCCTTCACACGCTCATTTACCGCCAGTCACTGTGCTTGTGCTCCGTTTGTCTCACTGACAAATTTTTTTAAGCGGCTGATGTGTGATCTCTCCTTAGTACTCACGGCCAGTAATGCTAAATTGAAGTAGTTTTACTTTTCTGTAGTTTTTCCAATGGCTCTCGGTCATAATGACAGCATTACCTAAGCAGTCAAAGACTGCTTATTTATTGTATTGACGGAGCAAAAATTGTCTAAAGCATACACAGTTCCATTGAATGATAAATGTGTTATAACAATGACTCTGAATCAAATTTACGAAGGAACCTGTTAAAATAACCATAGCATTAACAACAACCTTGAAATAAAGCACAAGGTTTATTTGTTTGTTGCTATATCAAACAGACGTCGGGCGCGTTTTCTTTCAGAATCATCATTCACTGATGGAGAGTAAAAGATAAATAGCTACTATAGCATTTAATTTTATGAAAATGAGATTAAATTTTTGCAATGAAAGAGAAGCGATAGCACGCTCATAGAACTTATAGACGTGCTAGGCTATATCTGCAGCTAAACTGAATAAAAAGCAGAATGAATTTAAATGTTAATACAGTAAACGCAATAAATAAAATTTAAGAATGATGCAGTGCTAATGGTCATATCATTTATTACAGTATAGAAACTAGTATAGGCGCTGCTGCGATTATTTGCTCTTAAGATACTTCGTAATTTTTGGTCAGAATTTTTTCACTCAGAATAACAAATTAAACTTTGTGCTTTTGTAAAATAATTAAAGCAAACAGGAATCCACTTCCTACCATCTCGGACTCTATGAACTTGAGCATGTCACTTCGAAAATGTGTATTCTTACCTTATTACAGACATGAAAAATATATCTATAGAGAGTGAAAATTTTAAATGAACCAATTCAAATAGAAAACAAATATTCTAAGATTATGTAATGCATAGAAAACATGCATACTGCATAGATGACAAGTGTCGCCGACTTCATCTCTTAAACTGATAACAGAAAGCACTAGTGTATCAATAAATTATTACAACTTTAATGCAGTGTAATTGCTGTTTTCCCTAACACAGTCATAATTATTATATTTGCCGGTACCCTATGGCAAGCCATTTTTGCGTACACTTGAGTGCTTATTAGGCTATGTAGACAATTAAAGGTTCATCATTATGTTTTTTATATTGTTTATTAATAAAAGTGAGACTAATAGTCGGCTAATGCTTCGAATAAACAAATACTAGTCGACCAGAAAAGTCTTAATCTTATGCCATTTTCCCACCCACTCCTTTCTATAGTCCTCACCTCACAAACAGTGCAATGGAAGCGAGTTTCAACATGGTGCTTGCACTCATTGCAGGTATAGACAAAGCGGTCCTGGCTCTGATTGTGCAGTTCCACCAGCATGCACATGGTGCTCCATTTGGAGCGCCGCATAGAAGAAAATTCCAGGTGCTTATCCCGTGCAAGTGTTAAGAAGGCATCACGACCATCCATCAAATCACATGCCATCAAAGGATCCAGGTCAACAATGGGCAGGAGAGAATTGGAATTGGGAGCCGCAATCAGTCGGATAACAAAGAACACCTTGCAAGGAAGAAAACGATAAGAAAATATTAAGAAAAATACATATACTAACTAGGGCTGTCACTTTTAGTTCGAAAATTGATTGCACAATCGATCGGACCAACCAAAAAAAAAGTCAATGTAAAGATGCGTTTAGGTGCGTCTGGATGTCTCGCGGCGTGGTAGACGCAAATTCACCTCATTCTGGCATCTAGTTACAGGAGATTCTGAGTTATGAAAAGGACCATTGCAAGCTGACAGCGACCGGCTTTTGTGATGGAAAATTGGCAGTAATACCACCTTGCGCAGCTGTACTTGAGTGTCCCTGGGGCATCAGTGCGGTCGGAGCGCGTCTTCTCAAAAGCTGGACATATAGTGAATAAAAAAAACGCTCTGCTCTGGACCCCGAAAATGTTGATCGACTTGAGTTTTTTGAACAGTTGTTTGAAATGGATTGAATCATTATTTAAAATAATCTTAGAGATTTTTGAATTGCTTAAATAATAAATGCAGCCATGTTGAAGCCTGCAGTGATGTTTTTCTTTTGTTATGGCAGCCATCCCCTCTGCATATATATTTTTTAGAGAATGTTGCACTCCTGTTGATGTTTGTTCTACTGCACAAGACTTCATGCCAATAAATAATGCTGACTTGTGCGTTCCCAGCGCTCTCTTTACGTTCGTCCGTTATTTGATGTTAAAAAAAGGAAACGTGTTTTTTTGTAGACATGGAAAATCGATTTTACAATCGATTCAATGAACACTTATGTCTTAAAAATTGAAAAATGATTTTTTCACAAAAGTGACAGCCCTAATATTAACTTGACAAAAACTAAAAATTGTACATTAGCTATGTTTCCATTGACCTTTTTTATGCACATTTTGGATTTTTGCATAAAAAAAAAAAACGCTGGATGAACATATAAGATGCGCATAAATTTTTTATCCAGTGGTTAATCCAACTAAGTAGGACAAACTTTTTATCCAATAAAAACTAATGCACATAAACTACAATGGAAACACATTTACCAAATAAATTACACAATGCGCATTGAAAAAGTCATGCGACTGCGTTGTGAGATGGGATAAACTGACTAACCAGCCAACAGATCTTATTCACAGCATCTATGTTGTTTTGGACGTTCTGTAATGCCTGAGGAAAGTCTGTCATCAAAAGTATTTCTGTATAGATACGGTCTTACATGACTGCGTTCCCAAACAGCAGGCATCCACCTCTAAAAGCAATGACCGAGTTTATTGTGTTACGTTTGCTCTCTCTGAAGCGCAAGTAATTTATTACATATGAAAATTATTATATTCAGTGGCCTCTCCTAGTTTTCTTAGAGATATTTAGTGCCAGCGTATCAGGAAGTGACGTTTTTGTTCTCTTGGACTTGGATGTTGCTTTATTCGCAAATGATTTTATGCGATATTTCAGTTTTGTGCACAAGTTAATTTAGCCTCTTTGGATGGAAACATAGCTATTGAAATTAGGCATTCGTCATCTTCATACCTCTTTGTGCTTTTCCATTGTGGCATAGAGTTTCTGTGAAAGGTCATTGGCCACATTTGGCATCCCAGGCTTCTTTTTGTTGGCTCGACTTAAACTGCTCTTGTTCTTGCTTGTCTTCTTGTTGTTCTTTTTCTTGGCATTTTTGCTGTCACCTTTTATTGTCTGGAAATCAGTGAGAAATGTTCAAAGTTGTGTAAAAAAAAAAAAAGCACGTTAACAAGGGAACAAATCAGAGTAAGCGAGAGCTTAAAGACTAACATCAACAATCTCATTGGATGTGCTGTTCTCCTCCCTCTTCCTTTCCTCCTCTTCTTGCTCTAGCTCTTTGATGCTCTCTTCAAGCACATTGGGCCAGAAATCACCCTCAAAATATGGCAGTTCTTTGGCGCTAGTGAGACGATCCTCTGTTGCCTGTTTGAAGATGTCCTGTAAAAAAAAAAAACTCAATACTTCAGCACATTTTGTTTACACTTGTATATAAGCTGATAAACAAAGTATCCAAAAATTACCTTGTAGTCATGGACAATGCGCTCTGCTACAGCTCTATCTAGCATCTTCTTATACCACTCCTGCAGCCGCTTCGGCTTGGGTATCTTCTGGTCTGGAGGGTGACAGTGGAAGATGTAATCATCTCCTTCACTAGGAGGGCAGGCCCAGATGTGACCTGTGGTAAAACTAAAAGGGAATAAAACCAAATAAACAAAAGGTTTAAATAAGATTTCACAAGGCTGTTAACACGAGTCGAGTAGCTGACACAGTAGGATAGGGGAGCATCATCTTACCCTTGTTTTTTGGCATAGTCCAGATATCCTAAAATAATCTCATGGTACACACTTGTTCTCAGACTGCGTGGCTGAAAGAAGTGGACACTGTCCAGGTAGGATATGTAAACCCGTCTAAAGGATAGAAGTGGGGGGGGGGCTTTAGCAGGAAACAAAAACAGACCCATCAAATAATAAAAAGCAGGTACATATGCCTGACCTTTGATTAGGGGGTGGACAATCTGAGCCATACTCTTGCACGTGCATACCAAAAAAACAGACATCGACACCATCAACCTCCTCAAATGCAAATAAAGCTTTCGTTCGGTAAGGGAAAGACTCTGCCATCTCTCCACTATCCACAAACCTGTGAAAAGGATGTCATTAAAATTCAAGCAGACAAACAAGCACTGATGACAGTTATTATAATTTATAGGCCCAACTCGATTTATAGTTTACATTGTAAATCATCATAAACACACAAGAGTAAACAAATTTGGCTTCAAAGCAAAAATATAAATGACTGACTGTTTTGAGGGAACAATTCTTGAAACATCCTACAAATGAATGAGTTATATTAAACGTGAGTGTGTGGTCGTAATAAGTCTCACCTAGATTTCATGCCTGGTTTGACTTCCACCACTTTGTCTGAGACATGAACAACACGAATAGTGACTTCACCAGATTCTGGGTGATTATGTCGCTTCAGAAAGTCATTAACCCGCGTTTCCAAGTAGATGCTTAGTTTGGTATGTGGAAGCCCTGTTCATAAAGAAAAAAAACAAAAACAAATGCCGTTTAAATGTCTTTGTTAATTGGACTATCAGTGGGAAGAAAACATCGAAATGGAATTACATACTTTTTGAAGCATATTTATTTTCTTTACGGGTCTTGTTGGACTTCTTCAAACAGCCTTCACACACAAAGCTAAAAGAGGGAACAATAAATGATGTGGTTAGAAACACCATTCAAAGAGCACTGTCAGTTGACAGTCATATTCAATTTCTTTGCACAAAACTCACCCTGATGGCCAAATAGTGTCATGGTGCAAAACACAGATCTGATGCATCTTACGACCACAATCCTTACATTCCACAAATCTACAGAGAAAACGAGAGGGGGAAAAGCATTAATCCTGAGAATTTTAAAGAGCAAACAAAACTGGAATCAAGGTGATATGAACTTACAGCTCAGGGTCGAGCATGTCGTTTTTCTTCTTTTCAAACTGATCCTTGTTGATCGATCTGGAAATGCATGCAAATTGTAGAACTATTAAAACAAGGAAAGGATTCTGCAGTATCAAAGATCCAGTTATCGTCTGCTTCAAAAACTCAAGTTTTATTTTTTTACATTAGCCTTTTACATGGCAATTACTACGCATTTTCTGTGTTCAGAAAATGGTTGCCACTTGACTACATAATGAGTTCTGGGTGCATTTACACTTGATTTGTGTGTGTGTATGACTAAAACCACATTCTGAAGTCAGTGGAGTAAATGCTTGTCCTTATTACTTGTGTAGTTGAATGCAGATAATAAATAAACCTTTAAACCTGTCTGTCTGACAGAACATGATAGAAAATGTACTACATCTGTAAACTGGTTTAACTCATGATATGTGACATTATCACAAGAAATTCTGTGGCATAAGTCTTACTAAAACTGATACTGTACATAGAAGGAACTGACAAAAAAAAAAGATCAAACTGTTATAAAAAACTGATTATAAATAGTGTGAAAGAAATCACTTACGTTTGAGGTTGGGATGGGTCATCTCCCAAAGACACACTCTCTCCCTGGATCTCATTGAAACACTTTTCACAGAAGTGATACCTGCCAGCAAGAAGCCCATATTTTGGTGAACTACACCATGCGCCAACACCACAGCCAATCACAGACAGGCAATGAGGAGGTAGCCACCAATCAGTGCAGGACAAGGCAGGACAGGGCAAGCAGGCCAAAGGGGGAGCGCAGGACAGGATCGTCGTCAGAGGAGCCAGCCATAATGCAGGATTTTTGAGCAGGGGATTTTGAGCAGGGAGGGGTTTAGGTGCAGATGAAAGCAGGCGATAGCAGACACAAACATCAAAGTACAGGGGGAAAGAAAAGGGTTGACAAAGGAAAACATTAGACAGGAAAGAAATGGAGGGATAAGGAGGGAGACAACAGAGACAATCAGAAAGCCAAAGCAAAGCACAGATTAGCATTTACATGTATAATGAGGAAAACCCATTATAGCAAAACAGGAGCAGATACAATTGCGAAGGGTTTTGAGACTTATGGACACATGAGCACATTAAACATGAACAAAAAGACTGCAGCAACAATGTCAAGCAAAAAGGCATTTTAAAGATGTCCCTTTAACAAATGAGAATTGCTACTTTCATTGCACTGGCATTAATGATAATGAAAGTGCAAAGTTATACATTTTGTATAGGCTAACAAACAATTACTGAAATTAAATGACTGAAAATCATGACATTAAATGGGTCATATAATGAGAAATACATCTCTTTTATTTGAAATGTATCTATGTACTATGAAAACATTAACATATGACTAACCAAAATTAGTTATACAGGACACAAACAGGCCATTTAAGTTAAAGGACCACAGAGAGGGTGAAAAATGACCTTGTGAAATTTCTTTTACTATTTTTGGTTCAAGAAACTTTTGACAAAAATTTTAAGAGGATGTCAGGAGATTTAAATACATTAGAACATAAATAATATATGATCCTAATAAAATTGTCTTAATTATATTTAGCAAAAAAGGAGGACACTTTAAAATGCCAAGTCTTTTCACACAGGGTTTTACAATGGACTGATTGGTGGAAAAGGTGGGATAAGAAGACACGCTTATCAGCTGTGGTGAAATTGTCAGTTCACTTTATGTGGCCAGGTACAGTGGAAAAAAAAGCTGTGTAACTTGTTTTCCATGCATTTGTAATAATCATTAAATGGGTCATTCAGATATAGATGTATGCTTGTGTGTCTGTTGATACTGGCCTCAGTTTTAAGTTCCTTACCTGTTCTGATAACTAAAGTAAGCAGCATCTCGTGGTATAGTGCATAGCTGCTTCCCATAGCAGCACAGCGTTTGGGGAGAAAACTCATACTGTGAGAGAGAACAAAAAAAAAATATTAGTCAGTGTCTGTTTAAATGTTTGGAAATACAGATCAGTTCCATGCATCTTTCAGATAAATATATTCTTGAATCTGTGCTATGACACAAAACTCATGTTATAACTAACTCTGCGGTCAAAACAAAACTATGAATCAGCCTACAGACAGAAAAAAACATTTTTTTTCATACAATTTAATGTGTGTAAACACTCCTGCACTTTCCATCTTACCTTCCTCCCACAACAGTAGCCAAGGCTCTGCATGACCGGGTCGATCTCCTGCTCAAACACCTCCGCCAGCTTGGAGCAGCACTTGTAGACACGTGATGTCTTGCGGTTGTACAGCCAGGCGTTGTTGAACATGAGCCAGATGTCATCCACATACTGCCATGGTTCTTGGTACTGGCCCGTGTCGAGCTTCCGTTTGATAGTAGACAAGTCCATGGGATTCTTCACGATGTCAAAATAGTCCTACAATTCGTCAAAAGTGTTGAATATTAGTTAAGTAGAAATATCCATCTACATGTGAGAGAATTAACTTAATACATTCATTTTCAGCATTTAGAATGCATTTGAAATCCCACAATGGACCCCTACCAATAATGCACATTCCCAATTATATACACATTTGATCATTTAAACCTTTACGGTCAGTATTTTTTTTTTTTTACAAAAATTCAGCTTTGCCATAAAAAAAGAAAAATGCAAATGAAATCAGAGCTACATGATTTGAGAAAATAGAAAAAAGGGGCTGTGGCATGCGCTTTTCTCTATTAGATAAAAAATTATCCTGCGCATTTATTCAGTAAAGATAGTTCTGTAATCAATAGTCAATTATCATCACATGCTTTCAGGTGAAGCAGCATTTACTACACAGAGCTGTAAATCACTGACAAGTTACGCAACAAAAAAAAAATTCCAATCTCAGACGATATTATTGCGTGATTATGAAATTAAAGAAATCGTTTGCGATAATGAAAGCGGTTTACGTAGCTTCTCAGTTAACTACAGCTCTGTGTAGCAGATTCTGCTCCACCTGAAAGTATGTGAAAATACATTTAATAACATATCTTTACTCCAAACTCACTTCATAACGGCAGTCGAGTGTTTGAAATAAATTCTTCTGTGAGGTGTGCTTTCTTACACAGAATAAAGCAGGCAACATATTTCATAGTAAAAGCGATTCATAAGTTAGCATAAATTTGTGTGCAACTTTGGAGAAGTTTAAGTTAGAGACTCCAAATTTTCTATAGTGACTTTTCTCACTGTCCTATATCAGTGTGCCAAAATTCACAACTTTCCCACAAGCGGTTCTATGGGCTGCCATAGGCTTGCGGCAGAAGAAGAAAATCATGCTAATGGACACAATAGGTGCTTGGCCCCTAATAACTCAGATAAACCATATATTGTAAAATGTTTATTAGTCACGTTGAATCAATAAAAGCAGTTAAATCTTCTGTTTATCCAGCTACCCCATAGACATTTCCTGGGTTTCTTCTGCGAAGGCGTATTTGGAGTTTCAGCACGAGAGCGCCCTCTGGCCTTCGGATGGAGATTTACTTCTGATCACAGAACCGTGCTTCATTGAAAGATACGCATGACAATAGCAGCTTCTATCTAATCATGATTTTGATTCCACTTTGATTTGTGGTGCATTATTGCATTGCATTATTGACACACTGTTTTCCTAATGAATGTTGTTCAGTTGCTTTGAGGCAATGTATTTTGTTAAAAGCGCTATATAAATAAAGGTGACTTGACTTGACCCATGCAGCACTAATTAACAGTTTAACAATACAAAACTGCTTGATAAAACTGTGAATTATCCCTTAATAGTACGGTTATGTTAAGTCAAAAACAAAACTATATTAAGGTGGTTGTGACCAGACAGGCAGACGTACTGGTATTCCAAGAAGTGAAGGGTTCACAGGCTGGCGGAAAGGCAGAGACTCAGGGTCTTGGCGGTAAAGAGACTCCAGTGTGGGCATCAGGGCCTGCCTCAGCTCCTCTGGCTTAAAAACTGACAACAAAGCAATTAAGAAAAAAACTGAATTACTACAAAATCCTAAGAAAATACATGCAATAGTAAACATTTAACAGAGTCATATAATGGGATTTCATGTTTTCCTTTGTCTTTGGAGTGTTAAAAGCCGTTTGTGCATGTAGAAGATCCGTAAAGTCGCAAAGATATACTTTATAAATGTAAACAACTGACAGTGCTACATTTGCTACAAGTGCCTGCACTTCAGCATCTGTAAATTTATCACTGTTCATCATACTTGCGAAATAAGTTGACACAATGTTTACAGTATGTTACACTGTGTTTCAAATCATGGCAGGTGAGGAAATTTTCGAATGCGTCTGGCCAATCAATGTCTACTTTCGTCACGGTTAGTACCAGTTGCACTGGTTGGACACTACTCCAGAGTAGGAGTTAATTGGGTTCTTGAAAGAGGCAGTCCAGTATGAAAATCATACCTAGTTCTTATTCTGCGAAAACGCCCAAAAGTGGGTAGTTCCACAATTAGTTCTGGTAATATGATAAGGTTCCGGCGTGCAAAAGGCCCTATTACTAATGGTGAGATTCAATTTAAGCAAACCTAAAGCATCAAATTACAATCATATCTGTGGTCAAATAAAGAGTAAAATGTATCTGTTGATGTGTGAGATTAAATATGTTGCATTGCTTTTTAATTGTTGCCCATTTTATGCATAATGCATAAGAATGCATACCAGTGGTTGGTTTGATACTGAAGACAACTCTAGCAGCTAAAATACAAAGGCGGGTTCTGATCATACTTTTCTTTTTGTTAGGGACTCCAGAAGGTGAACTGTGGTTTGCGGTAGACCCTGAACCCTCCTCTTCTTTAGGCTCAGTCTTTATCTCTGGCTTTTTGTCCAACCCAGTTGCAGTGGAATTAGTCTCCATTGGCACACCATCACCCGGCTCCTCTTTCTTTATCTGATAAATCACAAAGAAAGCAGTTATTCCAAGTGGAATCATTTTTAAAGAAATGGGGGGGGATTAATACTCTTTAGACTTCATAATTCTTAATTTAATAAAAATGAAACTTCCATTTCTCACCTCAGGCTTTTCCTCAGATTTAATATCTTCTTGTTTTCCAGTTTTACCTCCGGCCATGCCTTCTTCATCCTCATCCTCTTCTACTTTCTGCTTGACCTCCATCTTAGGCTCAAGGGTGTCTGTGGAGTCTGAAGGACCCTGCTGAAATGATGTGTCTGCACTGCTGACGGAGGCAGGGGTAGCTGCCTGGTCATCCACTGGTACAGAACCCTTATGAGACAACTTAAGACAGAGAAAAAAAAAAAAAAAAAAAAAGGTCAAAAATTAAGTGTATGGAGATCCAAACCTGAGGCCACAAGTGAAAACATCACTTAAATGAATTAGTTAATTATCTATGATTTTCTGATAAATAATTAAGTACATTTATATTTTTAGGTTTAAGCTTGATTATGGATGCCATACTTCTAAACCATAAAGGGAAATTTGTAGCCATTTGAAATGTGGAGTTGATGCATTTGTTAAAGGGATAGTTCACCAAAAAATTAAAATTACCCCAATTTTTCTTATTTCAGACAAATACTATCAGATCTCTCAAGAAAGCACGTACAACAGTTAGTGGAAGCTAGATATCACAGTTTATAGTTTTTTTTAAATATGAATATCTTTCTCACACAAATGCATCAATTCACTTCAGAAGGTCTTTATTAACCCCCGGAGCCATGTGGAGTAATGATGGGTAGATGCAATTTTTGGGGCTTCAAAATCTTAACTACCATTCATTGCCATTATAAAGCTTGGAAAAGCCAGGACATTTTTTGTATTCGTCTGAAAGAAGAAAGTCATATATACCCAGGATGGCTTAAGGGGCAGTAAATCATGGGATAATTTTTTTTTGTCTGTGAACTATCCCTTTAAAACTGTAAATGTAAAAAAATTTCCTCTTAAATTGGAATGCATTAAGGAATATTTTTGTGCAACATTTATGGACATTTTATTAATTATTCGTAGAAACATTTCAGAAGTTGTCAAACACTCACATTTAGGATCAATTCTAGGTTAGATTTTATAAATGAGGTATCTTAATGATACCAAACACACATTACTCACTGGAGTGCGGGGATGCTGGCTGGCATTTGGCGTAGAGAGGCCACTATGAGACACAGGAGGAGGAGTCCCTCCTAATGACTGCTGCTGAGGCTGCATGGCATTGTCAGAACTGGCAGACAGAGGTAACTGCTGCTGACTGCCGCTCGTGGCTAACTGGGGTAGGTTGGGTGTGTGAGGCTGGGGTGTCTGGGAGCCCGGTGTGGGTGTGGGTGTGCGGCTATGAGCTGGGGAAGGAGAATTCCGGTGGAAGGGTGAGCATTGGGGGAGGTTGATTGACTGCGTTGTGGTGGACGATGGAGGAACCCGACTCATGCTGTTGGGACCCAGAGAGCCGACTGAGGACCCGCTGCCTGCCCCTCCAACAGACCCCGGCTGGGCTAAAGGACTGCCCATTGGTAAAGATGATAAAGTAGGCATTTGCTCCTGCTGACAAAATAAAATAGGGCAAACACTAAGAATGCATTCATGATGCAGTTCTGAGCAAGTACCATACATGATGCATTGCAGCTCTAGAATGTGTAATGACTAAGCCTAGAACCACATGTCTACCAAAAATATAATATGTATTGATGTGTAATATTAGAAGTAATATTCGCCCAATGTAATACAATTCGGAGAACATCTATGCCCTCTTACTTGAGTGACAGGGCTGATATTTCCTGGGTGTGCCATATCAACAGATCCAGCCCCAAGAACAGGATTTGAACCTTGAAATGGTCCAGTTTGCATGTACTGATTTTGCATCTGCGCAACATTCGGTTGAGGCATCCTCACACTCCCCATGCTTCCCTGAAATAGCCAAAGCATTCAACATTTAGAAGAAATATTTTGTGCACACACTTAAACCACAAAACTACAAAAGGTATCGCTTCCAGTCACAGTAATGTAAACTTCATCTACAGCGATATCATTGACTTGATTGCAAATAAATGCACAGACACTATTTAAACTGAACAGATATGACATAACTGAATTCAATGATGAACTGCCTTTAACTATCATTTTGCATTATTGACACTGTTTTCCAAATGAATGTTGTTCAGTGCTTTGACGCAATGTATTTTGTTTAAAGCACTATATAAATAAAGGTGATTGATAATGACCTGGTTAAGAGGTGTGCTGTTTGGAAGAGGTGGTGTAGATCTCTGGCTCATGGACTGCATTCCCATATGGTTCCCAAATTGGTTCATGCCTGCAATGCACAACAGAAAAAAAGTAAATACATATATACATACATATGTAAAGTAAAAACAGTAATATTGTTAAACAATAAACAATATTCTTCTATTTTAATATATCAAATAAATGTTATTATTTTCTGGTGATGGCAAAGCTAATCATACCAGTCTTCAGTCTTAATTTTTTGTGGAAATCATGATGTATTCTCATTTTTGTCAGTATTCTTTGGTGAACAGAAAGGTCAAAAGAAAAAGCATTTTTTTGGAAATTGTTTTTTGTTTTTTGTTTTTTTTTACAACGCTAAAGTCTCTGTCACTTTTGATAATCTTAAAAAAAGAAAATGTGATCAATAGTGTACACGTATATAAAATGAAACATTTTGAATATCTCAGTAAACACAAATACATGTTTATGATATATATACAGACCAGTAGCATTCTGCATCCTGTTAAACATCTGGTTTTGACCAATAGGCCGCACCACTGAAGGATCCGAGAGAGGGCCATCTGCAGGTAGAAGGGCAAAACAAAAAAACAAGACCCTGTGAAATTGCTGGACCAGTTTTCTATTCTGTTGGCATATTTCCTTTAGGACCAGATGTTTGGAAAGGAAAAATTGAAAGGCCTTCTCTTTTTTTTTTATAGCATGGCAGGCATTTAGGTACCTGCTAATTGGTCGCAAAGAGAGACAAGTTTAGTGGAGGAGTACTCACTAGAAGGCAGTCCAGTGGGTGACCCTGTCTGACCAATCCCAGTGGGCCCTTGCTGCAGCCCAGTGGGGGACATACCAGGCTGTGTAGGCATCATGCCCTGCTTCTGTAACCGTGTCCTTCGCTTCTCTTCCAGTTCCTTCTGGATTTTATAAATCTTCTCCGCCAGCAGGTGATAATACTCGGCCTGAAAAATGTGATGTATAAATGGTGGCAAATCAGTGATTACAATTAAACACAAATCATTAACAGGCAACAAGACAATACCCTCACCCTGCTGTTAGCAGAATCATACATATCCCCTTCAACTTTACGCGCATAGGCCACTAGATTCTCCATCCGCTGGTCCTTCAGTGCAGCAGGATCTGGAGTGGGAAAAATGGCCTGGACTCTGAAGAAATTGAAGAGCAGCAAAGGAGAAGAAATAAATATCAACTGAATATCAAAAGCCTTGGTTTTTATTGGTAATTTATCGGTAGTAATATTTATTAATAAATTGCTGTTTATTATAAATCAATTGAAGTACTTGTTCTTCCACTAGAATTTATTTATCTATTTGTTTGTTTATTTATTTTTTGTGCCACACCAGCATCTAGGGCTATTTTCATGGCAAGATCAATTTATTTTAAAAGAAATAAATTGTAATAACACAGCAGTAATGAAAAACAACAACTGACAACCAACCCACATCAATATAACAAATATTAAATTATTAAATTTCAGTATCTGATTTAAAAAAAAAAAAACTTTAAAAAGTGACTAACACAAAATGTACCTTGTTCAGCATAATTTTCACATAGCAGTGTATAACTTACAGTTTGTGCACCAGGTGGTTGCGTAGATCCTGGGTGATGTCCTCATGCCAGTTCTTCCTCATGCCACCACTGGCTGCTGGGTTGGCCAGAGGCATCGACCCCACACCACCCACAGCATTGTCATTCATCAGACTGAGGAAAGAGGAGTGAAAACCATTCTATGTTTATATATGAACTTGCCAAAGCTGACATACACTTGCTTCTGTGGATTAGTTACTGTGAGATTTTAAGACCAACTGAATGCAGAGAAGTAGACGGCGACTAGTTACGGAAGAAGAACCCAAGGGTTTGCTTACCTCTGCGAGCTCATATTCAGATGCAACATGGTTTCCTGGAGAAGGTTAGATTGCTGATTCTGAGACTGACCACCCACTGCTCCGTTTACTCCCATGGGATTTGCTCCTGTAATAACAAAGGTCATGAGAATAGGTAATTTTTTTTTTATGCATTTAGCAGACGCTTTTATCCAAAGCGACTTACAGTGCATTCAGGCTATAAATTTTTACAGGTACCACTGCAAAACTTAATTTCCAATGAAAACGTATATATAAAATAAATGTCTTTATCTTTTGATCAATTTAACACATCCTTGCTGAATAATGGTATTTAAAACAAAACACTTTACTGATGCCAAACTTTTAAGGGGCTGTGGAAAAATGTGAAAAAAATACTGGAAAGTGTTGTTCAAATAAAATTAGAAGTCTGGGTTTGTCATTACCCATTGTGTTCATTGCCCGTTGTGTTTGCGGGACAGGCTGAGGGGGAGCCTGGTTTCCCTGGTATGTGAGGCCTAGGGCTGCGTATGCCCTCTCAATGGAACTGGGGTCTATCTGGCCCGGGGTACTGAGATGGGGGGCACTGGGTGGACCACCAGTTACATTACCCATAGAAGAACTTAACCCCACACCACCGGAGCTTAGAAGAGCTGAAATCATTTAAAAAAAAAAAAAACTCAAATAAATCAAAATAAGTGACAGTTTCCATACAATGTTAATCTGAAAATAGTCTTACAATTGTCCAAATGTCAAATTTTGCAACACTGAAGACAATGATAAGATTCTAACAGTAAAAACATTACAAGGTTACGAAGTAAGGTGAGATGTATGAAATTGCATGTTTTGAATTAATACACACACTCACTCTGCTGATTCCTCTTGTCTCCTGCGTTTTTCAGCGGGAGGCAGACTGGACAGTCATGCCGCGTGCAGTTCTTCCAGTGAGAGATTATCTGTCTGGATGAGGCACAGTGCGCCACTGAAAAGCAATAAAAACACAAACCTAATATTAGTATTAGCACCATGTTATATGAATAGGCAGAACTGCTTAACAACAGAACCAAAAGTGCCACGTTGTTTCAATTCTGTGCAGTGTATACACTCACCTTGGCACGATTTGCCAGCCTGGCAGTGCGTCATGTGGTTGAGGACGTTCTTCATGGTGCGACAGTGGGGCAGGCTACACTGCCTTACTTCCCCGTTGGCCTGCTCCCTCCGCTGACACTTGTGGGCATGGAGCAAAAGCACCAGCTGCTGCTGTATGAGTTTGCGCTTTTCCAGGTCCGCAGCTGGAGGAACTCCTCCCACTGCTGTTGCAGACACAGCTGATGGAGCTGATCCGGGCCCGAGAGTTCCCTGGGCGTTAGGCACCATGCCGGCCACTCCTGCGCCTCCAGCAGCACTCACTGGGGAAGGCTGGGAAGCCTGCTGTGAAAGATCACAAAATAACAGATATTAGGATATCTTGTTGATTTCTTGTTAAATGAGTCTAAAGTCTATATGACTGAATACAAACCATGCCAGGCATGCCCTGCACAGGCTTCTTGTCGAGGTTAAACTGGGCCGCACTGTTGGGGAGACCTGGTTTGTTCTGGAGCTGAGGGGCCAGCCCTGCAACACCCAGACCCTGACTGGCAGACTGACCATACGGGCCACCATAGGGGCCTGAACCTGCATTCATCCCCATCTGCAACAGACAGAGGGAAATAAGAATGATTCTCAATTAAAATATGATCAAATTTGATAAAACAATTGTCAGATACACATAGCAACTCAAAGGTCTTCCCTATAAAGCCCCAAAATGTACGTTTGGTTTAATTCAATTAAATTATGACACATATATTACTATTATACAGTAAGCTTCATTCTCAAAGAAATAATACAATTAATAATACAACTTAATAAAACATTACTTAAGGAATATCACACAATTTTTACCCTTTAATTTAAACCGTAAACCTGTTGTACAGAACTTTTTTCTGCAAACAATTTACTGTACAACAGGCTTTTTATTAGATTACATTTTAAAAGATTCATGAAATTGTTTAAGTTTTCTACATTTACTTGATTACCACCCACTTTGATGAGAAATTCTTATTAAATCATAAAAAAGAATCCAGACAATTAAAAAAAAAACGACAACAAACTTTTTGGAAAATATAAAACGAATTTAATACTATTGGTAGATTAAATACATTTTCATTAAATTAAACTATTTAGTCAAATGTAAAAATGTGATGAATTCAGCTGATTGATTGATTATTAAAATTGTAACCATTAAAATAGAATCCAGAAAAATTCAAACAAAAATATAGAATTTGGGAGGAAAAAATAGACATGATTTTATGCCCTATGAAATATGAGATCATGAGGAATTGGGTTGTAGCACAAATTTTGTAAGATGATTATCTAATAATCATTTACATTCTAAAGTGGATTACAAAGAAAGTACTAATCTACATTCTGTGAGAAAAATACTCACTATTCCAGTCCAGATAGCTATGTGCTTCAAACGAGAAAGCTACTAAAGTCGGCATAAAACCGTTGTAATCATTTTTTCTTCTCTATCGCAATGTATATCAGGGTGAAATGCATAATTTTGTCCATCTGGAATTGATTGGATTGTTGTCATTTGCTAATTGCTGCGATCTTGTGTGAGTAATAGGTTGATAGAAGGGAGGGATTAATGCCCCAAAAAGTTGCCATCATTTGGTTATAATTTATCATCTTAAATATATTGGTACAATTCTGAAAATTAACACACAATTTTTTTTTTTAGAAATAAAACACACAGAAACAAAGCATTTCTATGAGGTGTCTCCGAGCAACATTGATGATGCTGACATTACCTTGTTCATTGCTCCAGGCTGCTGTGCCCTCAGTCCACCCTGACCTCCTACTGTCTGGTGCTGCTGAAGAGCCTCTGCTAACAGGTTACTACTGCTGCTGCCCATGCCTGGGTTGTGATGTCCCATCCTGGGCGATCCGTTCATCATCTGCGCTCCCAGCATGTTTTGCTGCTGAGGCACAGGCCCTCCTGCTTGCTGCTGACCGTTGCCTTTCTGATGTCCGAGCATATTCCTGTTCATGTTGCCCACCATCCCTGCCATTTGCTGCTGTTGCATAAGCGTGGCCTGTTGCGGGGAAAGACGTTGCTGTCCTTGCGGGCCCATGCCCTGAGTACCTGGTGAAGCCTTCATATTCCCGAAAAGCCCCATCGAGGCTCCTGGTGGGCTACCCATCGCACTCTGCTGCTGTGCTGCAGATGCGGATCCATGCCGGAGGAGTTCAGAGAGCTGCTTGTGTTTGGCCGCTGCATCCTGGCCACTGGACACTGCTCCTCCAATGGCTCCGCCCCCACTACCCAAATTGCCATGCAACTGGCCGAGGTCCCCTCCATTTGCTAGGCTCAGCTCAGAGGAACTGATCAGCTCATCTGGAAGGTCATGCTCCAGGTCAAAAAGTGAGCAAAAATCTACAGCAGGAAATGAGAATTTAGAAGCAGTATTAATGACGGGAGAATAATACATAATGTATCCTCGTTTTTGGGATAGATTCAGCAATATACCTGAACACCCTGACAAAAACATACATCAAATGAAAAGTTAATTGGGAGAAAACAAAAAGGGGCCATTCACACAAAATGCATGTTTTATTATTTTGCATTCCACTGCACGGCTTTTCCATGTAAATGAGCTACATGGACATGTTACACTGTTGTGCCTTCTCTAGACCTTTCAAGTTTTCTCCATTCCACTGACCTACGATGGACGTTTTATGGCAGAACTCACAAATGCATTGCGTTAATGACTTTTAAATCTGTGTGCAACATCACTTAAATCAGTGCTTTTATAATAATGGAAAAAATACAATTAAGGCATGTTCACACAATGGAAGACCAAACTATAATTTTAATAATAATTCAAATTCTATAATTATATAGAATCTATGCTGAATCTGTAATTACACAGAGGAACAAACATTTTTTTTCCTCCAGGTGATTAATGATAAAAACATTAACAGGCCAATGAGAATCCAGGCGACTTTAAAGAGTTTAACATAACTGCAGCGTGCAATTATTATAAACAGAATTTGATCATGCATTGGTGTGGACGCTTAATAGTTATTACGTTCAATGTTCTCGGTGTGAACGGCTCTTAAGAATGCATGAATATACAGCATGGGCAGCTGAAATGGATAAATCATCCTAAATTAAGCTAAGAAGAGACCACCGTGACCACTTTCTATCAACATATTATGAAAACACAGTTTGTGATTTATTCATTTGTACTTTAGAAGTGCATCCTAAAACTGAGTGTAATAAAATGGGTACGTCCTGTCATCACTACCTAAAGTTGTCATCCAATCCAAAATGATGTGCCACTTCCACATCGCTGGAAATCTGACAGCCATGTTTATTAATGACTATCTGAAATGGCGGGCTGTGGTTTAACAGGAAGCTAAAAACACAGATATAAGTACATGGGGTTGAATTAGGATGTAATGTATTGGGGTACTCTCACTACTTAGACTCTGAAGACAGTGAGACTTGATGGTGATGCTTGCTCATTTAAAATGCCATTTTATTGTGATAAGATTTATTAAATCTTAAAAAGAATGCATTTAAAAAATATTCCACTAAAATACTTTGCAAGTGCTACAATAATCCAAATCTACACACAATGTTATCTGACAAATCAGTTACTGGTAAAACAGGTGGAAATGGTCTATTTTCTCCAGAAATTGAGCTGGTCTTACAAATGAAGAGAAGCAGCTGTGATGGGGACCACACATTCACTCCACAGACAAAACAACTGGATGCTGAGCATGTTGCTCATAAAAAAAAAAAATAATAAGTTAAATAAAAAAGGCTAGAATCGGATGCATTAACATTTATGCAATTTAATAAACTCCCTTCAGTATCAGAACCGGATCAAACTAGACTTTGAAACAAAAGGTTGAAAACATTTGAGACAAAAGAAACGTACATCGCTTTTGAAGGTTTTAGTTTAATAACGCTAACCTGTAACATTTAATAAGAAACACCAGGACACTTGTGTGATAATAATTCGCATCGACAAGGTTTCAAGTAGTTTGATGGTTTGTTTTTAAGCGACAGGCTCGTCAGTTGTGTTATGGCTGAACAATGGAAATCAAGATCCGAAAAATGACCGACGCACTAAAAGGCTATTTGAGCCAGCAAGCTAACTCACTCAAACACAACACAAGTACATTGGTATTCTCCAAATCACACAAAAATGAAGCCTCTTCCATTCAAGCTTTATAAACAAGCAAATAAGTTCAAACCAGTGAATAAACCTCTGGACCTTAAAATAATGAGATTTGCATCTAGCTAACAATGTCAGGGAGTTGTAGTGCAGGCCTTCAGCATCAGTCTGTTATTAGCTGACCACACAGCTATCCAACATTGATCACATTTATTAACATTAAAAGGACCATGAATATATGTGGCGTAAAACACAAGGAACAGATGCTGTTCCTTGTTTGTGTTCGCTGTTCATGGGTAAGTTAGTTTGTGAAATCAACGGTGTTCAAGTGAAGTCAGAAAGTTTTGAAGTTGATTGATTCACAATTTAGCAGGTTGTCGATCATATGTAAATAAAGGAGCTTTAATTAAATGTGAATACTAGGCTTTCAGAATCTACTAGTAGAAACTTAATTACTGATGTAATGTTTAAATGAATCTTTATACATCATATTTATTATCTGAAGAAGTGATCCCAACTCTTTGCAAGAGGGAACCAAACCGAAACAGGCTTTTCACAGAAGAAAAAACAACAACAACACTACTGTTATTGCGACTGTAGAACCATTATATTATTTTCTTTACACCCGTTAGATTTATATTTACACCATTTGACACCAAGCACAGTCCCTCGCTGAGGGAAAGCAGCACGCAGCCGCTGTGAGTGAATCCAAACATCGACAGAGAAGCGCTAATGCTAACCTAGCTAATGACAAGCTAACGCTAGTCTCGTGCGGAGCCGACGTCGTTAGCTTTCCAAACTAGCCTGGCACAAAACTAAAAAAGAAAACCACATTACCCGCTTAAAGACTTCAATGTGCATAGGTATACAGAAAATAAGCAATCAGTATAGTAAAAATTAAACTAAATAAATATTTACCGTTTCCATCGCTGACTGAGGCAGAGAGACCCGGGGAAGACAGTTTAGGCCTCTTCGCTGAAGGCGGGCCAGAATCCAGAACGTTCTCGGCCATATTTTTTAACGATTTAAAATATATATCCTCGGAGATAGGCGGCTGAGCCTATGCGTAATCCTCGATTTTAAAAATATCGCTTTTAAAAATATGACATTTCCCCCTCCTTTTTAGGGACGAAGGGGGGGAAAGTCCCATGTAGAAATACTCCTCTTTCCTAGGTTCGCCTCTCGATTTCAGCTTCAGCGCATCAACCCCCCTCCCAAGTCCGAATTTTGTTCTTTATACAATCCTGCAAGCGGAGGAGGAGGTAGGGGGAGTCGGCTAGGCAAGAAAGGATAAAAAGACGGTCGCAGCGGCTCTACTGTAACTCATCGAGTCCCGTCAAGAGTTACAGAATAGAGCGATGATGTGTTTGAAAATTTCCTCCTCTGGCGGATCTGTTCGCAACATACATAGGTGTGTTTAGTCTGTGTCGTACGCTCATGTTAGTATCAAGTGGTATCAAAATAGTTCAAATTGAGCCAAAATTTTAATTTTATTTTCTTTCTTTAACTATGTTTTTTTAAATAGACGTCAAGTTAGTATTAACATTTATGGAAATTTTAGTACATAATTATTCAATTTAGTTTGTTATGAAAATACACATTGTTACAATACAAATTCACATTGTTTTATTTTGGAATTTTAATGAAAAATTGTCAGAATTGAAGACGTCATTGAAATCTTATCAGCTATACTAGATTTACATGGTTGAATTTTAACCATGTCATCAGCTGCACTTAATTAAAAGTAGGCTACTTGACCAACAATAACCCACTTTAATCTTTATTTTAACTTATGAGATATTATACACAAATCAAAGTTAATAACTGATTTAAGAATTACATTTGAAATGATGTATGCAAGAATTGCATGCTGTGGAATATGAATTTAGAATAATGGAGAAAAAAATCCATCGTCTGACAATATTTTATACAACTTTCAATCTGTATTCACAGTAAATTGTTCATTTTCGTTCATTACACTAGAAATTAAAAATGGCTAATATACAAAATATTAAGCCATTATATGTTGTAGTAGGCCTACTCTAATTAAGTTAATTTAAATAGTGGTGATTGTCCCTGTTGGATAATTTTTTTTTTGTTAAATTGTTTAAATAAATATTAATGATAACAGTAATCAAGACTTCCAAAGGAATTACAATAGTGCTTCTGAGGCTGGACATCTATGTTATGCCTATATTTTCATATATAAAATCAGTGTATTAATTAAAATCATGTTTTTTAAATTTAATCTGTTGTTTTTATAACCTAATTTTATGCATCCCAATCCCAAATATCTACCCTTCACATATCTGTCTTCCCATATTACAAAATATAAGCCTCAAGCTCTCTCTTTTTTCTCAGCCATGCTAGAATCTTTACTTTACTAAAGGCACTAAGGTTACTTGTCAAGGTTATGGTTACCAACAGCTGACCCACTGTCCATTCACTGGCCGTCTGATGAATACTACACACAAAAATGCCTAGAAATTGCCAGTTCAAATGTGTTTGGAGTTGTACATCATGGGGCCTGGGACAAAATGGTATAAGTGGGGCCCCTCTGACTTTACATGTAGGACCTACAAAAACTGAATGATAGGCCATATTATATTTGTTTAAATAACTTCACATATACAAAACTTACTAATTCAATATAACATAGTTACTTATAAATACATTTTAAATTCCTGCCATGTAGATAACTTGTACATGTAGTTGTGAATCAACTTATTTAACAGGATGAATAGTTTGTTTTTATCTTTCCAATCATAGCAAGTGTTAGTAGTGCATGTTACTTTTATGATCCAGTTCAGCTTTGCAGAAAGGAGGAGCCAACCGTGAGTTCAGTCATGTGACTTCAGCATTACAGCTTCCACACTGGCAATATTTGATGGCAAATGCTTGGTTAAGTGCTCATTTGGTTTTCTTGTATATTATTAGAATTATACATTTAAGTGTAAGCATAAGCACAAGTACTTGACTTTACCTTACGGAAAACAAAACCTAGGTTCCACCGAGATTTGAACTCGGATCGCTGGATTCAGAGTCCAGAGTGCTAACCATTACACCATGGAACCACGGTGACTTACGTTATGCGTAGATGATTAATCATGTACAGTAGATTCATGTTAATAGTTTTCTGCGAAACTAAGGCTTTTTATTAATCACATCGTTTTACAAACAACCAGTGTATAAAACCATTTTGTAACGTAATCTGGTTCTCCAGTCCGGATGATGGCGATAATGAATGCGCTGTTCGCGATAAGCAGACCACTCACTCCAAGCAGGTGAGAAATGTGTTCCCTATCATAGGTCACTTCGATGCTGCGGTGACGTCACCACGTATGGGAACACCTCTGGTGTGACGAATGTCTGAAGCCCTATACCATCCCGCCAATCCTATTGGCCAAATGGCGCATAGCACCACCCTGCGCATGCGCGCGCATGATATACCTGGGTGCAGCGCGCCATTTCGCTCAGATTTCATTCCTTCAGGAATAGCGAATCATCTGTGCCCTATCGTCTCGCGTTCTCCAGCGATCTCTTCGAGCAGTGTTAACTCCTCTTCGCGGACGCGATGAGTTTTCAAAAATGTAAGGAGCCATGTACCAGGTACATCACGGCGGGGGACACTCATGACAGGTGCGTAGTATGTCTTGGTTTACATCACGCACAGGCGGCGCTTAGCGGCCTTTCTTCCTGTCCCCATTGTGATGGCCTGCGGCTCAGAGTACTGCGCTCCAGGGTGGAAGTTTTCTCTAATGTCGCCCTCGAGTCTAACCCCCGTCAGGTCACCTCTGCGACTGCCGAGGCACCGCACGAGGCGAGGGCCTGGGGTGACACGTGCGACATGGATTTTGTGGACAGCGCAGCGCTGGAATATTCTCCACATCGCTCGCTCTCCCCTACCCTGCTGCAGAATAAAACTTATACTGAGCCCGTCGTCTTCTCTAATGAGGATTTACTTCCCACACCGGAGGCATGCACCGCCATCTCCTTCGGTTGTGGACGCTATGACGACGATGTTTTATCCACCGCGGCCTCGGGGTCTGAGGACTTCGCGACTGACACTAGCCCTCTTCCTCCTAGCGGACAGGAGAGGCGTGTTTCCCCCTCCTACAGTGAGCTGTTGGATGTGGTTTCTCGTGCGGTGGGTAAATTGGGGCTAGACTGGGAGGTTGACAAGGCCGAGGCCCAACCTTCTTCCAAGCTGGACGACCGTTTTCTAACCAGTCGGACACCTACACAGCCCCGGAGGCCTTTGCCTTTTTTCCCGGACCTCCACCAGGAGGTTTCGAGGTCCTGGAAACAGCCATTTTCGGCGCGGATTACTAACGCCGCGGCCGCGGATTTCGCCACCGTTTCTGATATGGCGAACCATGGCTATACTATGATGCCCCCGGTGGAAGAGACTCTCGCCGAACACCTTGCGCCTAGTTCGGCCGCGGCTTGGAAGTCTCGCCCCCTTCTTCCTTCGAAGGCGTGTCGAGTCACGTCTAGTTTGGTGGGTAAATCCTACATGGCGGCTGGTCAGGCGGCTGCGTCGCTCCACTCTATGGCGGTCCTTCAGGCCTACCAGGCGGAGTTATTGAAGGAATTGGATGAAGGCGAGGGCATCACACCGGAGGCAGTTAAAGAACTGCGTAGAGCTACGGATTTGGCGCTACGCGCTACCAAACATACCGCTCGTGCAGTGGGCCGTACTATGGCCGGTTTGATTTCGGTTGAGCGCCACCTCTGGCTTAATCTCACCGATATTAAGGAGAAGGATAAATCTTTCCTTATGGATGCCCCTGTCTCCAGGGATGGATTGTTCGGTGAGGCTGTCACGTCAGTAGTGGAGAAGTTCAGGGCAGCGAAACAGCAATCAGCCGCTTTCCGCCAGCTGATTCCCCGCAGACCCAGGGAGGTCGAACGCCGGCAAGCGCCCGCGCGTTCTCGCTCAACCTCCTCTCACCGCCAGCGAGCAGCCTCTCGAGAGGAACCTACACCCATGGCGCCTCCTCGTAAGGACTGGGGCCCTAGGGTTTTTCCTCCGGCGCACCAGCGTCAACGTAAGCGTTTGAACCTGACCTCGACGGCTAAAGCCTCTCGTTCTCGGGTGCCGAATAGCAGCTCCTGATCTTTTTGCTGCTTGCCAGGGACTGTGCCCTCCGCTAGAGAGCGCTGTCGGACCGCTTTCGCGCATCCCACACTCTCATTGCAGTCCCCATGCTCAAACATTGATTGTCTCGCCGCTAACAGCGCCTCGAGCAACATTGGATCGAGCTGTAATGACAGACGCTCCCTCAGACACTCTGCGCAATCCTGCTTTCGGAGTTCGAGGGACGACTCAAGGACCCTACACAAACGGCCCGTTTATGACGGCTCGCACAGCCGCCGCTTTTTCGCTAGCGGCAGAGCCCGATGTTCCATCTGTTGGCCTAATTCCTGCCGTGGACACGTTTCAGGATTATACTCAACGGAACGCAACGACTCCGGCGCATACGCTTCCCCGGTGCACGAACACCACGGGTTTTTCGTGTCCGGTCGTTTTAACGCGTATGACGGCGTTGCTGGGAGCGGAAGTTTTGAAACCGTTAATATTGTTTCGGGCCGCGTGGGAACGCTTGCCCGGCATTTCTCAATGGGTGTTACGCACGGTTTGTCACGGATACACCATTCAGTTTCGGAAAGGCCCGCCTCCTTTCCGCGGAATTCTTCCCACTACGGTGAAGTCTACGGAAATGGCGGTGCTGCGACAAGAAATGTCAGCTCTGCTGAGCAAAGGGGCTATAGAAGAAGTACACCCCTCTCAGATGGAGACAGGTTTTTACAGCCGTTATTTCGTGGTACCGAAAAAAGACGGCGGGTTACGACCCATTCTGGATTTACGCCGTCTGAATCTTGCACTCAGACCGAGCAAATTCAAGATGTTGACGGTGAAATCTATTCTGTCTCAGATCCGACCAAGTGATTGGTTTATTACGATCGATCTGAAGGATGCGTATTTCCATATTCAGATCGTCAAGAGACACAGGAAGTTCCTCAGATTCGCTTTAGAGGGCAAAGCGTATCAGTACCGCGTTCTTCCCTTTGGCTTGGCTTTAGCGCCCCGTACGTTCTCAAAGTGCATGGACGCAGCTCTGGCCCCGTTGCGGCTCCAGGGCGTTCGTGTGTTGAACTATTTGGACGATTGGCTGGTGCTAGCGCAATCGCGGACTCAAGCACACTCTCACCGAGATCTTGTGCTGAATCATTTAAACAGCCTGGGCTTACGAACAAATTTCAAGAAGAGTGTTTTAACTCCCTCTCAACGGATAACTTTTCTTGGAATAGATCTGGACTCTCGCGCGATGACAGCGAAGCTTTCTCTCCCGCGCGCTCAGTCGATTGCGTCATGCGTGCGGCACTTCAAAGCGGGTCGCACGGTGACGGTGAGATTGTGCCTCAGGCTCTTGGGTCTAATGGCAGCAGCATCCCCCGTGATTCGTCTGGGATTGCTTCAAATGCGCCCCTTTCAGTGGTGGACGAAAAGGCGGAATATTTCACCCCGTTGTCTCCCGCATCGCACGATTTCGGTGACACGGCGGTGTGTGATGTCGCTGAAAATTTGGATGTCAACCGAATTTCTCCTGTCAGGAGTTCGATTGGGAATTTATGCTTTCCGAGAGACTGTCACGACGGACGCGTCTTTGACTGGTTGGGGAGCTGTGTGTCGAGGGCGACCAGCCCACGGAGTGTGGACAGCGGCTCAGCGCGGCTGGCATATAAACAGACTGGAATTACTGGCAGTTTTTCTGGCTCTCCAGTATTTCGCGGATCTGCTGATCGGCCGTCATGTGCTGCTCAGATCAGACAACACAGCGGTTGTGTCTTATCTGAACCATCAAGGAGGATTGCGCTCTCGCCCCCTGTGCAGGCTGGCGAGGCGTGTTCTTCTGTGGTCTCGGGACAAGTTTCTCTCGATCCGGGCCATTCATGTCCCCGGACGATTGAATTTCGGAGCGGATCTGCTATCCAGACAGGCTCTGGAACAGGGAGAATGGCGATTACACCCCCAGACGGTGGATCTTTTATGGCGGATATTCGGCAAAGCGAAAGTGGATTTATTCGCATCGAGCATGACTACGCATTGCCCGCTATGGTTCTCCCTACGCTCCCCATCGCCCCTGGGCGTGGATGCGTTAGCTCACAGCTGGCCCAAGACCAGTCTGTATGCTTTTCCTCCGATTCGTTTGATCCCAGCGGTATTATGCAGATTACGCCGGGACAGAGTGGAACAGCTGCTGCTGGTGGCTCCGCGATGGCACACGCAGCCGTGGTTTGCGGATCTGATCAGTCTGCTAGCGGGCTCTCCGTGGGAGATTCCCATCAGACAGGATTTATTATCACAAGCACAGGGGCTGATTTGGCACCCGAGGCCAGATCTGTGGAAACTGTGGGCGTGGCCACTGAGCGGAGTGCGTTAGTATGTCCCGGTCTTTCTGCTGAAACTACTGAGACTATATTGAGTTCTAGAGCAGCTTCTACGAGACGCTTATATGCTTTCAAGTGGAGACTGTTTACAGCCTGGTGTGGTAATCATAATGTGGATCCAGTTTACTGCCCAGTGGCTTCAGTGCTGGAGTTCCTCCAGGAGCGTTTCTCGGATGGCGTTACACCAGCCACTTTAAAGGTTTACGTGGCAGCCATTTCAGCTTACCACGAATGCATAGGCGGTGCCTCTGTGGGGCGTCATCCATTAGTTTCTCGTTTCATACAGGGTGCGCGACGGCTGAGGCCTTTCCGCCCTGTGCGAGTTCCTTCATGGGATTTATCCATTGTGTTGTTAGGTTTATCAGGGCATCCGTTTGAGCCCTTGGAGACCGTATCGGATAAAATCCTGACATTGAAGACACTTCTTCTCATGGCTTTATCCTCCCTCAAGAGAGTTGGGGATTTACAGGCTCTTTCTGTTTCACCCTCATGCATGGAATTTGCACCAGGCTCTGTGAAGGTGCTGCTGCGGCCCAGGCCTAACTATGTTCCTAAGGTCGCATCTAACCCTTTTCGCTTCCAGCAAGTGGTTCTGGAAGCTTTTTCACCTGCCGAGGCCGGGTCAGGAGATCTAAGTCTTTGCCCTGTGAGAGCTTTAAAGACTTATGTGGATCGCACAGCCCCTTGGCGTGGTTCTGACCAGCTGTTTGTCTGCTTTGGACATAAAAGTAAGGGCCATGCAGTTACAAAACAGCGCATGTCCCATTGGCTGGTGGAGGCAATTTCTTTGGCCTATGAGGCGCGCGGACTCGCTTCGCCCTTAGGGGTTAAGGCTCATTCCACTCGAGCTGTAGCTTCTTCTCAAGCTTTTCTCAGTGGCTCTTCTATGGATGATATCTGTGCTGCGGCAGGATGGTCCTCACCGAGCACTTTTATCACGTCCTACAGTCTGGATGTGAGGATGGCCCCTGGCTCCCGGGTTCTCTCCGCTTGAGCAGTTGCTTCCTCGGATCTCAGTTATCAGGTACGTCAGGCGTTTTGGTATATCGTTCCCATACGTGGTGACGTCACCGCAGCATCGAAGTGACCTATGATAGGGAACATCTCGGTTACGTATGTAACCTTGGTTCCCTGAATAGGGAACGAGATGCTGCGGTTCTGGCCGTTCCGTACCTTGATAACTCTTCATCTTCAGTCATGAAATCTGAGCGAAATGGCGCGCTGCACCCAGGTATATCATGCGCGCGCATGCGCAGGGTGGTGCTATGCGCCATTTGGCCAATAGGATTGGCGGGATGGTATAGGGCTTCAGACATTCGTCACACCAGAGGTGTTCCCATACGTGGTGACGTCACCGCAGCATCTCGTTCCCTATTCAGGGAACCAAGGTTACATACGTAACCGAGATGTTTTTGTGGAGTTTTTTCTTTTACACACTTCAATGTTCATATTGTTGCTTTGACTTTTGGTCAATGTATGTCATAGTTTAACATTTATACAAAGCTCTCAGACGTTCTTCAAATATTTGTCTATATGCTTACACCACTGAATGAGTGCTGAAAAGCAATGTGTTTTAATGCACGCAAGGGAGAGAAGCAGGTCGAAGACCCGAAATAAATTACCCTGAAAGAAAGAAATAATTAATACTTTTATTCAGCAAGTCAGATTTAACTGATCAAAACAATAACAGTGACAGTACAGACCTTTATAATGCTGTTCTTTTAATCTAACTATTTAAACATTTTATATATATATATATATATATATATATATATATATATATATATATATATATAGTCATGCCCAAAAATATGGACACCCTTGGTAAAATATGATCAAAGAAGGCTGTGAAAATGAATCTGCATTGTTAATCCTTTTGATCTTTTATTTAAAAAAAAAAAAATCACAAAATTCTAACCTTTCATTGGATAATAAGAATTTAAAATGGGGGGAAATATCATTGTGAAATAAATGTTTTTCTCTAATACATGTTGGCCACAGTTACACCCTTTTATTGAATTATTTTTTAAACCTCCATTTGCCAGTTTAACAGGTCTAAATTTTCTCCTATAATGTCTGATGAGGTAAGAGAAACACCTGACAAGAGATCAGAGACCATTCCTTCATCCAGAATCACTCCAGACCCTTTAGATTCCCATCTCCATGTTGGTGCTTCCTCTCTTCGGTTCACCACACTAATTTTGGGTGCAGGTCAGGGACCTGGAATAGCAGAAGCTTGGTTTTGTGCCCATTAACCCATTTCTGTGTTGTTTTTGAGGTTTGTGTTTGGATTATTGTACGGTTGGATGATCCAAACATGGTCCATTATAAGATTTCTAACAGTCACTTTTTGATTTTTTATCTGTTGATATATCTAAACAAGATGTCCAGGACCTCCAGCAGCATCAAAAATACAGCAGTATATTTGATTGTACACATGGGGTACTTTTTATCTCTGTGTTCACCAAACCCATCTTGAGTGTTTGCTGCTAAAAAGCTCATTTTTAGTTTCATCTGACCATAGAAGCCAGTCCCATTTGAAGTTCCAGCCGTGTCTGATAAATGAATATGTTGGAGTTTTGGGATGAGCAAGGATAGTTTTTCTTGTAACCCTCCCAAACAACATGTGGTGATGTAGGTGCTGTTTGACAATTTTTTTAAGGTTTTCTGACCCCCGAGACTCAACTATTTTCTGCAATTCTCCAGCTGTGATCCTTGGAGAGTCTGGGAGATACGTTTTTTGAGGAATTTTTAATTTAGAAATCACACTATTAAAATGAGTCAAATTTAAGTTCGTCAAAGAAAAATACATTTGAGTGGGTAAATTAAAATAAGAAATATCTTGACTTTTAGTTGTTTTGAACTTATTTTAAGTCATGCTTTATAATTCTGCTGATGGCACATAGTGGGCCCTGACCATCTGGTTAAGAACCATTGATCCACTGAGGTTATTATTCATTTACAAATTGTGTCAAGTGTTTAACTTAAAATGCCTGTTTGTTCATGACACCTAATGCAATAATATTAATTAAAAATATAAAATGTTTCTTTAAACTCACCTTGTCATGGTCTCAAATGCCTCTGTAGCCAGATAGTTGTGGGAATTGTGACTGAGACGAAGCCATTTGATTTTCTGAGCAGTAGACTTTAAAAAATATTTTGGAAAGAGCTCAAGTCTGCTTCATTATTGGATTTGTTTTAGTTTTTACGTTTCCTGCAAAGCCTTTTAATAGACTGTTTGATGACAGGTTTAGTCATCTGTGTGACTACATGCCCTGCTATTAGACATGAACAATTTATTTTACAATTTGAGAAACTTTTTTTCTGCCGTTAAACATAATTTAAGTCACTTAACACAATAATATTTTACATTATAAAAAGACATAAAATATTAAGTATATTAATGTGAACACACACAATAATAAACAAAAATTTAAACATCTTGAAATGTTACCCACCTTATTTGTAGGAATAACTATGAGATTCTCTCATGGTCTTCATTCACTAATACAAGTCAAATTAAGTTCAGAGAGGCCTCAGGAACCGCTCCATCATAAAATACGTACAAAATAAAATTCTCATAAATAAACCACTGGAGGAGAGAAGGTTCCCTGCAAGTGGTTCAGTGCACTTGGGACATTTGTCACTCGTGTAAGCTAACAGAGTGAGAGCTGACCTACAGGACTTTATAACTGCATGCAAAATGGCTTTATATTTGCAAATGGTGATTACATGGAAACACAGACATGACTTCTCCCAAGAAAAAAAAAACTTTAATATCAACAAAATGGAATGTTGCAAACATAATATTCAGTGCTTACCAGTTGTAGTATTAAATATACTAAGGTCCAAACATTTGTACCACTTCACTGTCACTGCCTTCATCATTTAAATCCAAAGATTATTTGTTGTTTATTCTACTTGATTGTGGTTTGAATTCCACCACCAATCTTTTCACAATATGGCACATCTAATCAAAGGCATGAGAGAGTGAACATGCTTGAGGCTCCATGTCAATGTGACAGTTTAACTAACAACTGTTCAGAAACATCAGTTATGACATTACAATCATGTAAGGTTTAAGCGATAATTAAGCCCTAATTATCATCCAGTGCCTTTTTCCTATTATCCCTTTTCCCGTATAAAAATAGAAGCAATATTTCTAAAAAACAAAAGGAGAGAGATGAAAGAACACAACACTCTTATTCAAATCTAACGGTCTATAGATCATCTATGAGGAAATTCATTTTGGGTTAGTTGTCATGAGGCACTAGTCATTACTGTACTTTGCAATTGTCTGAAATCTGCATGCCGAAAAGGATCCAGAATTGACTGAACTCAGATAAACTAGATCAATAATTTAGAGAGTTTCATGTACCCTGTCAACTGCGTGTTTTTTTTTTTTTTGACCCGTATTAAGTAATTTCAGTGGCTCTGTAATGAGGGTTAAGAATCAAGCAGTGGTCGTTTTCATCAGTGTGGTCTTGAGAGCATCTCTGGCACTGCAGCAGGATTCTAAGACTTTGCCATTTCTGGAAAACAAACAAATAAAATGTGCTTAATATTGTTATAGTACAAAGAAAATACTGTAACTGGCATGGTAACCTTTTCGAAAGGTACTGATATGAACACTTTAGATATTAAAGTGACAGTTCACCCAAAAATGAAAATAAAAAATGAACATTTTTTATTTTCATTTTTGGGTGAACTGTCACTTTAATATCTAAAGTGACAGTTGCTTACTCCCAGGGCATCCAAGATGTAGATGACTTTCTTTCTTTAGTAGAAAACAGACTGAGATTTTTAACTCAAACCGTGGGAGTCTGTCAGTAATATAATGGAACTGGATGGGAATCACTGCTTTGAGAGTCATAATACATACACAAAACCAAATTAAACTCTTGACGATACATTGATGTGTATCTCTGATTTCCATTGCAATGTCCGAACTGTCCTTCAGTTCAGACATTGCGGTGAAAATCAGAGGTAAAAAAAACTATATAAATACTGTTCAGTTTCTTGCACAGTTGTCTTTACACATCAATGTATCGTCATGAGCCATAGAGTTTAATTTGGTTTTGTTTGCGTATGTTTTATGACTCTCAAAGCCGTGATTCCCATCTACTTCCATTATATGACTGACAGACTGCACTGGTTCGAGTTCAAAATCTCAGTTTGGTTTCTATTGAAAAAACAAAGTCACCTGCATCTTGGATGCCCTGGGGGTAAGCAGATAAACAAGGAAAAAACATGTTTACAGCCTGGTGCAAAACATGATTTTAGTCTATATAGCTAATTTGCCCTTCATGACAACTGTGAAAGGGGAGAATTCTTTTTATAACTCATTTGTTTAAATAATATTAAGACTTAAAGTTCTGCATAATTAAGGGCGTGGCCACTTGAGTGACAGGTGGTTTGCCGCTGCTGACAGTGCCTTCGCACTAAGTGGGCGTGGCTTCAGCAACTAGCTCCTGCCTTTTTGCCCATTTTCGATATATTTTAAACACAAACTAACCGTGACAGAAATGTTTCCAGAACATCAGCCTGATCTGCTGGGAAGAACTCCAGCGCAGCTGCATGCTCCAAAGCGAGCAAGTGTCCAGGCAGTACGGTCACCCTCTTTATCTTCTTATCTTCACTCTGGAAAAGCAAGCAGCAGCAAAAAATGTACATCACTGAAATGAAATGGGGGGGGGGGGGATGCAAGACTGATCATCACATCAAGTATAGTACCTTTAAAAGTCCCAGTTTCACCATCAGTGAGGAGATAAGACCGTAAGATTGAGAGTAGGAGTCGGAAAAGGCTTTCCTCAGTAGAGCATCTGTGCAAGAAGGTGAACAGCTGATTTTAATAGCAATGACATATCCAGTGGTTAAAAGGACTTGCGCTCATGACATGTCATTACAAACCTGCATGACTTTCTTTGGTCTGTCGAACATATGAGAAATGTCTCAGGGTTTTTTTTTTCTTTGTTACCAACATTCTTCAAAATATCCCCTTTTGTGTTCCACAGAAGAAAAGAAAGTCATACAGGTTTGGAACAACATGAGGGCAAGTAAAAAAAAAAAAAAAAAAGAACTGTCCCTTTAAATGTTTATTTAAATGCTAGTAAGTTGCTCATACCAGTGCTCTCAAAAACAGCTTGCTTTACTTCTGGTTCATCTTTGTATACTGATGAAATCTTGAGAAAAACGTCTGACACCTTACTAGCATCGGAGACGTCAACCTACAAAAAAAAAAAAAAAGAGGAAACGATTTCAGGGCTTTTAGAACAAACTAAACCATCCTAATGTACAACTGGTCTTTATGAATCAAAACTGTACCTGTTTCTCAAAGAGCTGGATCCTTTTGGCTCCAAGCGAGATCAGTTTCTCGGCTGACGGGGAGATGAGGAAAGACGAGAGCTCAGAGCTGCAGTGAGGCTCCTCCTGTGGCGAGAGGACAATGCAGGTAAACTCAAAATAGTTTTTCTGATGATTAAAAATCAGTGGTCTGCTGAAGTAAAACAGAAAAGCAGCTGATGGCACACATCAGGTTTAGGAGTCTATCTTTGCTAGCATCACCTTGTCTTCAATTACATCTTTTGTTCCATTGACACCATTTTCCTCTGCATCCTTTTCGTCTTCCCTCTCTTCCTCATCGTCCTTCTCCTCCTCCTCCTCCTCCTCATCATAGTCTTCTTCTTCAGGCTCTCCTTCATCATCACTGCATTAAGCAAATATTTTATTAGTCTAAATGTAAAATAATTTCAAATACAGAAAAACATGCATTTGCCTTCAATTTATTTATACGAAAAACAACCAACAAAAACCCAGATAAATACCTGAGTGAGCCTAGTAGATCTTCCATGTTCATGCCCTCCATCATGTCCCTGAGAGCCTCACAGCCGTCCTCTCCAAAGCAATTTCCTAAAAAAGCAACCACAAAAGATCAAATTCCCACAGAATAACAGAAGTTTGATCCCAAACTGAATTAAACAGAACAGAGAAACTATTTAAACTATGAAAGATCAAGTTGTTAATGGAGCTTTCATACTTGCAGTTTAAATGAGCACAGTTTGCTTGAAAATCTGGTAATGTAAAAACTGCCACGCAGAACCAGAAGTACAGAGCCCAAGTCTACTTGTAGGAGGAGGTCTTAAGTTTAATGGCAATGGAACTGTGATGCAATTTGAGTAAACGTAAAAGTAGGTCTCACTTGTTTAAAAAGTAACATACTCATGCAAATTAGTTTGTAAGCATTTTTGATTAATGAAGTGTGTAGATAATGTGTGCAGCATATTAATCACAAAAACAATCATGATTCATTTAATATATCAAAGCTACCAATTTTTGTTAAAAGGTTTGAAAACAAGCATCTTGTCATAATTACAACAGACATAAAATCTTATCTAGGGAGTCTTTAAATATTGTGACGGACAACAGGGGGACTTTGAGTCAAAAAGGTTGGGGAAAAAAGAAAGAAAAAAAATGTATCACTAGCCGAATGCATTTATGATTCCTGATCTTTCAGTATAATCTTGATCATTTTTGCAGCATATTTCAGTACAGTATAGTAAAGTTTATTATAAAGGAAACTTTTGTTAAAGACGGCACCAACAGTGGATTAGAGAGGGGTTAGAAAGAGGGAGGAAAATTAATGTTACTGTCTAAATCATATACATACAATAGAGTTCAAATGTTTTTTTAAATAAGTATGTTATGCTCACCAAGGCTGCATTTATTTGATTAACAATTACACAATAAAATCTGTCATATTGTGAAACATTATTACAATTTAATATAATGATTTTCTATTTTAATATACTTTATATCTGTGATTTAAAGCTGATTTTTCATCATCATTACCCCAGTTACATTATCCTTCAGAAACCACTCTAATATGATGATTTATTATCAATGTTGGAATCTTATTATGGAATGCTTAATATTTTTTGGAGCCTGTGATACTTTTAATTCTTTGATTTATAACATTTTTAAAAGAACATTACAAATCGTACTGATCCCAAACGTTTGAATGACAGTGTGCGTGTGTATAACTTTTTTTTACCATTGAGGTCCAGTTTCTCCAGATCATCTTTCCCCAGAACAGCCTTCGCAACTACTACAGCTGCAGCCTCGCAAATCTCTCCAAATGACAAATTCAGCTCCTTAACGAAACAAATATTTCAGAATGCTCACAATATCTACAGAAACTGAATGGAAGTGTTTGATTCAATGTTGGTATCATGCATCAACTCACCCTGAGGAATGGCAGTCCCTCTCTAAGGGCCCCTGCTATAGCAATAGCACCTTCTGAGCGTACCAAACAGTCCCCAAAATTGACGACCTTAAGACACTGGAGGTGCCTGATAGCCTAAACATAGAAAAAATCACACACACAGCCATTATTAAACATCTCTTCTAACCATGTAAACTATTTTGTGACCTGACACAGAGCTGCTCAGAATACCTCTGCCATGGCTGTTGATCCTCTCTTAGTAAACGTGTTGTCGTTGAGGTTGAGGACCTGAAGGTTTGGGTTGTGCTTTATGGCAGTGGCTAGAGCAGTGATACCGGGATGGTTAATTCCATTCTGTGGCATATGGACCTCCTCAAGACTGCCTAATAACTGTTTTGTTTTTTTAAGAAAAAGCACATCTTAGAATCTTTGATGACAATGGAGTTTGTAATATTTTTTAAGATTTATTGAAAGAAATCACCAAGATTAAAGTAAAAAAAGTCTTTTTTTTTATATCTCTACTGTCACTTTTGATCAATATAATGCATTTGTGCTAAATAAAAAAAGGTGGTGACCCCAATCTTTTTGAACAATAATGTACATATATTTCTATAAAACATTACACCTTATTACCTTAAATGCTTTGGCAAGTGCAGTGGCACCATCATTCTCCAGCCGATTACGTCCAGCTATAAAAACTTTTAACCTCAGGGGGGAGCCAGCTGCACTAGACCGCTTATGGCATTCAGTCAATGCAGAAGCGAGGACCTTTAAAAAAAATTAAAAAATAAAATGGTATACTCCATCTGTTCCATGAGCCCTAAAACACTTCACATGTTTAAAACAGTTTCAAAGCTTTCAAACACATCTAACTGACATCATAGCCACTCTTAAACTGGTTACATCAGGTTGATCTCAGCCTAAACTTACCATTCCCCCTCCAATGCCCATGCCACAATTATTAAGCCTAAGCTCACGTAAGGTGTAGCACGCAGAGCTCTTCAGGAGGCTTTCGATTCCCTTTACACCGTCAGGGCCGAAGGCATTGTCGCTCAAGTCCAGATGAGTTAGTCTGGCCCCTGATGTCATCAAAGCATTGCCCAATGATATCTAAAAAAATGTGAATAAAATGTTTGAAATAAAACAAGATTTTTTTACTCACAAAAAATACATTTAAAGGGATAGTTCACCCAAAAATGTATGAAAGGTATACTGTTCATGTCCAGAAATTTAATTAAAACATCATCAAAGTAGTCCATGTGACATCACAGGGTCAGTTAGAATTTGTTGAAGCATCGAAAATACAGTTTGGTCCATAAATAACAAAAATGATGACTTTATTCAGCATTGTCTTCTCTCTATTGTCTTACCAGAGCAGGAGGGATTTCTGAGCGAAGGCGACCTGTGAACATGTCACTCCAATGGCATTGCTTAGCAAAAAAAAAAAAGCTAAGATTAAAAACAAAGTAAAAGAGTGAACAATTTCCAGGGGCAATTTAAAAGTACCTCCAATTCCCTTTTCGCTTCAAGGGACTTTGCAATAGCCTGTGCTGCTTCAACCCCCAATGTGTTTCCCTCCAATCTGAGAGACTGCAGCCCCTGGCACTGTGAGATCTCCTGCACCATCTCTTTCACTGCAACATCACAGACCAGAAGGGGAAGTTAAGAGTGTTGTGGTTGAAGCATTGACACATGAAAAATTTTTATATTTGCTAGCAGATAGTTTTACTCACCTGACTCAGCATTGTCCAACTTCAGCCCTTGTCCCTTATAACTTAACTCCACTTCTCCAACATGGGTCTTGGCCAGCGCCTCTGTAATCTGAGCGATATCTCCAGAGGCCATTGCTTTTCCCTTTGCTTTCTGTAAGTTAATAATACTTTAACAAATATTACACATTAAGCACATTAAACCAGATCTCGCACGTATTTGAATTTACTCATACAGATAACTGCATCCCACGCTATTATAGATCAGGGTACCATCCTAACTTTTTAATTTATTATTAACAGGACTGTTGCATTAGATCAGCATGCTAGCCTGTCACCTTACATGGAAATAAAAGATTGACGATGAAAAGAGCTCGATTTATAACGGGCTGTTGCACCTTGCAGCTCGATACACCCAAAATAGATGTTGCTGACTTTACGTTAACTCCCACAGTTAGCATGCTAATATCGCTGCATCATTGCTACACACCGCTCAGGCTAGTTCGGAGAATTAGCTACCAAACTTTACTCTCATCCAGTACTTTAAACTAGTCCTTCAATCGCACCAATATAAGTGAAATCTAAAGATCTTATTGAACTTTAAACCTACGAATATTACCTTCCACCTCGGCGCAGATATTAACAGAAGTCAGCAGATAACTATCCTTACTAGAGGAAACCCATCACAACAGGAGGCACGTGAGGCGGCAGTTCTTTGAAAGTGCCGGTGTCGCATTCTTTCATAATAAAAGCACCATTCGTCCTGTTATGACTTTCGACTGTTATAACTACTCGTACTGAATATACCATTTTTATGTGATAAAAAGATGATTTTTTACAACTGTTGAAATAGTGAATTGGAACACAGTTAATACGTAAAGGTGTATCTGAATAGCAAGTTATAATGATCAATTAACGTTACATACACTAGATAATTTTTAGATGGGATGAATTAAATTCAGATATTTAACTTAAAAGTAATATATTAAAATTAAATATGTAACATATTTATTTGTATTACCTCTTTCTAAACCACGAGTTACTTCGCCGGTGACGCCAGCCCCAGTGGCCTAATGGATAAGGCACTGGCCTCCTAAGCCAGGGATTGTGGGTTCGAGTCCCATCTGGGGTGGATACTTTTAAAACGCTTCTAGCGATCTATTAAAAGCTAAATGTGTGCCTATAAATATAATAATGCTGTGCGAACTAGCCTTTTAGACTGAATCATGTGGAAATTATCTAGCTATTCAGTCATTACCGGCTATAGCGGCCACTGAATAACTAGCTTCTAGTGCAGTGGTTCCCAACCTTTTTCAACTCGCGGCCCACACAACCAAACACATATGTTTGCGCGGCCACTTCAAAAAAATTAACTGACCCCGCTATTGTTGGTTTAATAACTTAGTACTCAGAAGCTAGATTTTAAACTATATTTATTGAATAAACTAGGGTTGTGCGATATGGACAAAAAAAAAAAAAAAAAAAAACTATCGCAATTTTTTTGATCAATTTTGCAATTGTGCTTTTACAGTCATAAATGCATTCAGGATTAATTTGAAACATATTTCCAAAAGAAAACCAATCAGAGCTTTATCAAAAAGTTGTAACATCTCTTGAACAGACATAAGTCAAAATTATCACTATAGTGAAGATGTAAAAAAATGTATAGACTTGTGGCAAAAAAAAAAAAAAAAAAATCCTGTATACTGGTACTTTTTTTTCTTTTTTGCCATGCATTGTTCATAGAGCTCATTAATTGTAGCGTTGCCTCAGGTGTTTGCAGTGTGTATACAGTATGTGTATGCGGTCAGCAGTGAGAGCGCATAAATATAACGCGAAAGCACATTAAAATAATACACGAGTGCGAATCTCTCTGTTCGCAGCAGATTTTCTTTGCTCAGTCACAAAACCGGTCGTGCTTGCTCAGATACACGCTGCTTTGCGAGGAGAGAATGTGCACACTTAAAACGTGTCTCCTCTCACTTAAACTGCATCCTGTTCACTAACAAATTCACTCTATGCTCATGTGTTAGACATGAATTATTTTCGCACGTTTTTATTTCTAGCCTTTTACCGCAGTGAGAACGCTCTGATCCGTCAACATTGGCTCAGAAAAAAGGCGCATCACAGACCGTGTGTGAACCTGGAGTTAGGCATATGCGCACGCTCAAATCGTGATTTTAGGACGTTTTCTTTTAATCGCACAGCCCTAGAATGGACTGGAAATGAACAGAAAATAATTGGCGGCCCACCTGCAATACGCCTATATTTGACAAAGTTTGCTTCTAAACAACGAATATATCAGTGAGTCAGATCGAGAAATTAGGAATCGAATTGCACTGGGTTTTCTTTTTGGGCGTCCTAACGGCGGCCTTCGTGAAGGTTCAGAGTTTTTTATCTTTTAATATGTCGTCTTTTATGCCTTTTTGCATGTTTGCATAACGTTAGAAGAATAACGTGTAAAATAAATTGAATAATACGGATCGGAGATATAACAAACCCGTACCGGTTGTCAGATTTGGGAATTGGTTTCCAAACGAGGCGCCATGAGATATACATATAGAATAAAACATATAGCTTAATCAAACATGTTTGCATATGAAACCCCTAACACTTAGTGATGTGTGCTCTCTGTTGTCAGAAGGTCAGAGAGCCACGGGGATGCTGTTCAGAGGTCTGTGGTGCTGAAAGAGGATGCAACGGAAGAGGAGGGAGATGAATTTGGTTATTTCAGTGACAGTTTATCTATTTCTGGATTGGGAGTCCTGGAAGTGCAGGCTGGTTATGAACAGTCCCAGGAGAACAATGAGATGAAATACTTTTTGGCCGGATACCTTGAATGATACCTTACATCCTCGTAAGTTGAATATATTGAGTAACCCTTGTGAAAATGGAAAAAACTTAAGAATATGCTTAAAAATATTGCTAAGTGAACACGGCAAAGTGTCATTTCTGTATCTTTACATACTGCATACTGTTTAATGCTGCTGGCATAAATTCATTCACAAAGATTTTTTTAATGCTGTAAAATTAGGGTGTGTATGTTCTAATATTAGGTTAATATTAGGGGCTGAGGTGGGTTAGGGTAATTTAGTCTGGCTTTTATAAGTGTACTTTTTAAAGCATGACAAAAGATTATTGAAACACAGGATTTAAATTGTACCCAAAGGAAACTTTTAATTTGGCATCATAATAAAGTGCACTTTTAATTTTTTTAAGAAACACCTATTTTTAAAAAATATATTCTTTAAAGATATATACTTTTAATTTATACTTTAAGTATTCTACACAATTTTGCAAATTTAAAAAAAAAGTGCAAAATTAAACAAACTTATTTTTCTCAAGGTAAAATAAGTCTGAGTGTATTAGTATACTAAAATACTTTGCCTTGGATAATAATAACCAAAGTAAACAACATTTCAGTTCATTAACAGCCCGATAACTTTTTATTCACAGACAGATGATAAACCATTATTAAAATATGTATCCTCAGATGATAAAGGATAATGTTAAGAAACCTCTCAAACTCTTTATGAGGTAAGTGACATTTATTATCTAAATTGATTCCACTATTCCAAAATTAAAATAATAATTTCAGGTATGATAAAATACACCTACTTGCAGTGTATGTACAGACTCCAGAAAAAACATTACTCATATTAAACATACAATAGCCTACATATACATCACTGTAGTATGTATTCATGTTTTTAGAGGTTTTAAAGACTTTCCTAAATCTTAGAATTGTTATTCCTTAAACACATATATTACTAAACTACGACTAGATGTATCTTTATTAAACTTCCATTCTTTAAAATAGTGAGCAAGACTCATGGACAAGAACACAAGACTGATCCTTTGTGGCATCATGTGGGTCTTCTAGTGGCTCAGATGGATGGACTGCATGCCGTGGCAGCACACTGGGCCAAAAGTAGTCAGGAAAATGGAATTGTGCATGGTTTTTTTAGTACTGTACTTCTCATTCTGCGAGTTCGATAACACTCATATAGACAATTGCAAAGGCCTAGGTTTCTCAAGTTAATTTTTATATTTTTATTTGTTCATTGATAGTGTTGACTTATATCTTTGTGGATCAATGTATCTTCTTTTGTGTTCCACAGAATAAAGAAATGGGGTAACACTTCAGTATATAAATTCTCTCTATTAACTAGTTGCTTATTAGCATGCCTATTATTAACATATTGGCCGTTTATTAATACTTATAAAGTACATACCTGTATTCAGCAGGACCATATTCTACATTCCTAATCCTACCTAATACCCAAACTTAACAATTACCTTATTAATAAGCAGAAAATTAGAAGTTAGTTGAGGCAAAATAGTTTTTTAATATTGAGAACTGGACCTTAAAATAAAGTGCGACCAGAAATTTTGAATGAGGACGAGTAAAAGATAACAGTAATGTTATTTTTTTGGGTGAACTGACCTCACAGCAATATGTAATAATACAGCTATACAGTGGGTATATAAAATAATGATCCCCCTTTAAAATAATAACATTTTGTTGCTTTGCAGCTTGCCAGAAAAGGGACAAACTGTTTTATCCAGCTGTATTTACTCAGTGCAACTTATGACATCCAAGTGAAAGATATAACACCAACACACCAGAAAAAAATAAAAAACAGAATCACTGAGTTGAAAAAATGATCAGCCTGTATACTGTGTCAGTATTTGGTTTAACCACCTTTTGCTTTAATTACAGCCTTTAGTCTGTTGGGAAATGCCTCTACTAACTTTGCACATCTAGACTGCATTGATGCTGAGCATTTGTGTACTCCAATCTTCAAGTCATTCCACTGATTTTTTATGGGGTTTAAGTCTGGGCTCTGACTAGGCCATGTAAGGATGTTCACCTTTTTCTCCTTTAACCACTGTGTGGTCAGTTTTGTCATTGGAAGGTAAACTTTCTTCCCATTGACAACTAGCTAGAAGAGGGCATCAGATTTCCCTCAAGAATTTGATGGTATTTTGCCCCATCTATTTTTCCGTCTATCCTGACAAGTGCTCCAGTCCCTTCTGCAAAGAAACACCCCAATAACAGGATATCACCACCTCCATGCTTTTACTGCAGGAATGCTGATATTTGGATGGTGAGATGTATTGGATTTTCGCCAGACATATCGTTTGGTGCTGAGGAAAAATTGTTCCTCATCTGCCTCAGAATCATCAAGGTGTGTTTTGGCAAAGCTCAGTCGTGACTGCACGTGGCCTTTCTTGAGGAGGTTTTTTTTCTAGCAAACCTTCCATACAAGCCACATTTGTGGAGAATTTGTGTTATTGTCACATAATGACCACTGTTTGTCGTAAATTCCTGCAGCTGCAGTTGCTGTAGGCCTCTTGGAAGCCTCTCTGACCAGTTTCCTCTTGTTCTTTCATGCAGTTTGGAGCAACGTCCTGATCTTTGTTCTACCAAATACCTTCCACTTCTTAATAATAGACTTCACTGTGCTTCTAGGCATTGATAAATCTTTTAATATATATATATTTTTTAATCCATTTCCTGACTTGTGCCTGTCCACAACTTTATTCCAAAAATTGTTTGACATTGCCTTGCCACCCAATCTTATAGGATGCACCGAGTAAATACAGCTGGATAAAACAGAAAAATGTGTCCGTCATCATTTCAGGCTGGAAAGCAGCAAAATGTGATTATTTTAAAGGGGGGTGAAATTATTCAAAACTTTTTCTTCAAACTAATCTGCCCTCTTGATTAGTAGCACTCTGTCATATTAGATTACAGATATTACCCATATTCAAAGAAGCACCCTTGTGAATCCATCTGCTGTTATGATAAGGTAGAAATAAGACGTTTTGGTCTAAATGTTATTATTACATAAAACCCAGTAAAGATACAGTGCGATTCTAATGGAGCTTGCAAAAATGTATTACAGTTTATCACATGGCCCAGATGTTTTTGGCTGAAAGTGTGAATGGATCCACTACTCAGAATGTTGGGTCTTCCACTTTTCTCTTGGAGCTGTTTCAATCTGACAGCTCATCATGGGCTCTCTCAGACCTACAATGTTACATTCATCACCATGCAGCCCCTGCTCTTTGGTTCCAGAGATCAAGCTACGGCTGGTAGTCTGGTACAGTTTATGAACAGCAGTCTAGAGCAGTGGTTCCCAAACCTGTCCTGGCGTACCCCCAACACTGCACGTTTTCTTTGTCTCCCTAATTAGACACATCTGATTCAACTCATCAGCTCATTATCACATGGGTTAATGAGCTGATGAGTTGAATCAGATGTGTTTAATTAGGGAGACAAAGAAAACGTGCAGTGTTGGGGGTGCGCCAGGACAGGTTTGGGAACCACTGGTCTAGAGGATACAGGTGCAAGACTTTGAAAAAATTTAATCAACTTTGCATCATATATTTACAGGCATTGGGAACATTTTTGCCGATAAAACTTTGCAACTGAATGCATAATACTTCCAGTCAGTGCTCGGCATGTGTTTATGCAATAAATGACTACAGTAACAATATTTGCCCTAACTTGACAGCCAAACTGATATGTCTGTTATAATGATAAAGCTCTTGGTTATAAATATAAGCAAATTACATTACAAAAATTTTTATCAATGCAGTCATTTAAGATTAAGATAAACTGAGCTGAACAACGTCAGCAGTGTCAACAAACCTTTTCACTGGAGAAAAGCAATAGCATTCATAGGGGACTTGATAAGTGAAAGTGACGTGACACTCAACCAAGTATGGTGACCCATACTCAGGCATTTAACCCATCCAAAGTGCACAACACAGAGCAGTGAACACACACAGAGCAGTTGACAGCCATTTATGCTGCAGCACCCAGGGAGCAGTTGGGGGTTCAATGCCTTGCTCAAGGGTACCTAAGTCGTGGTATTGAGGGTGGAGAGAGCACTGTACATGCACTCCCCACCTACAATTCCTGCCGGCCCAGGACTTGAACTTACAACCTTTCGATTGTGAGTCCGACTCCCTAACCATTAGGCCACGACTTCACCCTCACTTCACAAGATCTTAAATGGAGATGGATTGTTAAGTGTTTATCAGCTGTCTGTTCTCATTCTGATGGCTGATCTAATGGTCATAATAATATTAATAAAACCTAATGGTCGAAACATTGCATCATTAAATTATTTTTATGGAGCATTAACATCAGTGTGCGGACAATACGTTTGTATTTTTGCTCAATCTGATGGCACCCATTCCCTGCACAGGATTCACTGGTTAACAAGTGAATGCTAAATTTCTCCAAATCTGTTCCGATGATGAAAAAACTCATCTATATCTTGGATGCCCTGTGGGTGAATACATTTTTTAGCAAATTTTAATTTGTGGGTGAACCATTCCTTTAAAAGTATCAATTATATTAAAAGTATTATATATATATATATATATATATATATATATATATATATATATATATATATATATATATATATTACTTATATAACTCTATTCTCTGTCTTTGCAAGCTGAATAATTTCTAGCTGAATAATATTGAATTTACACCATCAATCTACACAATAAATGGATGTACAATTTTATTTTGTGTTGGAAATTATATATGGGTCAAAAGTGTGAAACATTTATTAAAAAGGCTTAAAAGGATATACCCTTCGAACCCACCTTAATATTCAGAATAGTGGTCAATCGGGTTGGTTTTCAATTGACACTTTTTAAAGCTTCTTTGATTATTTATTTATCTTTGATCATCTTTAATATGGTTAAAGTTGTTCCTCTTTTGCTTTACCAGTAGCATTCGATCTTCATCTACCGTAGGCTACTAGCTTATGTGTAAAACCTGACAATCATTTTGCCAGGAACATTTGAGAATGTGCAAGAGAGCAAGTCGACTGTCCTAAACAGGATCTTAAATACTCATTGCTGTTAATGCATAAACGCAATCAGCATCCTAGAATATGCGCAGGAACATGTAGAAGTACAAGAAGAATCTGCGCAGATTTCTGCGTCAAAAGTTCATCACCGTACATGTAGGCGGGGCGAGCACGTCTCAGGATACGAGCCAATCAAATGCCGCGCTTGTTCTACTTCCATGAAACAAACAAAACCAGCAGCACACCGCTTCACCGCGGGAGACAGAACGGCACTAGAACAGCATCGAGCCGCACCGAGAGTCCGCATACATACCGCGCACCAGCCTCTGTGTAGTGCCCTAATGGCAACGGAGGACAAAGGAAAAACGGCGGCGCCTCAGGCTTTACCGGAAACGAGATCCCTTTCAGCAACACACAACAATCTGAACAATAACAACAACAACAATAATAACAACAAAGACAACGAGGGAGGCGAAGGAGCCACAACAGCCACATCCACTACTGTTGAGCCCGGGGGCGCTGAAAATATCATAGGGAACGGTTCAACGGTTAATACAACCGGAGGCAATAACGGCAAATGGGTCCGTCTCAACGTCGGGGGGACGGTGTTTCTAACGACACGACAGACGCTGCTAAAGGAACAAACTTCATTTCTGTACCGACTGTGTCAGCAGCAGGACTTACATTCTGACACGGTAAGACAGCCAAGAGTGATGTTAGTGTATGACTGTGTGTTAATGATGCGGCGGGCGTCAGATGGATGCGCACGTGCTGCGCTGCTTAATGACGCGGACCCCCAGTGTTTGTGCTTTTGAGCAGCATCGCAGTGTTAAGCCAGAAATATCCATAATTAATGTGATCCACCTGAAGCTGATTTTGTCCAGATCTCTTGATAGGTTTATCGCCAGATCATTGGTACACCATCAATTTATTATAAGGTTGAATCTCATGAATCTCTATTTTGCATGCAGATAATAAAGCAATTATTTTTGTATTATTATTGACTAATCACTTGTTTAATATTCAACGATTTAATAATAATAATAATGATAATAATAAAGAAACTAATGTTTAAGTTATTCAATATCAATATTAATGTTATTTATATCAATATTATTCATACAATATTTGTATCAGGCAGTAATTGATGTAATCATATTATTATATTTTTTTTCATTTTAACATTATTATTTATTACATTGGTGAATCACACAGCCAATTAAGCATGTAAATCAGGAACTGTCAATTAAAATTGTGTCATCTTTTATTCATCCTAAAGTCATTCCGCACCTGTATGCATTTCTTTCTTGTGTGGAACACAAAAGAAGATATTTGGATGAAAGTTGGGAACCAAATCACATTGGAGAAATATCTTCTTCCACAGAAATAAGTTAGACAGTTTTGGAATGACATGAGGGTGAGTGAATAATGACATAATTTTCATTTTTAGGTGTAGTGTCCCTTTAAAGTTAGGATGCTTCTTGTTAAAGAGGCATAAGATAATCCAAATAAAGCATCCATATCTTTATAGAACTGATCTGTCAGAATGTAGAGCACATGCCAGGAGTTCCATTGGGACCAGAGCAAATATCACCTTATGCCAACTCTTATGTGAAGGGGGCCTTATCACTGACCCACTGCAATATTTTTTTTTTCTTCTGGCTGCAAAGGTTAATATATTACACTGTTGGCTGATGTCTTTGTGTCTGCTTGGAAGGCCCGAAACAGGATTTTATTCTAGTTAGATGTAAAATATTATTAATTTTCAATATCTCTAATACCTAAAACCTGCAAGGTACTTATTATTGTTTTACATTTTAAACACATCATGACAATGAGATAATAAATAAGGTCAGCGGATGGAGAATATATGAAATCTATGGATGATTTTGTATTGAATTGTATTTTTTGCATACCAGTATATAGAAACGGATATATTTTTGGCATGGCACCATATGTTCTCCCATGTGCCATCAGCAATGGTTTCAATTATATATTTTAGTTATTTTTTTCTCCATATTACAGTAATGAGGACAGTAATGAGTAATTTTTTTTTTGTTGTGATTTTTTTGTTTGAAAAGAATTAGGAACACATACAGACACATATACAGTGAGTCTATGTGTCTTAGTGTATGTTCTTTTTTATTTTTAACTCCCATTTACTCTTACAGCAGTAAGGCATACAAAAAGTATTAGACTTAACAGATGGTACTCTGCCTTCACAGTATCCACCACAGTATCCACCCCCTCAAAAGCTATCCTCTTATTCCCTACTCAAAGCACCTCCATCTCCACAGTAAGTGATGAGGCAGAGACGATCTCCCATCACAGCTCAGTCATTACTGGCTGCTGTGTCTATGGTGTTGTGTGCTCTCTCACTGCACATGTCACTCTTCTAATCAGATTAGAGTCATGGCACCTTGAAGGCTTCCAGCCCTCTGCACAAAAATATCTATGGAGGCTTCTCTGTTCTATTCCTGACCTGGTCTGTTCGTCATTGGTGGTTCGCATGCATTATTCCTTTTCGAATAGTTTCAAAAAGTTGATATAGTAAAATGATATATATGTATAATCCTTGTGTTGAGCAATTGTTGCTCACAGAAAATTGTATGTAATTGAGAATTTGACATTGACAGATTGTAACTGAAAATTCTGTCTTCATTTACTCACCCTTGTGTCGTTCCAAAATCATATGATTTTTTTAAAAGAAGGTATTTTGAAGAATGTTGGTAACCAAACAGTTTTGGTTTCCATTGACTTCTGTTGTTTTTTTTGACCGAACAACGGAAGTCAATGGGAACAAAAAAGTTCCACAGAAGAAAGTCAGTCATACGGTTTTGGAATGACATGAGGGTGAGTAAATGAAGAAAGAATTTCCATTTTTGGGTGCACAACCCTTTTAAGACATGGCCTTTTAATTTTTTTCATGAGGAGGTTTTGGCTATTGTTATAGTGAATATTATTAGCTAGTTCAACTATTTGAATGAAAATGTGCATAAGCCAGAATTGATGAAGTTTAAATGATTTTTTCGGCCTTCTAATAGCATGCTGTGAGGCTTTGCATGGCACAGGTCATTATGCAGTTCTGTTTTGAAATGAATAAGCTCTTTGTTTGCCTACCAGGTAGTTCCCATGGGATGCTGCTATTTCCCCATTGGGACCTGGTTTTTATACTTATATATAGCAACTGCAGAGCTTAATGTTAATGCAAGATGAGTTGAGCGCGGACACGTTTGATTTTTGTGTGTTTAGGACATATACAGTAGTATTATGTGTTAAATCCTCTTGTTCTTATGAAGTGCTGAGTGGGGGGCCAGCTTGTCTCTTCTGACTCACTGCAGGACTCATGCGCAGGTGTTGTCATGCCTGCTGTCAAGTCTAGTCATGTCTTATGTGAGGCTGCACTTCCTGTTTCGAAAATGGGATTTTTGTATGTGTGTGCAAACTGCAAATGATGTTCTGTGCTACTATTGATGTATGTAATGAAAATATCTCTTGATGCTTTTTCAACTATATGATATTTATTTTGAAGTTCATGTCCATGTTGTGAATCTGGAGTGAGTCACATGCAGGGTCCAAAATGAATGGAAGGTTAAATAAGAAAGTTTACCAGGCATAAATATTTCATATGGGCCATGCAACTGTGTGTTACATTATGTATTTGAAACTATAAATTACTGTTAATAATAAATAATAACAGTACTGTTAATTAAAAAATAAAATAATAATATTACTTTTATTAAGCAAGATCATGTTATATTGATAAAATATGACAATAAAGACATTTATAATTGTACAAAATAATCATATTTTAAATAAATGATGCTCTTTTGAACATTCTATTCATTGAAGAATTCTGGAATTATCCCAGTTTACACAAAGAAAGCAGCACAGCTGTTTTCAGCATTGATAATAACAATAAATATTTCTTGGAACAAAAAATATGCATATTAGAATGATTTCTGAAGGGTCATGTGACACTGAAAACTGGAGTAATGGCTGCTGTAAATTCAGCTTTACTATAACAGAAAAAATATTAAATAAATAAAAAAATACTAATAAAAGACTACAGATTATAGACTATAAGAATAATATTACAAATATTACTGTTTTCCCTGTATTTTTGATCAAACAGCTGCAGTCTTGGTGAGCATAAGAGACAAGTATTTAGCATTTTTGACTTGGCAAAGCCACTCTGTTTTTGTGCACGGTGAGTGTTTATTCTTTATACATGACAAATATCTTCTTTGTGGAGGTATGTTGTTCATGTTCATGCTGTGAATCTGCAAAGCGAGTTATCTTATTTATGCTTTCTTCTTTCTCTACTTAAGTGCTTTTATAACATTGCAGTGCCTCTATGCAGTCTGTTACGCCAACATCTTCCTCTTTCTATTTACCTTTTTCACTCTAGTGCGCTTCTGTGCACACTCTGTTTTTCTTATTGCTGTTTGTGGGTTTTGAGTGCTCATGCCCTGGGCTCAGTTGTGTAATGTTCTCTTTTGGGCATGTTGTAGACTACATGATGTCCTGCTCTTGCTAGAGCTGTGCCGAGTTATTAAGGTTCATTCAATGCAGAGAGGAGACTCCAGCCATTCTGGAACAACAACTGTGGCCATGCTAATGTGACCTGCGCTCACTGCCACTTTCCACATGCCCTTTGCGCTTTCTTTTCTCTCTTGTGCCAAGTCACATTTTTATCCCCTGGGGCGATGTACTGCTCAGTGCATCCTGTACATCAGTTAAACAGCTTCAGCACTGACTCAGTGGTACATTTACATAGGGAATTTCCTGACAGTCACCACATTATTAAATAGTAACTAATATTAATAAAATGTTAAATGCATCATGATTAAACAATGTGTATTTATTGTTACATAATATTAGTCCTACATATTTGATGAAATTATATTTATACATTTATATAGCCAATAATGAAATATCTTATTATTGAGAGAGCTACGATCTCTTTGTGTAGGATGAAAGTGGTGCTTATGTGATTGACCGAGACCCCACCTATTTTGGTCCCATACTCAACTATCTGCGACACGGGAAGCTGGTTTATAACAAGGAGTTGGCAGAAGAAGGTCTGTTAAATCACTTTCTTAACTGTTGTTAGTGTATGCTTTTTAAAATGGATGGGCATATTTTAATATTATACTGTATAATTTATATTTAATATTAACACATCATAATTAGGAATGCATAGTTACCATATGATTATTAATTGTATTAATTTTTAAAGTTGTCAATATTTCACATTTTCATTTAGCTTAAGGTTTTTTACATATTTACATTTTATTTTATAAAAAATCTTTTGATAATAGTTTGTTAACTGCACTATTAGTTGATTTTGGATACTTAATTGTACATTTTCCCTGTTTTTTGTATTTAGTGTCTAATTTGATCTTTGAAAAACACTTGAATATGTTTAGCAAATCTCCAAATGAATATCCATTTTTCATACTGTACATTATAATGTAGTGATGCCTAAATTTACGTGTAGCATTTACAACAATTCATTTATTTATTGTTTTATTGGGAATTTATTTGGAATTCCAGTATTGGAGCATATCTAGTCAAAACACCACATAGCCGTAACAAAGTCCAAGTTCAGTTTTTAAAAGCAAAGTGTGTCTGTGCCTTCAGGTGTCTTGGAGGAGGCAGAATTCTACAACATCACACCGCTGATTAAATTAATCAAAGAGAGGATTCTTGAGCGAGACTCCAAGGCCACACAGGTAATTAGCAGGGCCTTTATCATGCCTCCACATACCTCCCAAAAATAGCATTTAGTTTTGTCATTAGTATCAATTTATTCAATTGTATTGCTGTCCATCTCAGTTTCTACTGTACATGAATGACTATATTTACGTGCTTATGCAACAGCCATCAGTTTCCCACCCACTCATGCTTTTCTTTTCATACTTGCCTTTTGGCATCATCCTTTACTTCCCACCACACTCCTTTTATACACTTCACCAGTCTTCACCCTCTCTCTCCGTCTCTCTTACAGCAGGTGCCACCAAAGCATGTGTATCGGGTGTTGCAGTGTCAGGAAGAGGAACTGACCCAGATGGTGTCCACCATGTCGGACGGCTGGAAGTTTGAGCAGGTCAGCGTGCGCACCTGCCGAAAACCCCGCCCCGGACTGCTCTGGACTGTGGGTTGGACTGACACTGAGTCGATTTCCCTTCCCCTGACCCTAATGCTCCCAGTGTCAAATTCTCCCCTCAGATTCAGAGTCCAGAAACTTAGCTAATGTTTGAAATTAAACTTTGTCCCATTTGCATTCAACTAGATTTTAAATGGTCAGTTGCACCAAACCCTTTTAATCATATTATGCGGGGTGGGGGGGATGGGTTGTGCAAAATGACAAATATGTGATATTATTCTGGCTTTGTCAGTATGTAGTTTTGCGTATCCCCAATGATATTGTGCACTTTAGACATGAGCAAAACTACAAAGTAATAAGGCTGATTCATGGCCCACCATATACCAATCAGAAGTGTTTCTTAATGGGACAGTTCACTCAGAAATAAAAATTCTCTAATTTTACTCCGTGTCAAGCTATTGCAAACCTGTATGCATTTCTTTCTTCTGTGAAACAGAAAATAATTTTTGAGGAACATTGGTAACCAAACAATGTTGGTGCCTGCCTATTGAATTCCATTGTATGGACAAAGACACTAACAAACAGATGTCTCTCAAAATATCTTTTTTTGTGCTGCACAGAAGAAAGTCGTAAATGATGACAGAAAGTTCATTTTTGAACTATCCATTTAAAGAGGTAATATGATGCTTTTTAAAAAATAACTATTTCGTCTATTTCGTGTAACAATATGTTGACATGCTTTAATGTTCCAAAAACACATTATTTTTCAAATACTGTACATTATTGTAGGTCCTCTATGCCCTGCCTCTCACAAACAGGTAGTTTTCTACAAAGTCCCTCCTTACGACAAGTGCAGTCTGCTCTGATTGGCCAACTGACCCAGTGCATTGTGATTGGCCAACACCGAAGCACTCGTCGGAAATATGATGCCTCTTTCCATAATAGCGAGCTTCATCTTTCAAAATAAATGTAAAGATAGTTAATAATGTCCTTAGTTTTACCATTAACTCAAGCCTGAAAGTGAAACGTAACAGACACAGTGATGAAGCTCATATGTGTTTGTAGTACACAAGCCACGGACGGTTAAGACAGCTGACTCCACTGTGATGTGACCCTCTCTCAAAACATACTTACAGTAGCTGATTTAGAAGGGCCAGATTGTCGTAGCAAAGTCAGAATGACCTCCTCTCCTAAGTTCACGAAACGGTCATCCATCAAATGTGTTGCTATTCTGTTGTAATCTTAAAGGTACTGTATGTACGTTTTTGACCCAACTAAAGCATAAAAATGCCATAATAGGTTTGCAGATATTTAAGAAACATGCTAAGTTAACATACGTGTTTATTTGAAAAACAATGCTACAGTCAGTTATTCTCCTTTCAAAATGTGCGTTTCGGGCCGGAATGTCGGTCTCCGTTTTGGTTTGTGAAACCCACCCACTGCCAGTTTAACCAATTGCCAGTTGGCACAAACATTGCATATTTCATTTCATTCATCGTCAAGTGCGCTCGTTCCTGTTGGTGTCTTCAATCTGGCAACCTGTGTGTGCATCAAGTCTGAAGAGGAGGGACTGGGTGAAAAAAAACTAAGAGCAGCCGCTGCTGAACATGATGCAAATCTGACACCCATCATATTTTCTCACAAACCTTTTCTGGCCTGCTTCAGGCTTAAAGTCTCTACTAATGAGCTGACGAGTTGAATCGGGTGTGTTAGATGAGGGAGAGTTCAGAGACATGTTCCTAAATGTGACTCATATATAACAAAAACTTACATGCACAGTTTTAAGGTAGCTTTAATCACCTTTTTTGTAACTTTATGATTTAACTGACAACATAACTATGACATTGCATGCTCGTAGTTTCATTTGTGCTTTAATATGATCAAACGGTTTAATATAATACAGCATGCGCCACCATATTTGTGCATGCAAGACCGGAAAATAGTTTTTTATTGAGAAATGGCCTGACAACATCTCATCTGACTTCTCATCAGTTCACTGTTGTTCTAATGATATCACCTGTACCTTTACCACATTCATTTGACTAACACCTGGCGCTGAGGTAAAGTTGGAGAGCATGTCTGAAAAATCTCCCATTTGACGTGGTCTTAAAGAATATCAAGAACAAGAGACAGAAGCACCAGATGTGAGTGGGGTGGCCAACCCTAGTTTCGCCTATGTGTTAATTGCATTAAATATTTTTTTACGCATTAACATCACTGGTTTACACAAAAATTATGCAAACATTATGCAAACCAGGCTTAAGAATAAGACAATTTCAGCACTATCAATATGTCAAACACCTCTGAGAAGTTATTATTTTGCTTTAAAGTACACCCATTTACATTGGATGTAAATTACATCTAAAACAAACTGAAAAGAAAACTTGGTAAACCTCACAAATAGTTTCTTGTTAAATGACTATTTGCCCAAGTTATATTATCTCTAATAATGTTTTTGGCACAGCTGACCAGGCATTGCATCCTTCTTGATGTTTTCCTTCATTTCCTAACCCCTTTCCTTCAGTCCCAAGTACCTCATGATGAAAGACCTCTCTCTCTCTCTCTCTTTCTCTCTCTCTCTTGGCTGTTACAAGATGGTGAACATTGGCTCATCTTACAGCTATGGAACAGAGGACCAGGCTGAATTTCTCTGTGTGGTGTCGAAAGAGCTGCATACCTCAGGTGGAGGTTTGGGGACAGAGCAGAGCCACAAGACTAAGGTTCGAGGACCTACAGACACACAAAATCATTTTACGCACTCGTGCCATCTCACAAACACTAAAGCACAGTTCCAGTGACTCATTCCTCCGAAACATGCTTACAGCGTACAAAATCTGCATCTTTTCATCTCAATCCACATCAGTAGCCTTGAGATCCATTTGCACACCTACTCTTCACATATTCATAAATCTTTTTTTTTTTTTTTGCTATGCCATCATCTGTCGTGCTGCGATCCCTCTGGTTTCTGTTCACCCTGTTGTCCACTCATAACACGACTAGACCTCGGACACACAGGTGGAGGATGGAGCGAGGGAGGAAGAGGAGGATGAGGAGGAGGAAGAGGGAGAGAGAAATGCCACCCCCAATGAGTGGATTAGAGATTAGCAGAAACATGTGTCAAAGGAATTGGTGAGGAAATGCCGACTGTGATGTTGGTTGTATTAGTGGTAGATGTCTTTAATCTAGCAGTCGGACAGTTTCGGTAAATTGCATTTCAGTGCATCAAATTAAACTATCTCTTATGAACAACAGTAAATCTATATGGAATTGTTTGACTGTTAAAATAGTCCTCTCATGTAAGGTGGTAGTTTTACTTCTCTTTTATGAACAGTGCATTGAAATGCAATAGCCTTCACCTCGTAGAAACTTCCAAGCATGATTTTCTTTTAAGTAACTCTATTAAAAACAATTCATAAGTGTGAGGACAATCTATTGTACAACTTGGATAAATATAGCTTTAAAAAAAAAAGGGATTTTTAACACAGGTCGTTCCATGACTCCTCAATATTTAGCACAGCGTCTGTTCCATGGACTGCCATTGTAAATCACTGCCATCTCCACCCATATCCACATCTTCAGCAAAACTGATCTTTGTGTTATATGGAATATACAAGGTGGCATATTTGACAATCTACACTACCCATATTAGAAATGATTATTAATTATATATTTCAGTAGACATACACTGCTATTTAAAAGTTTGGGGTCTGTAATATTTTTGACATCATCTATGCTCACCCAAGGGTGCATTTATTTGATCAAAAATACAGATAAAGATGTCGAGTAACACTGTTCTGTCAGGGGATGTTACAGAGTCCTTAAAGGGACACAGACTGTGTGTATTTCTTCTTATTGCAAAGGTCCCTTTAGGGGCTCTGTAGGATGTAAAAAAAAATGCATAGCTAAAGTTGATTTTTAATGATATGCCTGACTGTTTTACACATTATAAAACAGATTGTTTTGGGATTCTAAAAAATGCTGCTGGTTTTTCGAATGATCTTTTATTGAACAATATGGCAGTGTGTTTTGTCCTCGGGGCAATGCAGGTAAATGCATTTATTTAGAATCTTAATCATCAAACCAACATTTAACACGGTAAGTGTTGCTAATACATGCAGTAAATAACTGGATATGGTGCAGTAAAGTTATCCAATCACAGCAGTAGGCTTTTACTTCCGTTTCTGCTAAGTGTTTTTCACAGAGAGTGAACATTTGTACAAATATTAGATCTTTTTGGTACAAAAAACTTTGCAAAATTTATGATCTAACCTTGAAACAATACAAACTGCATTTTATGACCCCTTTACTACATTTCACCCCTTTACTACATTTCTTATTATTAATTCTGAAAAACAGTAGTCTTGCTATATATTTTTGTTGATACTGTGATACTTTTAATCAATTCCAATAAGATTCAGAAGAACAGCATTTATTTAAAATCTATTGTAACAACATTATAAAGGTCTTTGTCACATTTGCTCAATTTAATGCAATTTTTGAATATAATATAATTAATTTTTTTTTTTTTTTTTTTAATCTTACTGACCACAAACACTTGAACGGTAGTGTGTTTCTGTGTCTATAAGATCTTTTCCAACTCTCTTGCAGCTGTTCCAGATCCATGGATCCCGGCTGTAGGATGCAAAGAAATTTATTTTTCTAGATATCCATTTTATCATGTGCTCATGATGCTGTTTTTATAGCCATACTTTTTGAATAACGGGTATTACCGGGAGACAAGAACTTCACATCCAGCAGCAAAAAAACAAAAAAAATGTTTTAAATTGAAATGTTCCTGAAAGAAAAAAAGTACTTAAGGTATTAAAAAAGACACTGTTACTTACAGTTACTATCTTAGTACATGGCCTGTTACCAAAGAGCGCAACCTAGTTATGGGATACTTCACAAAATATAAAGCATTTAACAAAAACTAAAGAACTTTAGTCTGGTTTAGTCAGGAAATACATTGTCATCAAGGATGGAAAGACTGTGTGGATTTGAGACTGTAATCAGTTATTTAGAGTTTAGGTTTTGCACTTTTGTTATAGCAGAAGAAGGGCGGCTCTGCTACATGAACAGGTCAAGTTCTGTTCCATTTAGCATCAGCTGTGGGTAAAGTGCCATCAGTGTCACCCTGGCAGACCACCAGCTGTACACTTTAGCCCCATTTACAGTCTGCGGCGGTTCATTTTGATAGTCGCTGGCGCCAGCTGGAAGGTCAGAGTGTCGTTAGAGGTCATGATATTACAGGGCTCGGGATGTTGTGCTTCTGCTTGTGTTTGTTAGGGATTTTTAAAAGGTCCTGTGCAGAGTTTACTTAAAATGAAGTTCAGATAATGTGCTGGATTATGATATTGTGTCACTTGTTAATGTGTTTTGTGTGAAGGCTAGATTGCTTTCAAAGGAACAAAGCCTGGCAATCAATATCGCTCAAATCGACATGCCTCAATTCAACAAATGATCAAGCACTTTTGCTCCCTTTAGTCTACAGCCGTGCATACTAGCATTCTTTGGGTTTTTTATGTGCTGTGGGCTGGTTTGCATGCATAAGCTTGTATTATTAAATATGCTATAGTTTTGCACAAATTTGCAAAGATACAGTGGCCCCAAAACATCATTGAACACTTAAGCCGCATTTAAACATATATGAATGTAATTGCATTAAATAACAGAATAGCAAACCAAGTGGCTGATAGCCAAAGCCACTTTGTAAGAAGGAAGTTTATTAGCTTTTTGTAGTTACTCTGATGGCAAACTGGTTTCATTGATCATGTATATGCTAAAAAAATTTCCTTGGGACCAGTCGATTAAAAATAATTGAAAGAAATGCTTAGTTCTGAGAAAAGATCATGCTTCATTTGTTTGCAGATGCCACTTGGTCTGATATTTCCTATTTAATGCAGTAAAATTCATTTTTAAATGCGTTTTAAATGTCACTTAAGTGTTTAGAAACTATTTGGATGGGTAAAATAATTTGTTGTCATGTTTGATGACAGCATTATCAGTCAAGACTGATTTAAAATTGTCTTTTTGTAAACATTATATTTTAATCTGTTTGCAATCGCAACAAGACCTGTTACGATTATAATTGCATTTCTACAGAGGAAAAGGGTGTTTGCAAACACAATTTTGTAGCTCAGTGTGTTACTGGGTCAATCGATTCTTACTCTGTCCCCGTTAGCTGCCACTATGTTCTAGAACTGTGAGGATAATAATTGTGTCTAGACAGAGAACAGTGAACTATCTGAAACCGAGATACCAGACTCCAACTGTTTAGATGCAACTGATGTAGAAGCAGCAAAAGTTTTGATACAAAAGACATCTTATTAGCCTGTCAGTGCTGTAGTCATTTCTTTAAAGTTTGTACTGGTGTGTTGAAACAATCTTATCACTGCATTGAATTTTAGAAGTATGTTTTAATTTGAAAGTTGATCTTGTAAGTGTTGACAGCATTATTTTATATGGCCTTTTTTTATAATCATACTGTGTCATCATTTGTATTTAATTTAGTCTTATAAATGTCAGATTATGTTGCTTGTCAGGGCACAGGTGATGTTTTGGTTTATATTGAATTTTATTTTGTACACATGTAATGCTGATTTAATTTTTTACGCTTTTGTTTCATGTATGTTATGTTACAGTGTCATCAAAATTAAGTAATAGTTTGCCCTCTTACTTTCATGTTCGACTATTTTTATATTTATAGGCAGTTTGTATGCCATACTTCCACTCTTGAGCTCTCACATTTCACTTATTTATTAAATCTGGGATGTTTATTGGCTTATTTGATTCTTCTTGGTTTAAAAGTTAATAGAATTGTATTTATTTTGTGTTTTCTTTATATGTGTACTTTAGATGTGATGTACTTTAATTCATACACACTGTATATTTCATGACTTTTGATTAGCATTGAAAGCACATTAGCTTGTCGAGACAAACCCCTCAAATTAAGAAAACATTTAGTAATAAAAACTTAAAATTGCAACCGGGCACAGACCCTTAGTAGTGTATGTATGCCAAAGAAAATTAGATTAATGTTTCTCCTCAGCCAAGAGAATATCTTTTAGCACAGAAAACATTCGTGAATTAGATGTCCAAGCAGCATTATTGTGTAAAAAGTTGTCAGAATAATTCGAATAAAATTCAGAGGAATTTTTCTTTCACAAAAATTCTGCCTTGTCTGAAGTATTTATCACGTTTGTTATGTTTTCATGAAAATTAAATATCTTACCTCTGAAACACTGTTGCACTCACATGCTCCATGAACACTGACTAACAGCAGATATGCTGCAGTTTGTACAGTGCTTAAAATCACTGCATGCAACATTACAATACAACAGAAATGACAGTTCTGTTAGCAAGATGCTTATAGGGCAGAGTGTTCTTAGTGTTTAGCGTTGGCTTTACAGGTATCTGCTAAAACCCGGTCTGGATCCTCCGGCTGCTCTGGTGCAATCCATTTCCACTTCCACTATGAGCTTCCTGCGATGTGCTGAAAGGGTGTTTCTCTTCCACAAGCTGGAGGGCCGCTTCTCTAGACATGTCTTTATCATTTGAGACAGGTACTGCTGCAGATTCTGTAAGTTTTCCTTGCCAGAAGGAAAGTTCACAGTGATGAAATCTAAGTAATGAGTTCAAAGTCGAGTTTTAAGGATGAATTAGGATCATAAAATGGTAAACACGCTGTTGGAGGTGAAATTCAGTAAAAACAATATGATGTTCCTTGTGGAGGGTGTTAATGATCGTCTTCTGGACAACTGTCAAGTCAGTAGTCTTCCCCATAATTGTGGTTGCATGTTCTAAACTAGCCGAAGAGGTACCAAGTATTTATACTTAAAATTAATCAAACTAAGCTCAAAATGGAATATTCAAATTTTTTGAGATAATGAATTTTTAATTTTCCTAAGCTGTAAGTGGTAACCATCAGAATTAAAACAAAAATAACTCTTGAAATATTTCAGTTTGTGTGCAATGAATCTAGAATACAAGAAAACGTGCTTTTTAAATTAAATTACAAAAAATAATGACCTTTTCCATGATATTCTATTTTTTTTAGATGCACCTGTAAAGAGAGACCTGACAATCTTCCATAGTGGGATTTCTATCTTTCTGAAGTCCTTGTCCCAACAATTACTGATCAGCATGATCACCTGGAGAAACCAAGTAATATGGGACCTATAGTTACCTCACTTAGCTGACAAAACTGGTGAAAAGTACATTAAATATATATCTTTAATTAACATAAACATTTATATTTAAGTATAAAGGAAACTGGGAAACACTTTTCATGTGTTAATTCATTAGTTAGCATGGAGTAAGAATGAACAATACTTCTACCTAATTATTCATCTTAATGTTAATCTCAGCGTTAACTACTACTACTAAGTTGTATTTGTTAACATGACTTAATACACTGTGAACTGACATGAATATTTTATTAATATGAACAAAGGTTAATAAACGCTGTGAAATAAATTGTTCATTCTTAGTTTATGTTAGTTAATGCATTAACTCATGTTAACAAATGAGACCTTATTCTAAAGAGTTACCCAAAAATGTATATTTAATATTTTCAGTCATACGCGCTGAAAGACAGAACACACAGGAAACCTTCATCCAGCGCCGGATAACTTCCTTGGGAAGTTTCATAAGCACTTCAAATAAACATTCATGTTATTTCAGTTTTATTAGAATTATCATAAGAAGTATTGTTCTTGACAAAATTGACTACTGTGATTTTGGGATTTGTAGTTTTCTTACAGAAAACTATTATCCGTCCTGTCAATCACAATTAAAGAAATGGAAGGAAGTTTTCACTGATGTGCATTAATTGATTTGAGGAAATCAGTTTTACATAAATGACTTGAACATACACTTCACAATGAACTTAAATGTCTCTGTACATAAAATGTAAATAATAAATACATTATTAATTACATAAAAATGACAATAGGGCAACACTGCTGCTTTTTATTTCACAGTTATGTTATGTTCTGCCAATGCTATATTAAAGCTCGTCTGACTTGCATCCCAAAACATTTTCCAAACAGATTTCTCACTGACTTCCTGTTGCTTATTTGCCAGGCCGGAGAAAACAACAGTTGCATAACCCTAATTGCTATTCCATCCCTATCCTACTTACACACAACACCATTTTACACCAGCACAAGGACCTCCAGTTAAACCCTTCTTTTTATCTCTCCCTCTCTGCCTTTATTCTTCTGTTGGGCTCTGAAATGCGTGAGCTAGGAGCTGATAACTTGCCCAGACCAGGTCTCGTGCTTCCTTCCGGAAGACAGGTTGGTGATGACCACCTCAACGGCTTGGAACTTTATGTTCTTGGGAGGAACAGGACACACTTTGTAGGTCACCTCATCCCCCTCCATCGGCACATATTCACCCTCAATGCTACAAAAAAAAGAGAGTATATAAAATAATATAATAAAATATAATATATATGTGTGTATGCTGTCAGAACGATTAATCACTGTTAATAAATGTTTGTGTTTACATAATATAAGAGATTTGTACTGGGTATGTTTATATGTATATATTTAAGAAATATTTGCATGTGTACATATATTCATATTTATATATGATTTATTTTATAGATAAATATATTATACATATATTTCTTAAATAAATACATTATATATATATATATATATATATATATACACACACACACACACACACATATATATAAATATACACAGTACACACTTACATAAATTATATAAACACAATATTAATCATGATTAATCGATTTGACACCATATATATAATATTTAAAAACTTTCTCTAATATTTAAAAATATTATTAAAAAGAAATTGATATAATATTTTAAGATGCTAAACTAAAAAGTTTTATATTTCATTCTTACTCTGAGATGTGAACAAATATGTCTTCTCCTCCATGGGAGGGGCGAATGAATCCATGACCTTGTGACCTTGAGAAGTTCTTGCAAATGCCCTTGAAGACGGGTCCAGATTTGGCTCTTACAGACCTGAGAAAATACCAGAGTAAAGAGGCTCCAGAATCAACTTATATGATTCCTATGATAAATATAAGAGCAAAACATCTCCTTATGCTTCATTGAATTTAACACAACAATATATGGTTTATCCTTTCTAACAAAGATTGTCCAATATAATTTTTTTCAATGCATTTTTTCTATGCCATTTTACAATATAGACAATTATTTTTATTATTATATTTATATGTATTTTAGCATCCATTAGCCAATATGCAGAACTCCCTCCAAACTTTTTTTTGCTATCATTTTATTTCTGCTTTTGACATTAATAAATAATCATTACAATAATAAAAATGCATTATAAATTGTGTGTGTGTGTGTGTGTGTATATATTGGGGGGTTGTGGTGGGCAATATGGAAAAATATTACATCACAGGTTTTTTTTAAAATACCACGATTTTATCACAATTCTTAGTCATGTTTGTTTTACTATTTTACAAGTTGTCTGAGCATTACAGCCAAACTAATTTCCCTATTATAAAGACAAAGTATTTCAAGATAACAAAACAAAAAAAAGAATGGCAGATATTTAGGCCAAAGAGGGCGAAGATAAAAATCTTTGCTCTTATTTTTTAATAACAAAGATAAAAGAATTACAAAGATATACAGTATATTACAACTACAAATTATATACAAATAAATCAAACAGTGCTTTTGTTTCAGGTACAATAGGTGTATTTAGCAGAAGCATTCAAGAAACTGAATGAACAAATATAAAAATCAAACACTATATAAACTGATTCTTAAAGCAACTGTATTAAATTTCTTCAGTCAATAGCAAAGAGTGATTTTTCTCTTTGTGTTTTGTTGTTTTATTAACGTTAAAGGAATAGTTCACCCAAAAATAAAAAATTCTGTCAGCTGTGTCAATTCTGTCAATGTTTTATAACTATTTACTCACTCAAAGGTGGTTTTAAATCTGAATGAGTTTATTTCTTCTGAACTTTAATGCTATTTTGAGGAACGTGGAAAACCAAACAGTTGCTGGTACACAGTCACTTCCATAGTATCTTTTGCTACTATCAAATTCAATGTGGACCAGCAACTATTTGGTTACCCACATTCTTCAAAATATCTTCTCTTGTGTTCAGCCCAAGAAATAAATTAATACAGGTTTGGTACAACGTGACAGTGAGTAAATAATGACAGAATTGAAATTTTAGGGTGTTCTATCCCTTGACAGTAATGACAGTAGGCTGCATGTTTAATAGGTGCACTGTCCCTTTAAGACCTGCACGCACCTAATATACAGGTACGTATACATTTTTCTCTCAACTGTTTACTTTTAATTTAGACATAACCAACTGAGTCTACATGTAAACATTTCGTGTTTTGACAGTATTAGTGCAAAAGATAAATTAGTTCAATAATCAGATGCTGTTTGACAGGCTTTAGTGTGCGCACTTTGGGTGTATGCGGCGCTCAGAAAAGCACAGGTCAGACCAGACATATTTATATAACATTATAATATTAATCTTGTCAGAATTTTGTCTTCTACACAATGGTCACATTTTCATATTTCATTTTATTTTATTTTATTTCATTTGCTCTGAGATGTCATAAATGGCTGATATCTTTTTTCCCTCTTTGTCACTTATCAGAAGACCTGATACTCAGATTCCAAAATTAAGTATTTGTAATTGGATTAAATTATATTTTATAATACTTGTAATAAGACTGCAGTTACTTTTTTATTGATTACATGATTACATATTATTCACACAGCAATAAATTATTCATAATTTAAATTCCTCCCTAATTCTTCTTTTTCATCTCTATTAAATGTTCCATTCTAAAATACCTACCACTTATATCAAATCAGAAAGTCTTGTGGCCATTCACAAAGAGACCAGTCACTAGTCAAGTAGCTATAAAGCATTTGACCATTGCATGTACAAAAATCATTTCTGGTGTAAGAAGTGTTTCAGCACTGAATCAGCTTAAAGGTTATTGATGACATGCCTCTGAAATTTGACTTTTTGCACCATTACAATACTTATAGGCAACTAGTCATCATATCTCTAGTTCTTTAATATATTTGCATTGTACTAAAGTGTGTTCATTTTCAATGGGTATATATATGCGGCTGAAACAGGTAGCCTAGTGCATCCCAAATTTTTCAACATGAACATTTTAATATAACATTATAGTCATTATGGCCTATGGCCTTCAGAAAAATGTTTTTTGAGGACGTGGGGTAGAGCACAATAAGCCCCTGTGGCACGGCCTAAGCTTTTGTTCTTAATGGCATTTTTTTTCTTACATTACTTTTACTTTTATACTTTAAGTAGTTTTGAAACCAGTACTTTTACACTTTTACTTGCGTAAAAAGCTTGAGTTGATACTTCAACTTCTACAGAAGTCTTTTTAAACCCTAGTATCTATACTCCTACTTGAGTAATGAATGTGAATACTTTGACACCAGTGCAAGTAATGTTTAATGCACTTCATGTGGTTAATAACAACGAATGGAACACATTTTCTTACTCTTTGTATTTTTAGATGGTACAAGATTATCCTATTTAAATCAATGTGATAAATGAGTAAGGTCAAAAGTAATCTAAAAGTAGTCTGATTATACGTGTAACATTAACATGTGTAATGTGATGGATAACGTTATTAACTTCAGTTTTTGTCATGTCAACTGGAATCAGTAACAGACTACAATTTGTAAGTAATCTACCCAGCTCTGCTGATACTGAAGAAGAAAGCAGAAAAGTGTCAATTTCTGTAAAAATAAATAAATAAGTAATCTATTTGTATTACATTCACTCAAAGTACATGAAATGCTTTTACACTGTTAACACAGGTACTCACGCTGAATAGGTGCGTGTGCGTTTAGTTGGCAGTGGACTAAGAGGTTCCCCTGTTTGGGGCGGTTTCCTCTCCAAGACATTACTGCCCTCTCTCAGGAAAGGTAATGAAAGTGAGACAGGTTTATGTGGGCAGTGCGGCTTTCGATCAGATGTAGACGTGCTGTCTGAATCAGCCATTGGCGTGAAGTTCACTGGAGATGAGATGAGGCCTCTGTGGTTTTGAAAAACAAACAAACAACATTTATTATATGTGATATGAAACATTAAACAGTTGCTCTGAAATATCCATCCTGCCTGACTTGATCTGCTGTACGTGTTGTGTTGTTCTCTCTGCACTCCAGCTGCATCAGGACCACATCAGATCTTATTACTCGGGGCGACTGTTTTCCCCTTCATTCCGTTTCCCTTTCATTGTTTTCCAATGCGCCAAGGGTTTCTAAGAAAGACCAATCATCTGTGTACTGCAGACTCAATGTCAGCCTAATCGACAATGACTGTGATTGAACTGTGAGGACGTGTGTTTTATTCTCATGTTATCATCCCGCTCAACAATGCAGGTTGTTGACAAACGTAGTCCCCAGTATGCGACACCACAACAGTTAAGGCGTATTCGTAATATATGGACAGAAAAATATAATATGATAGCGATGAAATTCTTACCGTACTGTACGTTATAGCGGATACCAATCTGCTTGATATCTGTCGCTTGATATCTCGATCTATGTAACGTTAAATATATCTAACGTTACATAGCTACATTAGAATCCAGAACTATTAAAGGCCTGAATACTATCATTCGTGGTCCACATATTCGCTTCAATAGACCCCTACGTAGCGGTAGCACACAATAAAAGAGGTTATGGGACTGGGAGGAGAGGGAGGGACACCCCATCAAAACTGAACGCGAGAGACGCGACGCGACAAAACAAAAACGCTCCAATTATAATCAAAGACGCTACAAAGCAAGCGACAGAATCCTGACGTCAGTCTTCAGTCGACCAATCAGAGTACCCATAATGTAATACAGGCGCGTTCTAGTTTTGACGCGACGCAATGAAAATGTGGCGCTTGTTATTCGTAATGTTAATAATAATAAAAAAATTATATATATATATATATATATAGTTTATAAGTTATTCGTAATGTTTAAAATTTATTGTCATATTTCTATATTTATTTATTAGTCAACTGTCCTTAAGGAAAAATACTTTATAAATAGATAATAATAGATTAAGAAGAATTTACCACACAAGTACGTATGTGTGTGTGTGTGTGTGTCTACATAATGGGTTTTCAAACTGGGGTCAGGGGACCACCAGGCATCCGGAGATCATTAGATTTTTTAAAATAAACAATACATATATAATATAATTTGTCTTACATAGTAAAGATAAATATTTTCCAAATAATATTTTATACATCCCTAATATAATTTCACAGTATAAATTGAATTTTTATACATTTAAGAAATATATAGTTGGTTGTAAATGGAAGGATGGGAGTCTCGTAGAAAAATGATTATATTCGGGGTGGGGGGGCTGATTGTGACATCTAAAAAAATGAAAACCTCTGCTTTATATAACTAGATTTTATTATATTTGGTGTATCAATATAGTGTGTACAATTCAATATAAACAGGCTGAGGGGCATATGTGCTTTCGTATTCAATTTACAATTCAATTCAATTAACTCAATTTATATAATACAGAATAAAACAAGGAAAGAATTATTTGAAATGACTTTTATTTTATAACCCACTGTGACCAATCAGCATTCATTTTCTCAAGAATGAAAAAAGAGAGCATGAAAATAATGGAGTTATAATCAAGAGGATGTGTTTGTGGGGTGTTAAAAGCAGCACAAAACCCATTATTTCTTTCACAGAGTTGCAAATACACCCAGACAGTATTCTTCAGTATTAACTGCACTGGCTAGCATTGCATTAGCATGACATGTTGAGTTAGACAAAGCTAATCATTTACTGCTTGGCATCTTGAAAGCAGCTGCTATAGTCTGCTGATCAGAGTGACTGATGTCACCGCTTTGACATGGGTATGGCTCTGTTTCAAAGGGGGTAAAAATACAACCCTACAAAAAAGGGCAATCAAATATACAGGAAACGTGCTCAAGAGGTTGGAGGTCTGATTACTGATCCATTACTCAATAACTCATCCAAAACACTTGAGATAATGCACATTGGAGATTCTTTGCACGTTTATAAATTAGCATTCTGTTTAAAACATTTATAAACTTGACCTGTGGTGCACACTGTACCAGACACATTTGATAGTGGTAGTGAGGATGACATGATCTGCCAAGATTTGAATAATAGGCATATACAAATCACTCTGATTCACAGTAAGAAAAGCTACATGAACAATAACAATTATTATGAATGGATGATAATCTCTGCTAATAGAATCATATGAAGCAAGATATTCCATTAATAGAACGGATTACAGGACAGAAAATTCACAAGCAGCTCTCATTACAGTTCGGTGTAATATTACACAAAGCAGAAATGAATAATCAACAGTTGCCTGAACACACATTTTGAAAGATTTTATGAATTAAACTCTGGTATCTCCCACTAACAAGCATGCTGCTAGCATTAATTATCCATTCTGGAATACACACAGACCCAGCTTGAAATTTATAAGCATTACAGTTGTCAAATGCCCTGCATTGTATCAATCAGCATGAACAGTATTGATATGACTTGTCTATGCAACACCGTTTTAAATTGTATATTATGTACTGCGTATACTTCGGTTCATAATTACATGAGTATTTAAACCTTTCATATATCAATCCTCCTGTTTGAAGAATAACCCGTTCCCCTCCCAAATATGTATATTTACAGCCAATCACGCTAATTTCTGCAGCTCCTTCATTCTGTTGAGGGCGGAGCCGGCCTGGAACCATTCGATCTGGGTTTCATTAAAGGTGTGGTTCAGCTCAATGGTTTCTGAGCTTCCGTCACTGTGCTTGATGATGGCCTTGAGGGGCTAATGGAAAAATAAATGACAATTATTATTATTAAAATTACTGAGAATATTAGGAAAGGTTATAACCAAGCAAACAATTACAGCAGGGTTTGCCAAACTGGTTCTTAAGGGAACTACAGGGAGTTTGTGAGTTGATTAAAACTAATTAAAATCACAACTTTAAGAAATTAAAAATGAAGAACATAAACTTGCTTTTCATGTGGCCATTGACCAACATAATCTCATGACCATGAACATGTCAAACAAACACATTAAGGCATCTAAAATATCGACATGATCAAAACTTATGTTAATACACTGTCAATCAGGCAACAGAGGGTATGGATAGTTTATATTTTTATAAGAAAAATACTGTTATAAATATCTAATTGATTTACATTACAGGCTACAAAATTTCATCTTTTTGACCATATAAATGTCAGCAACTACACCAAATCAGACTATTTTTGCTCAGTTTGGGCCTTTGAATAATGAAGTATTTTCCCTCCCCAAGTATGAGGTCCATTCGGTTATATCATGCTTAATTAGCCACAAAAACCACTGTAAATACAGAAAGTCCATCCTAGGCGATACACTGGTAGACATGATTAACCAGTAGAAATTTGTCAAAAGGTAGAGATTTTGGACTATAGTCTCTTTCGCGGTTACACGCTCACACAGTAATTTAGGTCTTAAGCGAAAGCAAACACTGGAGAAAGAAAATGTGTAACAGTATATTTGGCCCGGGTAGCTCTTAAATTGACAGCAGTCTAATATTCCTGTTGTCTGTCATTCATGTTAATCAAACAACAAAAGAGAAAAATCTCTCACTGCTCTTAACTAAATCACTTTTGAAACTTTAATACCGTATTTTCTTGGCTATAAGTCACACTTTTTTCATAGTTTGGCTGGTCCTGCGACTTATTTATCAGAATTAATTTGACATGAACCGAGAGAAATCAACCAAGAGAAAACATTACCATCTCCAGCCGCGAGAGGGTGCTCTATGCTGCTCATTGCTCCTGTAGTCTACCACTGAAGACACAGAGCGCCGTCTCCCGGCTGTAGACAGTAATGTTTTCTCTTGGTTCTAAATAAATGCGACTTGTATATGTTTTTTTCCTCGTCATGACGTATTTTTGGACTGATGAGACTTATACTCCGGTTCGACTTATAGTCCGAAAAATACAGTAATAAGAAATATATATTAAATTTAAGAAGTGAAGAATATGCAGTGTTTTTATACATTTGATTACTTTATACTATGTATGTAGCATTTATTATTTATTTGTTTGACTGTAGTTTTGTCCTACTGCTTGTAATTGGTTTAATGATCTTATTTAAACACTTGATTTTGATTTTTACATCAAGGCTAGTATTATTTTTTTTTGTGATATTGAAACTGGTCACAAAAATTATTAAATGTTTTTTGTATCAAACATTTTTTATATCGTAAAGACCGTACTCAAAGCAAAACAACTATATCATGATATATATTGTTACCGTGAATTACTCGTATCATGTTTAGTGGTCAAACAATATTATTTTTTTGGGGTTTTTTTTACACAACCGATGACGATATCTTGGAAAGCAAGGGGGCTATATAATTTTTTTAATTAATATTTAACAAATTTGAAATCATTTGACAATTGATTTAAAAAAATTGTAAAATAAACATACTTATACTTTAGATGACAAAGTATTTTTCACAAATAAATAAATAATTAATAAAAATATAATTAAAAAGGAAGTAAACACTGTAACCAACAGGGCACTGAGTTTTCTGGGAAGTTTATGTGCAATGGGAATCATATTTTTCAAATAAAGCCAAGATAACACTAATTTTACATACAGCACACAGTGAAAATGACATGAATATGACAGTGGGCAAATGCATAAAGTGTAGCATAATTTGAAATAACGAGTTTAAAGTTTAAAGCATTCAGTTCACACAAACTGACCATCACGCAGAGAACATAAGATCATGCTGGATAAAATTGCACACTTCACAAGATCTCACAGCTGGATTCGACTAAGTTTGCAAGGTTTGTGAAAATAAATATTATTAGTCATTCAAAGATTTGTTTAAATTATATAAATGTATTTGCTTGATGCTGACGCAAACGAGAAAGTATTATAATGTTTGCCTATTACTAATAACAAAAGCAATCGTTAGAATAATTTTTGTATAAATTAATTCCTTTATTTAACCGTTCTATCTGATTATTAGACAGATTTCTATCCGTATTAGAAAGAACTGTTAACAAAAACAGTAAACAAGAGGGAGAATGCAAGCACTCTGTGCTTAGGTGCTGCGTTCTCAGCGCCATGAAATAAATCAATAAAAGTCCCCGTCAAAATAAATGTCCCGCCTCAAACACATCATCCAAGCAGGAAAAACGTATCAGCCAATGTCGATATTTTAAAAAATGCCAAATATCGGCCGATATATCGGTCTTTGCGATATATCAGTTGGCCACTAATCATGATAGAAGATTTTGGTCACATCGCCCACTCAAACGCCATCCTATGACTTACTCCAGGAAAGAGGTAATCTAAACTAGAATCATGATTTAACAATAGCTCTTACCTTTCCAGGGGCAAAGCTCTCAAGCCCTACAATGGAGATTTTATCATCTGGGCAGATTTTGTCGTAATCAGCTGGGTTGGAGAAGGTGAGGGGCAGCAGACCCTGTTTCTTTAAGTTAGTTTCTGTTGACAGATGTGACAGATGAATTAAAATTATCTGCTTAATGATGCTTAGCTTTATGTGGGGAGAGGGGGGTGCTGGTGGGTATTTCACACTCACCATGGATTCTAGCAAAACTCTTCACAATAATTGCCCTCCCTCCAAGATGTCTGGGCTCCAGAGCAGCGTGCTCTCTGCTGGAACCCTCACCATAGTTCTCATCTCCCACAACTACCCATGAAATATTGTGCTTCTGCAAGTGGAATAATACAGGACATCCAGAAACCATTATGAATACAAATGCTTTCAGTAGGCAGAAAACAATGATACAGTGCGCAAAACAAAGAATAGAAAGAACTAGCTCTTACTTTGTAATAGCGGGCAACATCAGGGACACCACCAAACTCTCCAGTCAAAATGTTGCGAATTTTATTGACAGCATCATTCTCAATATTAACAGCACCAATGAGCAGGTTATTGGAAATATTATCAAGGTGGCCACGGAATTTCAGCCAAGGTCCGGCAGCGCTGATGTGGTCGGTGGTGCACTTTCCTTTCACCTGACAATAGAGTTACATTATTCAGAGGTATACTTAAAAAACCCCATTTTAAAACATCCATGACTAAAACTTACCTTGATGAGCACTTGGAGGTCCTCAAGGTCTTTTCCATTCCATTTGTCGAAAGGCTCAAGCAGCTGCAGACGGTTGCTCTGAGGGTTGACATCTACTCTCAGGCCAGTCCCATCAGCTGGTGGGTGCTGGTAGGTGTCCTGACCTGGGTCAAAATCACGGGCAGGAAGCTCATCTCCTGTGGGAGGCAGTAGTTTAAACTTTTCTCCGTTGGGGGCTGTGAGGAAGTCAGTCTCAGGGTTGAACTTCAGTGTGCCTGCGATGGAAAGGGCTGTGACTATCTACAAGACAACAAATGATATAATTAAATATATTTGCAAGAGAGCAAAAGGGATTTAGCAAAACATTCAAAAGAGTGCGGCACATTTAAAAACAGATTGACAACGAGTACCTCTGGGGACGTGACAAAAGCATGAGTGGCAGGGTTAGCATCGTTTCTGGCTGTAAAGTTTCTGTTGAATGATGTAACAATGGTGTTCTTTTCTCCCTTCTTAACATCACGCCTGCAAGAAAGATTTTATTGCTTTATTATATAGCCTTATGACACAGTTCTTTGAACTACTTCATTTTGATTGGTCAATCATGGAATTGAGGTCAAATATTTTGGTATAAACCATTGTCCCAGGCCTCTAATTTGACTAGTTTCACATCTTGTGTGACTCAGCACCATCTCTCTCTTATCATGATACAATTTTTTACCCATTTATTTTAGCATGTTACCCTGTATTGACTGGAAAAATATAGTCAGATGTACATTTCAGTACATTTCTGACTGCACATTTCCTTACAAATTACATTGTTAACCATTTCATATTTACAAAAATATATATATATTTTGAAAGAAATTCATAGTTTTTATCAATTGCTTGTATTCTTGATTAATAAGTGACATTTATAATGTATAAAAAAAAACTTTCAAATAAATGCTGTTCTTTTTTAACTGTATAAGCACAGAATCAAAAGGATCAAAATCTTGACAACAACAACAACAAAAAATGATAGCATCATGGTTTCTACAATGACAAATACTTTACCTGTCCCACTGACCGATGCAGGGTCCACAGGCATTAGCCAGGACAACTCCACCAACATCCCTCAACATTTTAGCCTGCAGGTAAAGAAACATGCATTTATATAAATTAAGTCATTTGGATCTACACATGGTTAATGAAACGATCCTGAATCATAAAATCCCAGGGCTCTCCAGCTCAGACTTACATAGCCATCTCGCTCAATTGTGGCACGAATCTGCTCAGACCCAGGGGTGACCGTGAACTGGGCTTTGCATTTGAGTCCTTTGTCAAGTGCTTGTTTGGCTAAGGAAGCAGCTCTGCCCATGTCCTCATAACTGGAGTTGGTACAGCTTCCAATCAAACCTGAAATGTATTTAAAAAAGGAAGCCATTTTTAGTGAATATTGACTATAAAAAGTCTAGAAATGACCATTAAAATGAAGTGGGCGCTAAATCACTGACCAACTTTAACGTCCAGGGGCCAGCCATTCTTCTCAGCAACAGAGCCGATGTCTGAAACAGGGTGGGCCAGGTCAGGAGTAAATGGGCCATTGATGTGAGGCTTCAGCTGTAGGGAAGCATTAAAAAACAAGCTGGAGTGTATTAATTATTGATGTTTTTTTGTAACTGTAAGATACTTTCAGCTAACTTACCCTAATTGACCTGCTCTTACCTCACTTAGATTAATCTCAACGATCTGGTCATAATGACAACCCGAGTCAGGTACCAGCAGATCTTGGTTCTCATTTGCTACAGCAGCAATTTCTGTAAAGGGTAAATGGAAAGACAGGCCAAATTTTTTTTTTTAGGCAATAAGCTATATTATCAATTGATATGAGTCTTTCTCTGCTGCTTACCTCCACGACCCGTCTTCTCCAAGTAGGTCCTCATTCGGTGGTTGTAAGGGAATACAGAAGTTGTAGCTCCGATTTCAGCACCCATATTACAGATGGTGGCCATTCCTGATTAGAAAAACCCAAAACATTTTCATTTTTTACAATGATTGACATAACACATCTATGTGGCCCACACAAAATTTTAGCACTGAATTTTCCACTTGCTGATTCAAAATTGAAGCCCAATTTGTGAGTTTTTCACATAAGTGACGATCGCTATGTTTGCATTATCTAAGACATGTGGCAATGCCCAAGAGATATTTAGTAGATTAAATATCTTAACCTGTCAACGATCCAAGTCCTGTACAGTGAAATGTGTTTTGACTGGAACTGACATTGCTGACAACAGTAACAGTTGTGAAATTTAAAAGAACAGCAATCCAAGAATTACAATCAATCCCAACATTAGGGAAACTATAAACAGTCACATTATACTTTGTACATGTGTTTCACAGATATACAAGTGATTTCAATCCCATCTGTATTCAACATGGCTGTTTCTCCTCACTCAACCTCTGTAAAAATTACGAAGCAAATTATGTACTGTTTGTCAGCAAACTACCATCCTCTAAGAAATATAATTCCATCTGGACAATAACGTCTGAACACTTCCCATTCATTAAGACCGTAACTAAAGCTAAATTTATCATTGCATGCCTTGGTGCACTATAATTATGTATTTAGACCTTTCATTATGGATCTAAACTTTCAGTTTAAAGTCACAAGTACTGTTAGCATTTAATCTAACCAAAATAAAGGAGGAAAGTTCAATCCCAAAACAGCTCAAAATGGTAAGTGGAGTAGCAGCTACAGATATAAACCTTAACTAATTTATATAATTAATCACATCATTTGTTTACATCAATGCTGATATGAATGATGATTTATTAAAGGAAAATGCCACTGTTTTTCCATATTTCACTATGTTGTTCCCTCAAATTAGATGAGTTGATACGTATGGCACCTCTATGCTAGCATTTAGCTTAGCACCATTCATTCCTTAGGTTCCCAACAGGGATGAATTTAGAAGCCACCAAACACTTCCATGTTTTCCCTATTTAAAGATGGTCACATGAGTAGATACACGAGTAAGTATAATGACACAAAATAAACAGTGGCGATTTCCTAAGCGGATAAAAATTATAACTAATGTATAGTGGAAGAGCACTTCAACCTCAATGCAGTAATATCATCACTCCTAAGAACTCCTCACATTGGTTGTATTGATGGATGTCAGAGGGAGGGAGGACGGGGAGTTTTCAGAAATTATGATATTACTACGCCAAGGTCGAAGTGCTGCAAAGTGTTCTTCCGCCATACATTATAATGATAATTTTTATCCGCTTAGGAAATCGCCACATTTTATTTTATTTTGTATCAATATACTTACTTGTGTAACTACTCATGTAACGTTTTTAAATAGGGAAAACATGGAAGTGTTTGGTGGCTTCTAAATTCATCCCTGTTGGGATCCTAAGGAATGAATGGTGCTAAGCTAAATGCTAGCATAGTAGCATCGCGCGCTACAGCGATCACCTGCATGCACTGAGACAGGAGAGGTATGCATCAACTCAGTTAAGTTGAGGGAAGAACATAGTGGAATATGGAAAAACGGTGGTGTTTTCCTTTAAATGATATACAAAAAACTAGACGTCATTTGAACTCAAACATCCTTTTAGAAAATTAAACCAGTCCAAATATTGCTTAAGCAAGTTTTCACCTGTGCAGGAGATAGAGTCCACACCAGGGCCGTGGTACTCCACAATGGCACCAGTGCCACCCTTCACTGTCAAAATACCAGCCACTTTAAGGATGACATCCTTTGGTGAGGTCCAGCCAGACAATGTGCCCGTCAATTTCACACCGATGACCTGGAAAAGCAGATATAACCTATAAACACTGCCATTTGCCCCATTTCAGACAGCAAATGTTAAGTTTAAATAAATATAAACAACAAAGAAAGTGGCAAATAGGAACTCACGTTTGGACATTTCAGCTCCCAGGGGATTCCTGCCATGACATCAACAGCATCAGCTCCACCAACTCCAATGCAGATGCAGCCCAGACCACCACCATTAGGTGTGTGAGAGTCCGTACCAATCAACATCACTCCAGGGTATGCGTAGTTCTCCAAGATAATCTAAAAAAAAAAAAAAAAAAACAGACAGATGTAAAAAGAAAATCCATATGGTTTGACAGTAACAAATGCACACTGCATTCTGTGATCATCTATGATATAATATAAAACCCATACTGGATGACGAATAATCAAAAGTGTGTTTTCTACAGTACCTGATGGATGATCCCAGAGCCAGGTTTCCAAAAGCCAACACCATATTTAGCCCCAGCACTAGCGAGAAAGTTGTACACCTCTTGGTTAATTTCCTGGTTCACAGCGGGGAAAAGGAATGAAATTATGCAACAGTGAAGAGTAAAAGTAACTCATTCATACAGTACAAATGTCATGTAATGATTCTAATCTGTCTTGAGACATATCCAGAACAATCATATGCACATGGAAGCCTTTCAACAACATCACCACAGCATTATTCACCTTTGCCCTCTGTAGATCTTGGGCTCCTCCGGTCTGGGCCTCGATAAGATGGTCACAGTGGATGGTGGATGGCACGGCCACTTTCGGAAGTCCACTGCTGATGAACTGCAGCATGGCCATTTGTGCTGTTGCATCTTGCATTGCAACTCGATCGGGTCGCAGACGCAAGTATGTACGTCCTCGAACTATTTCCTGTCCAGCCGGGTCATCCAGATGGCCGTAGACGATCTTTTCTGACAGAGTGAGCGGCCGGTTGAGTCTGGAGGACGCATGCGATTTCACATGTAACTACTTGGAAAAACTCACAAAACGTAGATTTTTAAAAACGAATAAAAAGTGCAGAAAAAAAAAAGTTAAAATCTTTTTTTCTTTTTTTTGTAAGAATAAATAAATAGCAACTGAGCCACCCTTACAAAAGATAAGGAGGGCAGAAACAAATAAAATGAAGTGTTAAATACTGCAATGCAATCTGACCTTTTGCGCACAATGTCAATATTTGAGCGAAGCTTGTCATAGTTGATGGAAGAGTTTGGCTCAAAGCGGCTCATGGCCACCTTGGCCTTTGCATTGAGGGCCGCTGCCACATGAAAGCGTCGGGCACCGTGACCCAAAACCAGCTGACATAAACAAATAGGGAATCATCAATACACAAACAACTGGAACACAAACTGAGAAATCACATAGTAAACAACAACATTATAAACAATATTCCAATACCTTTTGATCCATAATTTCCCTTTTTTTAATTATTTTTTATAGGCATTGCTCTCTTATTGAGGAAATTAAACTGGATTACATTATTTTGCGCAAAGCATAAATATAATAATCTATATTTTCTAGAGATAAGACTTCAGGAGATTTTTTTCCCCCCTCTTCTTCAGGTCTGGAAATGAGTTGAAAAATTCCCTAATATTTTAAGGTTCCACATGACAGTGAGAAAATTGTATATTATTAGCGTTCTTTCAATTGTTATTATTTATACACAGCAAATAAACATACATGTTGTCAATCTTAACCACAATATATTGCTACAACGTTACCTGTGGTCCCTCACGATAAAAACATGACAGTATCAAGGTTATCTTTAGTATTTTTTTTAACCTCAGATGTGAGGCTACGCTAATTCTGAAATACATATAAATTATGCGGCAAAACTTCAATAAAATATAAACATTTGGTTTTGTAGATATCGCGTTGTGGTGTGAGTAACGTTAACGCGGTCGTTTAATCTACCGTTACTTCGGCAGCGCCGTTAACCTTGTGTTCACCTTGCGACTGAATCCTAACAGCCAGACATGAAAAATCCACAATAGGTGAATCGATAAATAAGTTTTAAGTATTTATGCTTTCGTGCTTTGGCTGTCCTGTATCAAACAGCTAGAAATGAAAAATTGTACGCCCTCCTCGCGTCTGCTGTGACATCCTTGGCCACAGTGACCTGTTAACACTCGGGAACATGAAAACGGTCAGTTCACTCAATCTGTGCAACTCACTATCACAAGCACAGCTCTGAATGGCATTCATAAACGAATTAGCAAATGCAAACTATGCTTGGAGACAATAACAAATGTAGATTTCCATGTACCTGAAGCCGGGCGACGGTTAAGCAGTAGGTTGCCATTTTGTTCACTGACAAAGATGTGACGCTAGAAGATGACGTCGCGGTATAACGAGCTCATTGTCTTGGAAGGATGTTGAAACGGTTGGCTCTAATTGTGTCTAGTTGTAAAAGACCAGCGATTTAAGATGTTGACATTTTCCCCTAATTATTATTTTTTAAACAAAACATGTCAACAAACAGGGTGAAAAACATTAATGGTGAATTCTATTAATAATTTTGGCCAGGTGTTCATATCTTGCTTTTAGGACCTTGTCTAAAATGACAAAAAGCGTTTCTAAATCTCTATTTATGTGACAACTTATTAGTTTATTTAACATAACCATAAAAGCAATACAATAACATACGACAGGCTTGTATAATAAACAAACACTTCTTTAAAATTATTTTTAAAAATATAACGCCAAACATAGATTCATGTTTTATGTAACACTTTACAGAGGGTCCATTCCTTAAAATTAGAGAGTCTACATTAGTTAACATGAACTAACAATGAAAAATACGTCTAAAGCATTAATTAATCTTAATTGATTCAAATGTTAATTTCTAAATTTACTGATTCGTTTTTAATTTATTAAAATTATTTAATGGACCGACGTCTAATAATGATAATTTGAATTTTTATTAAATAACATAAAGAAAGATTAATAAATACCGTAATGCCTTGCTCATTGTAATGTTAGTAAATATTTACTAATAAACCTTAATGTAAAGTGTAGCCATACTGAAAAATATTATATGATAATATATATAAATTAATGTAAATATATGATTATTTTAAAAAACTGTATTAAACTCGTTAAAATGGCCTAATATAGAAAGTGTTTTATATTCCTATATGTTATTTTTTTAATTTGCAAAGTCAACATATACCTAGATTATTTTTCACAGACAAAAATTTGAACTGTTTCTAGAGATTTTATACAATTGCATAAAATATAAAGGTTTCCATACGTTTTCAAGATTATATAATTGAGTATGTAATTTTATTGGCTAAATCAACTAAATCAAATACAAAGTAGCCTACTGTGTAAAATGTGGGTAGTTTCATAAATCTGAAACGCTTTCGAGTTTCTATTGCTTTTATGAATTTTTTCTTTTATGTTGTCTTGTTTGAAAGAGTTTTAAAGTATACTGTGAGATCAGTATTACAGATTTAGACTAAAAAAAACTAAATAATCAAAAGGACATAGTTTTGTTCTTCAGGAAAAAATCTGGGTTTTGAAAATAAAGAAAAATGTCATAAGCTTCTACATTTAGAGTTTTGTAAAAAAATTTAGCCATGGCCATTATAGAATCAATCCACAATGAAATAGAACATTTTATTTTTCAATATCTTCTTATATGTTGCAAATAGTACATGTATCAGAAACAATATGAATATACCGTTTCTACTAATGGTTGCATTTAGGCCTATGGGAGAACATCTGTTAAAACTATGTTGTCTTTGACTGACAAACATCTTCTTTATGACACACATGACATCTTTATGATTGGATTGTTTGTTTGGAAATTGCCCAGTATCTTGCTAACTGGATGGGTTTGTTCTTTCATAATGACAAAACATCACCTAGATCTGATTTTATTGCAGGAAACAGGCTGGAGTTGGTAAGATTTTATATCTATTAGGTATTAAACTCTAAATATAGATCTAAGTTTAATACCTATTTGATACATTTGTTTAACAGATAAATGTATAGTCATTATATAGTACAGTTAATATTTTTTCTGAGAAAATCCTGGTGAAATGTTGTAACAACAGATGGAAACACACTTAGTCGTTTGTTTACAGTGTCAGCTGTAGTTGGAGGGCAGTGTTGTCATCATCTTTTTTTGACCTGTTTTGATTTTAGGGGCCAGGTGCTGAAGGTGCTAGCCGCTATTGTATCTGTTGGTTTTCTTATTACACTTCCCCCACCACTGGGAGTCTATGGCAGTCCTATGAAACATAGTACAATTATGAAACATGGTACACTGATACAGGTGGTCCAGATTAGTAACCTGACCAATATTGTTGTCCCTACTACATACTCCACAGCGCCATCACCAAAATGACCACAATTCAAACAATTGGACATATCAGCACCAGATTTGGTGTGGTACATAGAGAACATGAAGGAACGTGACAAGTTTGTACATAGCACCATCTAGCGTTCCTGATATGTTTGTTTGTTTGTTTGTTAGTTTAGGGAAAATACTTATAACTTTTGAAAACATTGTCCAGAATTAGTTTTCTCTGTTATTACATTCCATCATTTATACTGATTTGAATAATTTACCAATAATCGTTTTCAAAAAATGTATTGCTCATTTTAAAGATAATCCATATTTTCGTTGCTCCTGAAATCTTGTCCAATTTTAACAACATTTTAATAATCCTTTTCCAAAAGTTATGATGATGTGAATTTAACCATGTTGGCCCAAAATGAGATTAGAAGCTATATCTCAGCAGTACTTTGTTTTATCTGAACAAAACTTGGTCCAGTTCATCAGCTCCATTATCTGAGGACAAGCCAAATTCAGGAACAGTGCACCCCACAGGTCATGAGATCCAAATAACGGAAATAACTTTTGAAGTGTTTGTCAGAAAATCATGATCTTGGTGACTATTGATTCCTTGTGGAGAAGTCGTGGCCTAGTGGTTAGAGAGTTTAATTCCCAACCCTAGGGTTGTGGGTTCCAGTCTTGGGCCAGCAATACCATGAATAAACCCACACTGCAGAATAAAAGATTCCCACGTGTTTGTGTGTGTGTGCGCGTATGTCACTTCTCTTGTAAATTCTTGTGCTTGTTGTGTATACTGTACTTGTTCTGTGCTTGGCCCCACATCGCTGCTTACAGATGAATTTGGCATTGGTTAAGTTTGATCAAGTGTAAATTGTGTTGAATCTGATTTTATCTTTCCTTTTTTTGCAGCCATTGGAAGACAGTGTGAAAAATATAAGTTTTGGATTTTAATGTTTTATTTTGATGCTTTACCAATGTTACATTTAATACATTTATTTCAACAATTTTACAGATTTGAACAGATATTTCACTTTACAGATATTTGACTAAAGGAAATTATCACTCTTTTATCTGCATTAATTTTTATTATATATTTTTTTTCTACATAGATAAAATTGATTGTTAACACTAACATATAAACATTTCGAGATATAACTCCAAGTTTGCAATATGTGTCACAATTCTGTGTGATCTACTGCATGCTATGATCTTTAACAGATTTAAATTTCATTTAGCAGATACTTATAGCCAAAGTGACTTACAAAAGAGGAACAAAGCAAGTCATCATTGAGCTAACAATATTCATAATGGACAATGCCAGGTTTATTAGATAACTAGATGGAAGAAAGCAAGCCGCTAGAAGAGAGAGAGAGAGAGAGAGAGAGAGAGAGAGAGAGAGAGAGAGAGAGAGAGAGTGAGAGAGAGAGAGAGAGAGAGAGAGAGAGAGAGAGAGAGAGAGAGTGTGTGTGTGTGTGTGTGTGTGTGTGTAGGGTTGCCAACTCTCACGCATCTGACTTGACTCTCACACTTTCAGCATCAATCTCACGCTGAAGTCCTAGCGTGAGTGTCACGCCAGATGCGTGAGAGTTGGCAACCCTGTGTGTGTGTGTGTCTGTGTGTAAAAGTATGGTGTGGTTAGCAGTTGGTCGTTAAACATTACCTTCACGTTAGCTGTCTATCTGGTCTAATACATATAACTTTGAATGTAGTATCATTTTTTTTTCATCCTTAAAAAAACTGACCTTGTAATACAAGTGTTGTCCTGTGTCCAGTAGGTGGCACTAAGACGCTGAGGAGCCTTCAGCCCGAATCACCAGAAGAAGGGAGGTCAGAGTTCATCGCCGCTAGTGTGTGGCTAGCATTCTGCGCTCGTTCTTTCAAAATGGCAAAACATCACCCTGACTTGATTTTTTGCAGGAAACAGGCTGGAGTTGGTAATGTTTCTGTTTCTTACATCTAGATTTAAAGGGTTAATACCTTAGTTTAATATATTCAAATGTGAAGCTAACAATACAGTGAGAATGTTTGCTAGCACTAAAATTATGTGAATGAATTTAATGAATTTAAAAATAAAGTTGGAGTTAACGGCTTCACCAGATATTGTCAGTATTGTTATATATATATATTATCCTTTTGCTGTTTTGTTGGAAGTTTTCAGTTTGATCAAGTGTGAATTACATTGAATCTAATTTGATATTTCCTTTCTTTGCAGCTATTGGAAGACTATGTGAAAAATGTAAGTTTTTGACTTAAATCTTTACCTTTTTTCATATTCAGTTCATTTCTACGATTATTTGTTTCACAGATGTGGATAAAAGAAAATGAAGCACTCTTTTATGTGCATATACTGTTAGATAAATAGCATTCAGGAGCAGAAATTGATTATTAACGGTGTCATAAAAACCATGTAAAAACTAAACTAAGATGAGGTCCGAGACTGTTAAGTGAGACACACTGTGTTCCAAATTATTCTGCAAGTGACATATCAATGGGATTTTGGTACCATAAAGAGTCAGATTTTTGTTTGTGTTGTTTTTCACATCATTTCAGGTAACTGGTATCAATCTCAGACTGGTTTGGTCAATAGTTTGCCAGGTCTTCTTAGGTAAATGGAAACCCTTCTTAAAGAGGTGGTTCCACATTAGGCAAGTCACAGTTCTCATGAAATATGGCGAGGAAGAAAGAGCTTTCTAAAGATGAAAAGTATGAAACAATGCAATGTCTTGCAAAAGGCATCAAAACAAACAATATTTTGCTAAAGCAAATAGAGATTGTGTGTAAAGCTGCCTTTCAGTAACTGCTAACCAAACTCAGTGGCTGTAGAAACACATTTTCAAACTGTTTAGCACCATGGTATTAATGCAGCATGGGATAGTGTGCCATCCTGCATGAAAATCTTGTATTTCCGAGAACGTTATTCTTCAATTTATACCACAGCAGAAAATGGTCAGTTATGAACTCCACGTATCTTACAGAAGTCATTTTGACACCCTAAAATGACCTTACATCTCACATCTCAATATTCCAACCCAAATCATCACCCACCGCCTCCTTGCTGATGTTGCAGTCTCATTTGAATAGGATGGCCATTCATCAACTATCAGAAATCCATTTATCTGGACCATCCATTGTACTGAAGCATTCGTAAGTGAATAAAACTCTTTAAAAACAAGTCTTCATGAGTTTCTCTATGTGAGGTTTGGTTAGCAGTGACTGAAACGCAGCTTTAACACAACTGTCAGTCTGCATGGAGAGGATCTTGAGACTCCAGGAGCTTCAAACACCTGTCTGCTGCTCAGCAGTGGTATTTTTACAGCTAGCATTACTATACAGTTCATTTGTTTGACAGAAACTTTCCTTAATAAATCTTCATCTGACCAAGATCTTATGTGCTCTACAGTGAGTCACTCACAAATCTTTTGACAGGTCAATAATCTCTGTTTACTTTAGCAAAATATTGTTTGTTTTGATGCCTTTTATAAGATATTGCATTGTTTCATACTTTTCATCTTCAGGAAGCTCTTTCTTCCTCGCCATATTTCATGAGAACTGTGACTTGCTTAATAATGTGGAACCACTTCTTTAAGAAGGGTTTCCATTTACCCAAGAAGCCCTGGCAAACTATTGACCAAACCAGTCTGAGATTGATACCAGTTACCTGAAATGATTTTAAAAAACAACAAACAATCCAGTAGAGTTTTATAAAAAATTTCTAGACAAATTGGCCCCCATGATGATTGACATGTATTTTGAATCATTTGATTCACTCAAGCTCCCCCAGACACTTAATCAGGCTTCCATCTCTTTGATATTAAAGAAGAATAAAGACCCCTTACATTGCACTTCTTACCGCCCGATCAGTCTTCTTAATGTTGACTTTAAGATATTATCAAAGTTGTTGGCAATACGTTTAGAGTCCATTTTACCATCCATTATCTCCCCGGATCAGACCGGGTTTATAAAAAATAGACACTCTTTTTTTAATATTAGGAGACTGTTTAATATCGTATACAATCCCTCTTCTTCTGTTGTCCCAGAGGCTGTCATTTCATTAGATGCAGAGAAAGCATTTGACCGGGTGGAGTGGAGGTATCTTTTTTACACTTTAGAAAAATTTGGTTTCGGTTATAAGTTTATCTCTTGGGTGAGGTTACTGTATTCTGGCCCACAAGCTTCTGTCAGGACCAATAATACTCGTTCAGGTTATTTTCCCCTCCATCGGTCCACTCGCCAGGGATGCCCTCTGAGTCCGCTACTCTTTGCCATTGCTATTGAACCTCTCTCTATTGCACTGCGATCTGATTCTTCTATAATGGGCATAAAAAGAATGGGTACAGAACAAAAGGTATCTTTGTATGCGGATGACCTTCTTCTCTACATTTCAGATTTGGATAGGTCAATACCTACAGCACTTGGTGTCTTAAAGTCCTTTGGTTCAATTTCTGGTTATAAATTAAATCTAAGCAAGAGCGAGATTTTTCCACTGAACTCTGCTGCTAGAAATTACCCTTTACATAATTTTCCATTTAAGATCTCTCATCATAGATTTACCTATCTTGGAGTTTGCATCACAGATACATTTAAAGACCTTTTTAAATTTAACTTTTCTAAGTTGCTTCTACAGATGGAGAAAGATTTTGAGCGCTGGTCACTGCTTCCTCTGTCCTTGGCTGGAAGAATCAACTCTGTTAAAATGAATATTCTTCCAAAATTCTCTTATTATTTTCAGTGCATACCCATTTTCCTTCCTCAACATTTTTTTCGTCAAATTGATTCTCTAATTTTGGGTTTTATTTGGAATAAAAAGATCCCCAGAATTCGTAAGGCTTTTCTTCAGAGACCCAAAATACTTGGGGGAATGGCTTTACCTAACTTTCAGTTTTATTACTGGGCTACAAATCTTAGGGTCATGCAATACTGGTTAAATCAAGATTTTTCACATGATTCATTTGTATGGCTTACCATGGAAGCTACCTCATGTATGCCTACTTCGCTAGCAGCCTTAGTACATGCTCCCATTAAATGCTCATCTTCTCCCTACACCAAAAATATTATCGTTAAAACTACATTGAGAATCTGGAGGCAATTCAGACTCCACTTTGGTTTACAAACCTCTTCTATTTCTGCACCTATAGCAGCAAATTTTGCTTTCTTACCATCATTAATGGATAGGACTTTTTCTCAGTGGTCGGCATTAGGTATTATAACATTGAAGGATTTTTATATAGATAATGTATTTGCATCTTTCCAGCAATTACGGGAAAACTGTGCAATGCCCAAACACAATTTTTTTAGATATTTGCAAGTTCGTAGTTTTGTTCGGGACACGCACCCTCAGTTTCCTAGTCTCCCTAGTGTTACTCCCATTGACTCCTTCCTCAAACCTATTCATGTTATGAAGGGTATGATCTCACATTTTTATGAAGAAATCTGCTCCTTACGTGAAAGCTCACTTGCATCTATTAAATCTCAGTGGGAGGAAGACATAGGAGAAAATATTCCAGAAGAACAATGGGAAAAGATTCTAAGTCGTGTGCACTCCTCATCATTCTGTGCCAGACAGGGTCTGATGCAGTGTAAAATCCTTCATCGCAGCCACTGGACCAAAGTTAGACTTTCTAAAATATATCCTGAGGTAGATCCCATGTGTGATCGCTGTCATCAAGCCCCTGCATCTACTGCGCATATGTTTTGGTCTTGTCCATCTCTACACAAATATTGGTCTTTGATCTTTAAAACATTATCTGAAGTTCTTGGAATTTATGTCCAACCTTTGCCTGTCACAGCTCTATTTGGTACTCTTTCTCTTTCACTTGACATGCCCAAATATAAGACTGATTTTGTAGCTTTTGTTACTCTTCTGGGGAGACGCCTAATTTTAATAAATTGGAAATCACCTACACCTCCCACTCATTCTTCATGGATTAATGATATCTTTCATTTTATCAAACTAGAAAAAATTAGGCATACAATAAAGGGGTCTTCTGACAACTTTTATAAAATTTGGGGCCCTTTTCTAGATTGTGTAGGGAAGTGAAATGGTTTTAAACACCTGTCTATATCCCCTCTGGCAGTAAAGAATCTTCTTACACGCAAGATTAACCTGAATATGTCTTTGGATGACCAAGCTTTATATGGCTTCTCATTTTTTTATTTATTTCATCATCTCTCCTTTTTTTTTTTTTTTTTTTTTTTTTTTACTTTTTACTTTTTGGTTTATGTTGCTGTTCTTGCTTATTGTTTATACTTATGTCATTGTTTTATTCTCTCATGCTGAATGCTGTTTGGACGTAAGTTGCATCATATGACGGATCCATAATTGTATATTTCCTTTTTATTATTCCTTTTTTTATAACTTAGAATTAACTTTATTCTGTCTCTATTTGCTATTTGGTTCTTTCTATGAACAAAAGAGACGGAATTGATTACATTTATGTGATATTACAATGGTATCTGTAATTGTGTGATGTACTCTGTTTATGTGAAAAAAAAAAAAAATCAAAATAAAGTGGGAAAAACAAAAAAAAAAACAACAAACAAAAATCTGACTCTTTATTGTAACAAAATCCTATTGATATGTCACTCGCAGAATAATTTGGAACACTGTGTATATAACACAAGTTCTACAGTGTTGCACTCTTTAACTGAACAGATGTCTATTTCTTTTCTTTTTAAGGTGATGGCAAATGCGTTATCTGTGACTCTTATGTCAGGCCCTGTACACTAGTTCGTATTTGTGATGAATGCAACTATGGCTCTTACCAAGGGCGCTGTGTTATTTGTGGAGGTCCTGGAGTATCTGATGCATATTACTGCAAAGAGTGCACCATCCAGGAGAAAGACGTGAGTAAATCTGCTTTACATTTGGTACTTAAGTATATATTTATATATATTTTTGTCTATATTGCCCAGTATCAGGATTAGTAATAGTATATTCAATTCTTCAGTCATTGGACAGCTGTTTAATCTCATACTGAATAAAATGTTAAACTGTTTTATTGTTACACAGAGGGATGGCTGCCCCAAGATCGTGAACCTCGGCAGCTCGAAGACTGACCTTTTCTATGAGAGAAAGAAATACGGCTTCAAGAAGAGGTGAAGAAACGGAGGGATGTTTTTGTCACTATTTTTTCCATGCAAGAGTTTTCCATTTTGTTAATCAGACTTGTTGTTACAATAAATTCTTTTAATTTTGTGATGAATATTGTTTTTTTGTTTTTTTTAGATGATTAGATGAATATTTTGTCTACCAACCTTTGGCTGCAGAAGCTGGACGTAGTATAGAGATTTCAAAATGAGAGATCTGGTGTATTTTAAGTTTGATTAAAAGTCCAGCATTTATGCTTAAAATCTTTCTTATTATTGTTGATTTTGCTACACAATAAACTCTCTGGTATTTAATTCGTCACAGGAAGAAAGATACAGATTTTAGTACAAACCCGATTCCAGAAATGTTGGGACACTGTTCAAATTGTGAATAAAAACAATGCAATGATGTGGAAGTTTCAAATTTCAATATTTTATTCAGAATGCAACATAGATGACATATCAAATTTTGAAACTGAGAAAATTTATCAAGTTGATTTTATATTTCATGGCATCAACACAACTCAAAAAAGTTGGGACAAGGCCATGTTTACCACTGTGTGGCATCCCCTCTTCTTTTTATAACAGTCTGCAAACGTCTGGGGACTGAGAGACAAGTTTCTATTTCAAGTTTAGGAATAGGAATGTTGTCCCATTCTTGTCTAATACATGCTTCTAGTTGCTCAAATGTCTTAGGTCTTCTTTGTCTCATCTTCCTCTTTATGATGCGCTAAATGTTTTCTATGGGTGAAAGATCTGGGCTGTAGGCTGGCCATTTCAGTACCCGGATCCTTCTTCTATGCAGCCATGATGTTGTAATTGATGTAGTATGTGGTCTGGCATTGTCATGTTGGAAAATGCAAGGTCTTCCCTGAAAGAGACGACGTCTGGATGGGAGCATATGTTGTTCTAGAACTTGGATATTCCTTTCAGAATTGATGGTGCCTTTCCAGATGTGTAAGCTGCCCATGCCACACGCACTCATGCAACCCCATACCATAAGAGATGCAGGCTTCTGAACATTTGGGCTGTTACAAAGCAAATGAAATCAACTCAGAAGCTGCATCTGAAGTGGCATTTAGATGTTTACACGCTGGTTAATGCAAGAAATGAATGCATTTAACTGCAATTACAAATGCATAAATAATGTTTTGATATATTAAACATAAAATGTGAAAAACTAGTACATTATTTGAAATGATTACTAAGATGAAAAAAAAGACAATGCTGAATAAAGTAGTAGTTTTTGCTATTCTTGGACCAAAATGTGTTTTTGATGCTTCAACAAATTATAACTAACCCTCTGGTGTCACATGGACTACTTTGATGATGTTTTTCTTACCTTTGTGGACATGGACAGTATACCGTACACACAGCTTCAATGGAGGGACTGAGAGCTCTCGGACTAAATCTAAAATATCTTAAACTGTGTTCCGAAGATAACTGGAGGTCTCACGGGTTTGGAACGACATGAGGGTTATTGATGACATAATTTAGATTTTTGGGTGAACTATCCCTTTAAAATGACTTTTAAACAACTGGACACATCAGCACCAAATTTGGTGTGGTTCATAGAGAACATGAAGGAACGTGACAAGTTTGAACATAGTACCATCTAGCGTTCCTGATATGTTTGTTTAGGAAAAAATAAATTAAAATTTAAAAAATAAGAATAATTAAATTAAAAATAAATGATAAATTTAATAAATTAAATTAATACATTTAATTTAAATTAATTAAATAAAAATACTCAGAACTTTTGAAAACATTGTACAGAATTAGTTTTCTCTGTTATTACATTTCATTATTTATACTGATTTGAATGATTTACCGATAATCGATTTAAAAAAATGAATTGCCCATTTTAAAGATATTAAATCATTTTGTTGCTCCTCTTACAAATCTTGTAAAATTTTGTCCAAAAAGTAATATTTTATTCATCAGCTCCATTATTGGAGGACAAGCCAAATTCAGGAACAGTGCACCCCACGGGTCATGAGATCCAAATAACGGAAATAACTTTTGAAGAGTTTGTCAGAAAACCATGATCTTGGTGACTATTGATTCCTTGTAAACTCTTCTGCTTTTTGTGTATGCTGTATATACTGTACTTGCTGTATTTGCTGTGTCTTCTGCGCTTGGCCCCACACATGCTTACAGCTGAATTTCATATTTTTTTAATAGAGAAAATTGATTGGTAACAGTAACATATAAACATTTGAAGATATACTGTAACTCCAAGTTTGTACTATGTGTCACAACTGTAGAAGCCACAATTCTGTGTGATCTACTGCATGTTATGATCTTTAACAGATTTAAATTTCATTTAGCAGATACTTATAGCCAAAGTGACTTACAAAAGAGGAACAAAGCATGTCATCATTGAGCTAACAATATTCCTAATGCACAATGCCAGGTTTATTAGAAAACTAGATGGAAGAAAGCAAGCAGCTAGAAGAGAGAGAGAGAGAGAGAGAGAGAGAGAGAGTGTGTGTGTGTGTAAGAGTAAGAGTAAGAGTATGGTGTGGTTAGCAGTTGGTCATTAAACATTACCTTCACGTTAGCTGTCTTTGTGGACCCCAGTTTCACAGAGATGTTGTGGTCAACTGATGGTTTGGCTGGGATTACCAGGAGCTCCATCTTTGCAGTGATGGTGCATGTGGCCTTCAAAGGAAGTGTAATTGCAGAGAGAAGTGAATTTCCAGGTGTTGAAAGTAAATAGACCCCCCACCACAAGTTAGACAAGCTATGTGGGAGAAAGTGAAGTCAGCGGAGATGGCTGATGGAGAAGCAGTGTTGTGTGCTGAGATCCATGTTTAAGTCAAAGCCAAAGAGGCAGGATTGAAGTCGCCAGTCACTTTCTTGACTACTGACCCACAGTTTGACAGAGAGAGTCACGGTATGAAGAAGTTTGGTTGCAATGGAGCACAGGCGCCTTGAAGTGCAATCCCGTGTGCAGATGAGCTTGTATTTTTGTCTTTCATGGACAATAGAGATGAACAGATGAGATTTTTCGTCGTCTACCTTAAAAATGTAGTGTTGTAAAGTGTTGTCCTGTGTCCAGTAGGTGGCACTAAGAATCTGAGGAGCCTTCAGCCCGAATCACCAGAAGAAGGGAGGTCAGAGTTCATCGCCGCTAGTGTGTGGCTAGCATTCTGCGCTCGTTCTTTCAAAATGGCAAAACATCACCCTGACTTGATTTTTTGCAGGAAACAGGCTGGAGTTGGTAATGTTTCTGTTTCTTACATCTAGATTTAAAGAGTTCATACATTAGTTTAATACCTTTTTAATATATTTGTTTAAGGAACAAATGTGAAGCTAACAATACAGTGAGAATGGTTGCTAAGTTAGCGCTAAAATCATGTGAATGAATATTAGAATTTAAAAAGAAAGTTGTAGGCGATACATTTATTGGTTTAGATAGTAGTCAACGTCTTTACCAGATAGTGGCAGTATTGTTATAATTTTTATCCTTTTGCTGTTTTGTTGCACGTTTTCAGTTTGATCAAGTGTGAATTACATTTAATCTAATTTGATCTTTCCTTCCTTTGCAGCCATTGGAAGACTATGTGAAAAATGTAAGTTTTTGATTTAAATCTTTAACTATATATATATATATATATATATATATATATATATATATATATATATATATATATATATATATAACTTTTTGTTTTCATTGATTATTTTTTTCTCCAAATATTCAGTTCAGTTTTATATGTATTTGTTTTACAGATGTGGATAAAAGAAAATGAATCACTCTTTTATGTGCATACAAAATAAATGGCGTCCAGGAGTAGAAATTGATTGTTAACAGTGTCATAAAAACATTTGAAAACCGAACTAACATGAGCTCCGAGGCTGTTAAGTGAGACAAATATCTGACACAAGCTCTACAGTGTTGCACTCTTTAACTCAACAGATGTCTATTTCTTTTCTTTTTAAGGTGATGGCAAATGCGTTATCTGTGACTCTTATGTCAGGCCCTGTACACTAGTTCGTATTTGTGATGAATGCAACTATGGCTCTTACCAAGGGCGCTGTGTTATTTGTGGAGGTCCTGGAGTATCTGATGCATATTACTGCAAAGAGTGCACCATCCAGGAGAAAGACGTGAGTAAATCTGCTTTACATTTGGTACTTAAGTATATATTTATATATATATTTTTTGTTTATATTGCCCAGTATCAGGATTTGTAATAGTATATTCAATTCTTCAGTCATTGGACAGCTGTTTAATCTCATACTGAATAAAATGTTAAACTGTTTTATTGTTACACAGAGGGATGGCTGCCCCAAGATCGTGAACCTCGGCAGCTCGAAGACTGACCTTTTCTATGAAAGAAAGAAATACGGCTTCAAGAAGAGGTGAAGAAACAGAGGGATGTTTTTGTCACTATTTTTTCCATGCAAGAGTTTTCCATTTTGTTAATCAGACTTGCTGTTACAATAAATTTTTTTAATTTGTGATGAATATTCTGTTCTGTTTGATTTGGTTCATCTGCGTACTTATAGTATTTACCTGGCTGTTGACTACACTTTCAAATGATTAAATGGTTGTAAGGATGAATATTTTATGACTACAAACCTTTGGACTCAGCAGCTGGAAGTAGTATAGAGATTTCAAAATGAGAGGCCTGGTGAGCTTATTTATGATTAAAAGTCCAGCATTTATGCATAAAATCTTCCTTATTATTTGTAATTTTGATACACAATAAACTCTGGTATTTCATTTGATTTAACTCTTGTGGCTTCGTCACAGGAAGAAAAGATACAGATTTTACTAGTATAAGCACAATCTTCTTATTGCTTTTCTTTAAACACATTGTTGTATCAGCAAAATCCAACATTGAATCAGTCGTCAAATTGTATGTATCAAAATATATCAACATAAACCAGCTACAACGTGTGAATATATTGAATAAAACCTGTTTTTAACTTGGATCAGCCCTGGTCCAATTAAATAAAAGCAGGACTGAACACAGGTTTTTATTAATACTGAGGTCCCAGAATCGAGATTGGTAGGGGGTTTGATTTTCCTGACTTACAGTGGTGCATTTTAAATAGTTAAAATTGGATAATAATATAGGTTTAAAACCAAGTCAGCGGCAGTAGTAGCAAAAATTATTTTTCAAAATAACAGATTATTAAACATGAGATTCAGATTAAATGTTGCAATGAATGTTCCACGCTACAAACTAGAAATAGAGAAGATATAGTTTATGAATTTGTTTATTGTTTTGATATTAAACGCAAAACGTTATAAAAATCGAAATGTGAAATTAAAACCGCCAGTATATGACAGCAAATCACTGTTATTAAGTGAGTTGATTTCGATTGAACCAAATTATTTAAACGAATTATTCATTCAGGAAAGAAACACCGTCATGTTGCACACGCAATACAGCTGGCCGTGCTTGGAATGAATTATGTTGGCAAAATAGTGCAAAAACAGGCAGTATGGTGTCTAAAATGTCTTTTTTTTTTAAATGTTGAAAAGTCTTTTAATTAACTTTTTGTTTATTGAGCTTTTGTAAAAAAAAAAACGATAACAATGGCACTTTTTTATATATATGAAATGATAGATGAAATTGATATATGAGGTGGTATAAATATGTACATTTTCTTGAATTACATTTAGACATTTACATATGTTGTATTTTGCGGTCATTCTAAACGCATTTATTATTTGATCATGTCAAATCGCACATCAACAATTACGATTTCATCGCAGACGATATATATCGCACACACCTACCGCTGATGCATCTCAGATGAGAAGATCTGTTATCTTACAGTACCAAAAGCAGACTTACTATCAGTTAACGTTAACTATTTTACAACTTATGGAAAAATACCGAGGTCCAGACAATGGTGGGTACGGCCTTGAGAAAAATAATCAATAAGTGATTGGAGATTGTACAGGCCTGCTAGTCATATGCTGTTCACAACCCTTTGGGAGTTGTATCTAAATGGTAGGTAGTCTTGACTGAAATGTGATCGTTCCTGAAGATCTACACAGAGTGGACAGCACCAAGAACGGCAGCATTCTTTTTCAGACAAAAGTTTATTTGGGTCAGCTCAGTAGATCTGCATATCTCTCCGCCTTCTTTAGCCACGCCCTCTTTGTGTTATGCAACTTTTTTTTTTTTGGGCATCTGTCTGTTACACAACACTCCTCTCCCATCTGAAATTTGAGTTTCTGTAACTCATAATTCTCTTGAACATCAAATATTTTTTTTTATCAAATGCACTGTTACTTCTAAAAAAAATTGACATATCAGCAAGACACATTTTTAAATTCTTTAATATGTACAACACAAAAAAGCAAGACACCGACAACATTTACAAGTCAAGAAATGCTTGATAAGACTTCAATCCTCGCAAAAGAACAGTAACAATTTGAAAAACATTCAAATTTGACAAAACAAAGCTTTACTGCAACAAAGTTGACATCTCATATATGCAACTGAGTTTTCTTCTAGTTCAACAGAAGAAACACGTCTTATCAGGAACAGTCACTATTCCTTTCAGAACAGTCTTCAAGCTCCATTGCATTTTATTGTCTTGTCCCTCATCTCACATCTCACTTTTCAGAAAGGAAGCTCGAGGAGAAATGACAAACCATAGAGCACTTAAAAAAAAAAAAAGTCTCTACAGACCACAAATTTGATTAAACACGAGTCATTCTGTGCTAGTTAAAGAAAACAGCGTTCTTCAGTGTTCGATCAAAGTTAGCTTTGGTCAAGATTATGTTACATATCAGTTTCACTTTCCACAAAACACATGAAAAGGACACATGTGAGTTTTGCATAATTAAACCTGGTTATAAACGTCAGCCGAACTTTCTCTTAACAACCATGAACAGAGGGAACAAGATAATAGGTTTCAAAATGACAGAGACAAGTTGCACAAAATATGAACCTGAAATGCAGGAAAGCTGCAAGCAGGGGGCTGATGCCCTTCCGAGAGGTTTGAGTTTAGTTTCTGATATGTAACACTAGCGTCCTTTATAAACAAGCACTCTTCTGAGGACACTTATGGGTTCATATTAAACTATGAATGGTGTGGTTCACACTGCAAAGCCATTTTTGTAAAATATTTGAAGTTATCTGAAAAAATATATATCATATGATACATATGAAAAAACTCCTATATCACCACTTCACTCGTTTTGCTAAGTTCTAAGCAGATACAAGATCCATCACATGTACAGTTCGTTATTACCGTACATAAACTGACCTGCACGAGTCCCAGAAATGGCAAACTACCACTATGAAGTAAACAAGTTTTGATTTTAGAAGATCTATTATGAAAGACACTATCGAAATATTTGTAAGTTTTGCAAATATACAGAGCACATATTTTCAGTTACAGGTTCTGCGGAATTCTAGCACTTACTGACAGTAATGACAAAACATTTACATTTCCTTTTTACAGTTTTGTTTTCATTTTTAGTTTTAATGTGATACATTCTCCCCTTATTTCAATAAAAGCCTTTTATTTCTCAAAATGCACCACTTGGTACCCTGTACCAAATTTGCCAAAGGAAATTTTTTTAATTGATGTACTTGTTCAAAGAATTCGAAGATATACAAACTGAAGATACATAAGAAAGTAAATTGAAGTCAATGCCAGTGATTCTTTATGAATAAAGACCAGAGACTTCCAATGCACATTATTTCACACTCTAAAACTACTTAGATATTATAAAACAAGAACAGGTAAGGAAAGGCCTCTTCTACACTGGTGCATTACAACAACAAAACACACTTTTAAAAGCTGTTGCTCTTTCAGTGCTTTTGCAATAAAGTAAGATCACACTGAAAGGGATATGCTGATATAAGTGACTGTTAAAGATTTAAGACCATTACTTAACTGTACAGTTTTAATCACATATTCACTTATCTCCAGTTTCCTCCGCTTCATTCCACACCATTATTAATTTTTTGCCTTTCAAAAATGCAAATAAATCAATAATTGTTTAGATGTCTTCAGTCGATGCACTTGAAAAAGAAGAGAGAAGGTTGTTAATCACCATATTGGTAAGAGTACGAATGCACCTATAGGTGTTGCAGTGTTTTAACTCTGTGGGGCTCTTTTGATTATGTGTTTATATGCAAATTGTTTGTCCCTTACAGTGGTCCGTATGTGGCTTCATAGCGTGCCACGACGTTCTTGCAGCGCCCAAAGTCCTTGCGTAACTCTGCCACTTCCTGCCTCAGAGCAGAGTTCTCTCGCTCCAGAAAGGCTGCTCGTACTGTGATCTGATTCTCTTTCAGCCGCCGGGCTTCTCGTGAACGCTTGGCTGCAATGTTGTTCTTCTTCCTCCGATGCCAGTATTTCTCGTCCTGAAATAGTGAGAAAAATAAAACAAAATCATTAAATCAAATGTTGGGGAACAAGTTTTCTTCTCTATTTTACGAATGGCACGGTTTTTTTTAAACACAATTGTTAATATCTTCTTACAGAACACGTTCACGTATTTGTTGACAAAGATTTCAGAACATCTCATTCTGACTTTACATTCAGGGTGTAACCGTATAATTAAGTTTTGGAACTCAGGCACAAAAACTTGCTTGCTGTTGTCGATTAGAGTCAAGTATACTGTTACACGATCTTAAGGTAATATTTCAGACATTATGTTATTTTAGTGTCACTGAGATATTAATATAGTTAGTATTCATATTTTGAATTAGTTTTTACTTATCAATTTTCAGCTTTACATTTTATTTGAAAGTATTAGAATATGGTTATGTTTGTCATCAGTTCTTTTTTAAATGTCTATATAGTATTCTTTATTTATTTGAGTACATTAAGTTAATATAATGCCTTAGCAAATAGCTAAAATAAACTAGATTTAAAGATATTTCAGGAAAAGTTTACTTTATTTCAATTAACAGTTTTTTGTTTTAATGGTTTTAGTTCATTATAATAACCCTGAGGAAGGTGCGACTGTGTGTTTACCTTCTGTTCCTCAGGCACAAGCACTTTCTTTGCCTTCTTGATCATAGGCTGAGGCTTCAGCTCCTCCTCGGAGAAGCGATGTTTGCGAGGGTCGAACAGTTCACCTCCAGGTATACTGGACAGCACAAGATCTGTGTGATCCGGCTCGAAGTTAATGTCTACCACAATATCGTCTGGATTAATGGGCTCAGGCGTCACACGGTCCTCATCTGTGGTGAGAAGTGAATTAGTAAATTCCAATAATGAAATAAGAACAAAATATAGTTTGGATTCATTGCTTTGATACTTTATTGCTATTTCAGTTCAATAGGTTTAAACATCACTGAATTGCTGTTGAGTTTTTAAGTCAGATCTTCATGATAAACAGCGTGACTGTGTAATGGTTAAGTGTGTTGTGAGCGAAAGTACACAGTGTTCTGTTTTCTCTGCTGACCTGATTTGCTGTCTGTTGAGCTAGAGCTGGATGCCGTAATTGTGACCACTTCCTCCTCACACTGATCCAGTTCCATGAGTGGCATAAGAGAGATTTCTGCGGCAGTTTTACTAGCAGATGTCGTGGATGATCTTTCAGTTGTCAGCTGTAAGTTTTCTTCCTCTGGATCCTTTTTCTGACCTTCCTCTCCAGTGACAGGAATGCCATTCTCCATGAGAAACTCCTCCAGATCCATGTATTCCAGGTGGAAGGTCTCGCCATCATAGGGAATGGTCTTTTCCCAGATGGCAGGGGTTAAGGCAGCTGATGGTCCCATTCCACTGACCCCTTCAGAGTCAACATCCTCGAAGAGCTTCTCTTTATCATTTTCTGCCATTTAAAAACGCAGTTAGAAATTATAACAGATTTTTTTTTTTTTTTTTTTTTTTTTTGCAATCGCAAGTCTAAGCATCTAAACGGAATATGCATCAGAAAAACTAGGCAGAATAAACTGCAGATTTGGAAAATAAGACACTGTATCAAAGATCGGTTCTTGCGAAGAGATTCATTATTAAAGTGAATGAATGTTTTTATTTCAAATGTTACAGTTCAGTTTGTGACAGAAAAAAATCAGCATACAAAAACAAACATTTGTGAGCCAGACAATTAATGCAGCAGACAAAAACAAGCGCGCAGCCTTCAGAAGCTGTTCACACATGAGGGGCGGAGCTAATTTTGTGCATCTACATTAAACAGTGATAAAAAAATTTTTTTTTTATTGTGACCCGGTTCTACTAACTCATGGAAAGATCTTGCGTTAAAAATTATTCATTCACGGAGTTCCACAGTTTTTGAGAATGTAACAGTGATATATTAAGTTCCTCGAACCACGTTATAAATAACACGATCTCTATTTACATAACGAGAAAAGCTTACTGGTCTGTTGTTATATTAACATACATGATGCATTTGACAATAATTCAGCAGCACAGCGAGCACCGACCGCGAGCGCGCGACTGCTGCAGAGGCACTTACCGTCGTCGCCTTCTAGAAGATTCGGTGGCGGAATTTCCATTATATTCTTTAAAACTACTGGAAAAGCAGCTGGAGTATCAGTGCCTACGTCCAACGTGACGGAAACAGGGACCACGTCCATTTTGACCGACGCTTTCGTGCCGCGCGTAAGAACAGCGTAACTTTAAAGACAACCTGAAATCCCTAGTTTAACCTAGAAATAGGTGTTAATGTTTTCAGTTTCTCGTGTACTCAAAAAAGAAAAATCTAATCTGAAATGACCTCGCCGGTTGACAACTCTCTATTCAGACTTCTGTGTTTGACCCGATTTTCCAGTTAGCTGCAGAAGTGTTTTATTATGCATGTAAACCGTGCCCCTTTGTAGGGGGTGGAAAGAAACGTTTTTTAAACGCTGATAGGTTGGTTGCGATGTCCTCCATGAATAATTAATTAGGCGTGACGACACAGAGGCGTGTCACTCTATGGTTAGTAGTACAGCAAGGGCTCGTCGACTCCACATTTGTTGACTCCACATTTGTTGTCGGTCAAAACGGTTTTATTTTCACAAATATATTAGAAAAATGTATCACGAGACCCAAATAGATACATTCATTACACTGAAACAGTGGGGCTTTAAGTGTGGGCATAAATTCCATATAAAGCTTTAAAATCACATGCCTTTTGCACTTTTACCAATTCATTCCAAATAAAATCGCTTTAATAGTACGAGTGACCATAAAGGCCACTTTTTTTAAACTTAACTTAGTCAGCATTATTAATACAACAAGTATCAGGCATAACAACAAAAATATGCCTTGTCATTGTACCTAATTAGCTCATGTCTCGCGGGAGAACCGCTCGCCCGTATCGCATTCAGTCTCTCTGGTTAGGTTTTGGCACATGACCTCGCACGTGCACTCATGGCACGCACGGTTTACACACGGACCAATCACGAAGCAGCAAAAATATCGCGCCTTTCACGTGTAGAATCTTGCCTTGTTTACTGCAGGCGATATGAAATTTATGTTACTCGGTCATGTTTAATGCTTTATATTTTTTATGTCATATAGACAATAAGATACATTACAAATCAATGTAGCAATCAGAGACTGCAATGTAGACATATTTTTGTGTATTGTTTGCACATTTCATTTACGATTGCACCTTTAACATTTAAGAGGATTTAAGAAGATCTGCGTCATCACATTTACATTTTAAGTCCCAATTTCACGATTGTATTTAATACAAATGACAGAATCATACTGTCCCAGAATATTATTTTTCATAATTTCATAACTTAAGTTACTTGATTTAACTGAAATAAAAGTTCTAGTTCTACAGATTTAGTCAATTACTTGGTGCCACAATAAATTAATTTTTGTCGTTTTTATAATGACAGTACGTTTGCCGCCAATGAAATGAAACTATACATAGGATAAATACATTGTATAATTTTGCTAAGTAAATAAATAAAGAATTTGATCTACTAAATGCATGTCGTAGTATCTACTGTCACAAGAACAATCCTGCATTATACCAATTGTGCAGACTGTACAGGGATTTCAGGTAAATTTGACTCTTCCAATTATCCTTTTTGAGCCAACAGTGAAATTTCTTACCGTTGTCATCAATCGAAGGGACAGAGAAAGGGTACTCGAGCAAGGCTTTGAACATTTCCGGAATTTCTGAAGACATTTCAAAACAGTATGAGTTTCTCAAAACCTGGGAAAAACTGGACACAGGAGACGCTAGATCAGAGCTTCCGCTTCAAACGGTCTCTCACAAAAAATTTGATGCGCCACTAGATTCTCAAACTTTTTATCGCGAGTCACGTGGTCTGTCCTATTTACGAAGTTACTTAACTAGTCCCGCCTCAAATTTCCATATTCCCACAGGGCTGAAGATTTTGACCAATCAATATCGTTTCAGTGAGCCTGTCAACGAGGCGCGGTAGTTTATTGGTCATTCTAGCTGCATGTATTCACTCCGCGAGCCAATAAGAATGAAGACAAGTTATCTAAGTTTAAAACATCTGCGTTTCAATGTTATGAAAGTCAGGGCAGAAGTTCAGTCCAGTTGCGTTATATCACGGTCATTCACTTTCCAGAGGCAAAGAGAGTCAGACCTTAATAAAATGTTTTTAAAATGTGATAATTAACTTCTGAATAAATAATAAATAATATTTCAGAATATGTACTGTATTCAGGTATTAACTACATTCTTAATTATGCAGGTACAGTATACATCTGCCATCCTCTATATACTTTGACCTACGACATACTAACCAGAGGCAAAAAATTTTTTTATTAAAGGCTATCCCGGTATTGTTCACCCACTGTTTAATGAATACAGTCTGATCGGACAGACATTTGCCATGCTGCTTTTTGCATACTAGTCTTCACGCTAGTCAGGTTTTGAGGGAGGAGACTTCTCATTCTAGAGAGCATTTGATTGGATAAAAATATATGCAGTGCATTAAAGAGTGATCAACATTAGATACACGCTGTACATGTTAAATGCATTTCTTAAAATGATTTTTTTTTCATTGTTTAAGAGTACACTAGAACATAGATGACTTCAAAGCTATCAAGTTACAACTCTTATTTTAATGTCTTTGAAAAAAGCATTTCAGTGAAGGTCAATAACATCAGACACATTTTCTAAAACTTTTTGTCTATTTATTGTTAAACGCTTTCATGAGATTTGGTCCACTGGGATCAATATTTCACTTCCAACCAGGGAGAAAAGGGAGAAACAAAAAAGACAAATGTAAAAATACAGTACAAAAAGAGGCATTGTTGTTTTTCCTTTTCATTTTTTTCAAAACCCTGATTTTTACTGGTTATCGAAGCAGGTGAAATATAAACCATCTCAACCTATACAATCCAACATTTGCTAAATCCCACTTTGTCTTTTTAGGCTGAACATGACTTATGAACATATTCCTGCTTTACACTTCGTCCAGAAAGTGTGCAACACAAAAGGTCATAAAAAAAAAAAAAAAAAAAAAACTACCTTGGTTTTGAGGTCCAAAGAGCCCAGAACTGTCCAGTTCTGTGATAAAATAAACAAATGAAGAATGAGGATGGGAGTAAATGACCATTACTGAAGCCAGTCAATGGCCAGCAGTACTAACCCATTGATATGAATATGATTGACTGCAAACTCCACCCCATGTCTGAACAACAGAGACTCTTAACAGTTTCTCGGCTCTCAGGTTGTGTTCTCTTTATCTCAACAGTTATGCACACAATCTCAGCATGATCATGTTCCTCAGAATATTTCAGACGAGAGTTATGCGCGAAACCAGCCTCCATTGTCAACCAGAGAACGTTTACAATACACTTCCCTCCCCTATTTCTTTAAACAAGTTGTCTAAAGGTGTATATATATCATTATACTGAAGAGTAGGATTATTTGTTAAGGTATTTATAATGGTATATAAATGTATTGTATAAGGCGCTATGCAGACAAACATAAATATCCATGCATGCTTTGTGTTCCGTCACGGTACAGAGCTGTGAGGATCGAATCGAAACAATCATGAGCGTGGTGCAGAAGGAATTTGCTAAGGCATGATGTCTCTTCACTACAACTACTCTATAAACCCTCTTAAAAGAGATCCCAGGTTTCAGAAAACTGACAGTAACTAACACACATCACAAAAGCATGACACTCTAAATGTTAATGGTGTCACTTGCTTTTCATTAGGTTTAGGCTGAAAGAAAACAGAAAGATAACTACCCTAGGATCTCAATTCCTCTATTCTGGACAGCCCACTAAGCATACACAGACATAATTCACTGTTAAGTATTATATTCATACATGGATACATATATTTAAAGTGTTATACATAGCAATTAACATATACATATATCAATAGGATATAGGAAGATAGAAGTAGTCATAATGGCAATCATTATCATCACTGTCATCATAATAATAGTAGTAGTAATAATAATAATATGATCCCTCAGTAAAGCGTACTAGGTCACTCCAGAACGTCCCTCTCAATCTCCATACAAGCTGGAATCTGTTACCAGGGCAAATCTGCTCCTTCACAACTCATTTAAACCCTGAAATTCAATGTAAAATTACAACCCTGATTCTATTTTCTATAACAAACTATCTCAGGGTGATTTGATTACCTTTCTATAGCATTTATAGGCAGTTTGAGACAGCACATTCTCATCTAGACCTCACAAATCGGACAATTCTGGAATGACTCATAAGAAGAAAAAAAAATCACTAACCATCTAATCAGCAATACATGTCATATAGCATAGCTCAATAACAAGAAGTTCTATGTAATCAATACAAGGTAAGGTTATACTTAAGCTTAACTGCTAAGTTATCAATAATCCTTATTAGTATGCCAATATAGTAAGTAGATATATTTGTGTGTGTGTGTTTGTGTACATATTTATATATATATCATGTCCACTAAAAGTAAGGACAAGGCGTACTAAGGGTAGCACTGCATGTCTTGACATTATATTATGAATATAACTACAAATAGGCAGGGCAAGTACAGCTCTTTTGCTTATATTCTTGTATATCCATTCATGCTCTTAATATGAAATCAATAAACAGTACATATGGAGAACTAATGAGCTACTGGCCCACGTTGAACTGTGGCAAACAAAGAGTCTCTTAATAGCATGTTTATGGGTGTCACAGATTATGCACTTCAAATTCCAATCTATTTGCCTGAATGAACAAACACGGAAGCATCTTCCAACCGCCAAACACTCGATCTAAGAATAAAATTATAATAACACAAAGTGTATTTTCAGTCTAAATACTCGGATCACTCAAGACTGCAACAGCCCTTGTGGGCATTCTACCCTCTTCTTTATCAAGCACTGCCAAACTCAACTCAGTGCAAATGGGAAGAATGAGGAAATGACTGCATACCAGTACAAGATCTGTTACTGGCATTTTGCGAGTTGGGGTGGTTTTTACTTTGTTAGTCCGTTATTAATTGCCTTGGTGTATTAAATACATTCGACATCTGAACAAATCTCAAATTTCTTGTAAATGGCCACTTTTGGCTGTACATTCAAACTCTTCTACCAATATGGCAGGAACAGTTAAGCACCGCTTCACAACTTCAGACAAAATCATCAATCTGCCACCTGCCACTACATACTTGACTATAACACGAGTGGCCTTCATGACAGGTGCATTGATTTGATACGGGGACAACATGTCTGTTTTGGTTTTGAGTTAAAAAAGCACTGTGGGAATAGATCTTCAACTCCTAAGAAATGTGTTTAGGGAACATAAAAACAAACTGCCCTTTTTTGAGTTAGCTGTAAAAGTACCAGTGTGCACTCACATACACCCTATAATACTGTGCCAAGTGTCATGACAGTGAGAGGACAAATGTTTTGATAATTGGGGTATGTGGGATGTGTGTATGTGGCAACAATCACTGTATTAGTCCTATAGTCAAGCGCTCTGCCCTGAAGGGCAGCAGAGTCTGGTACTTCCCGGAGTGGCACTGAAAGAGTGAGAAAGCGCCTTAGAAGCTGACATCTGATCAGGAAGACTCATCCAGACCGCCTATAACCACACACTTTCAGGCCCAGGTCACAGATCCCCTCCACCACCAGACATCCGTCGCCCGACCTGTCAAAGAGAGCACAGTTTAAAAAAAAAAAAAAAAGAGCTTTTCACTTATTCCAAACAAATCACTTTCTTCTGCAGCCACCCACCATTGACTCAGAATAGTCAGTTGGCGTGGCAATCTGTTTTTCTTCTGGGGGTGGAGTCATGAGGGTGTCTTCTGCACGCCGGTTTTGATTGGTCAATGAAAGCCACATCTCGTACATCTGCTGCATGTCTCTCACTTAGAGTGCACAAAGATACGCAGATTGTATTAAAACGCATTAATGGATTAAGGAAACATCACTAAATCACACCCACAAAAATGCATTAAAAAATAAGGAAGGAAATGGATTCTCACAGCTGTTGTTTTTCATATAGGTCCACACATCCCGCTCCTCCAAACTGTGTGCAAAAGAACAGTTCCCAATATAGTGGCACTTCTTCTGTTTCATGACATGAACACACATCTGCAAACACAAATGGAGAGTAAAAAACCTATGAGTGTAGATGTGTAGAAATTGTAACAATACTCAAATTTCTCAATTCATTTAAGTAATATTAAATGGGAAACAATGAACAAAACTTCTGTTGTGAGCTATTAAACATCATTTAAACTTTTATATTTTATTTTTTTTTCAGATTTGTTTGCCAGGAACTCTTTCTAGTTCAAACCCCTTAAAAAGACCCGTTTATGAATTCTAACACTAGTAAAGATGCACATGCAATTTCTAGTAACTCATCGGTTAGCTGAAAAAAAAAAAAAAAAAACTCTAGAGGGGATCTAATTTATGGTGACCTAAATTATATGCATTTTTATTAAATAAAACCATATGTACTATAGCACTCAGCTTTACGTTTCATTACAGGTGCAGCAGGACTCACCAGTACACTCTGTATGAAACTGTACAATGGTCCTCCCTCTCCCTCAGAAGGAAAATCAATTTATTGATTTTTATTGCTAGAGCACTAATGGGTAAATTACCCATCTATATTTCAAATTTGCTTATTTACCAAAATAGAGTTTACAGGACAAGGTTGTCAAAGAAAATACTACTAATTACTCCAACAACAAAAAAAGCCATTGATAAAAAAAGCTCTCTCTTCATTTGCACCAAATGCCTGGAATGAACTCCAAAACACTTTAAATCTAGTATCACTTCTATCTATTAATACTTTGAAAAAACTTTTATCTCATTTACCTGAATACATGTACTCTATAAATTAAATTATATTTCATTACATTCCTGTATGTCTGAAGAAATCTCTTGTGCAAACTAGTTATGAGAGGTGTTTAAATAATTATAATTCAACACAAATTAGAGTAGAAACAACCCTCTAGGCACACCTTGGCAATATAATTGCCATTGGCTAGTAAATGTTTTAGTTTACTATACTATTTTACACACACAGATATACACAAACACATACTTATACATTTTTTTTGTTTCCACCAAATCAGCTTCAAAGCTTCTTAAATGTGACCCTGGATCATAAAACCAGTCATAAACAGCATAGGTATATACACAGCAACAGCCAAAAATACATTGAATGGGTCAAAATTATAGATTTGTCTTCCATACCGAAATCATTAGGATATTAAGTAAAGATCATGTTCCATTAATATATTTTGTAGATTTCCTTTATATATATATATATATATATATATATATATATATATATAAAGTATTTTCATTATTAATATGCATTTGGACAACTATTCTTAATATTTAGATTTTTTTGCAGATTTTCAAATAGTTGTATCTGGGCCAAATATTATCCTAACAAACCATACATCCATGGAATGTTTATTTAGCTCATTTTATTCAGCTTTCAGATGATTTCAGTTTTTAAAAATGGACCCTTATGAGAAACCACAATATCCTCTGTTTGTTCCTAGAATCTGAATACTTTGAAATGAACTCTTATCTTGACAGAATTATTAATAATTATATCATTACACTTCATAAAATAACTGCCTTATGTGCAATTTAAATGTAAACTCGGTTCATCCAAGCATTGATGATTATATCTACACATAAAAAGTAATTGAACAGCAGTTCATTTAACAGTTTTGAAGTTAACAGCATTAGTTGGTAGTCTCTTTACCTGAAATATCTACAAATCGAATCTATAACTTATGAATTAGAATCAAAATGTGAAATCTGTAAGAAAGGATTGACTTACATCATACTGTTGGGGGTAGGTACGGGAAAATGGGAGCGGTCGCACGACCACCCACTTTTTCTTCTCAAACGATTTCACTAGCAACACCCTGCGCTCTTTTGTCCAGCTGGAGAGAAGAATAGACAAAGCAAATCATTATCGACCTCAGGCAAAGCTGCTGTCTGCTGTGTCCAATAAAAGAAGTCACATTACAACTGTTCCAGTAAACATTCCAGGTAGGTTAATTTTTAATGAGCACATATTGTGCATCCTGGTGGTATGATGACGCCTGCATGAATAAGGGAAGCTAACCTGTGCCTGGCTTTGGCAGTGCAGTACTTCAGTGATTTGTCTGGCTCGTTGACCTGACCCTCCCTCCAACACTGTCCACACACAAACTTCATCTTCAGATTCAAGCCGCGCCCTCGACCGCATCCCACAAGTCCTCCTCCACCTCCTCCGGTGCTTCCACCACCGATGCCATCTCCTGCTCCAGAGACCACTGCACTACTGCTGACAGCACTGCTGCTGCTCCCGCTGGGCTGGTGGGGGCCGAGCATGGGCTGGAGACGGCGGGTGAAAAAGAAATTTTACTAGACTTAAAACAACAGAATTTACATCCAATTTAATCTGCAGCAGGGCCAATCAAATAAAAGAACACGATTCCTGAAAGTTGAGCATTTGTGATGCAGCACAGTGTTCCTCACCTTCTGTCTCTGTGCATTCTGTTCCAATCGGTGCCAGTGTCTCTTAGACTCTTGCACCATCTCCTCATGGGTAATACCTGCCCCAACACAATCACAAGCAAAATTTTGTTTTAAACCATCAGTAATGAACCAGAGCGTGGAAGAAAAAGAAAGAAAAAAAAAAGACATGAGACAATAATTAATGTTTAAACATTTGTGGTCAGTAAGACTTTTTTTTATATTTTTGAAACAGGTCTCTTCTGTTCATAAAAACTGAACATTTATATTGTAACATTATTACTGACTAAACATCTATTTATTCCTGTGATAGCAAAGCTGCATTTTAATCATCCACATAACATTTCTTATTATTGTACAAGTTGAAAACAGTTTTTTTGCTTAATATTTTTGTGAATTTGTTTTATAATTCTTTAATAAACAGAAAAATTCAAAACAAAAGCATTTATTTGAAATATTATAAATGCATTTACTTTTGCTCAATTTAATGCATCCATGCAAAGTATTATTTTCTTTAAAAAATAAATAAAATAAAAATAAACAATTCTTACTGACCCCAATATTGGAATGGAAGTGCAAACTTAATTATAAACTTGATTTCATAATTTTAGTTTTTTTTTCAAATTAAATCAAAAGCTTTCTTAAATAAATGGATAGAACACATTTCACGATTATAAAGCAAAAGAATAGATTGATGTGTGCATGCATACAAACATTATTATAGCGTGTCTTATGTACCTGTGTCCTGCTGAAGCACCCAACACTTGAGTTCTATGACTGAATGTGCAAAGGAGCAACTGTCCTCCCGCTGGCAGCCATACCGCACCTCATGGCGGCACACATCAAACTGGCAGAGTGGGTGAAGTGGGCGTACTTTACTGTAGCGCACGTTTGCGGAGCGAACCACGTGCACCAGGCACCTGTCCGGTTAGACAAGCATCATAAGACACAAACGTATTGAGGTATGAGAGGTGATATGATGCAACGGCTGCTCAAGTGCTGCAAAATCATATTAGTGATACAAGTCTCAATGCAGCGTGGGACTCACTTGTTATCATCAAAGGGATGTCGTGCAGTGAGGTTGGAACACACAGCGAGATTCTCCTTGCTTCGTTTGCTAATGATACGAGGCTTACTGTCAAAACATTCCTACAGGAAACCAGAGGCCAGAATAACCAGTTAGACGACACATCAAAACAAGAATGTAACATTTCAAGCTGTGAGACTGGCATTAAATATGAAGGTGCACATTACCTCACAGAGGAACATAAACATGCCCATATGGAGCTGAAGGAGACGGGTGACACTGAGGGCGCGTCGTTCATTGGTGCCCAGAGGGTCAAACAGAAGCTCACGACTTAGAGCTCCCTTCCTCTCTTGTGTCCAAACATCAATCTCCTCCTGGCAATAGGCAAAAGTGCAGTTTTCACCATACTGGCACTCCTGACGGTCTTGTACCTCTGCAAAGAGAGAATGACCAATGAGCTTAATTATTCAATTATTTCATTATTAAATTATAAAGTACTTATGTACAATTATTTCACTTTAAAGTAAACATTAAACATGAACACACAGGCTATTTTTAATATAACAGAGTGCAATGTGACAAAATATTTTAGAGCCAAGCAAACCAGCATTCCATATTTTTATTTTTTTCTAAGGATTTTCTATACTTTAAAATGGTCTATTTTTTTTTTTAGGTTTTTCCTAAATACAAAGACCCTTTAATGTCTTCTGCTGCCCCATACAAACAATTACACCAGTAAAACAACAGCTTTGATTGTGTTTACAGTGTGCAATATAATACGTTCAATCTGTGAGTTAGGAGTAGTGAAGAGGACTCCTAAGTCACTAAGACCAAATCTAAAATATCCTAAAATTGCGGTTGCCAGCAATCTACCTCAGAAAATAAACATTTTAGAAAAATTTTTGACAATAATGTGCTTTTAAAAAAGGCTTTGGTTTGGAGGTTATCCCAACTCCAAATGTTTGATTATATCCTTAATAAATAGCTGCTCTCATGTCCAGTTTGGTTTTCTTTCATGTTTGCATGTCTTACTATTAGCCATGACTATTTTGCTAATTAAAAGGCTGTTTAAAAAAAAAAATCCACATGAAGTGACAGAATCACACGGTTCATGATGGACAAATCATTAACGGCTGGTCTATGTGGTAATATTACATTGGGCAGGAGATCTATATGCTCACCTAACATTTATCGACCTCAAATATGGCTTATCATCCAAGATATGTATGTAGTAGCAACTTTACATGATGGCAGCTTAGTCTAATGTTAGCCTAGAAAAAAGTGTGCATGTTTGTGCGGAGTGTGGAAGCTGAACAGTAGCGCGCTTGGGCTACTGCGTGACAGATGGAGGCACCACTGCGATCATTTGCTCTTAAAATACTTTGTAATTTTTGTTCATACAGATAAGAGTAATGCATCTTTTGTATCTGTAAAGACTCTACGTTTATTTGTGTGCACTCAGAATAGCAACTAAATGTTGCGCTTTTGTAAAATAAAGCAAACATGATGCCATCTTGGACTGTGAACTTGAGCATGTCACTTCAAAAATCTGTGTATGCTTACATTACAGACATGAAATATTTTTAATGAACCAATTCAACTAGATAAATATTCTCACATTATGTAATCTGTATGAAACATGCATACAGGTCCCGTGGAGATGAGTCACTGTCGCAGACTTCATCGCTTAAACCAAAATCAGTAAGCACTAGTGTAATGTTACAACAAATTAAAATGTTAATTCAGTGTACTTGCAGTTTTTCCTAACAAATTCATAATTATTATATTTGCCAGTGTGCTGTGGCAAGCCTTTTGTTTTGAGTGCTTATTAGGCTATGTAGGCAAAGGCTCATTATGATGATTTATATGGTTTATTAATAAAACTGTGACTAATAGTCATTAGTCGACTAATGCTTAAAATGAACGACTTCTAGCAGACCAGAAAAATCTTTAGTCGAGGGCAGCCCTAATGCATATTGACTACTTATTTATGAGAGGTATACACATAAGAGGCTGACAATTAGCTGAATATAAAGCCTACTTGTTTAATTAGTGTCACTAAGCCTGCATTTTAAAATCTTTATTTGAATGTGGCAGCTTAATATTTCACTCTACAATATTTCTATGAATAAATGACAGACTATCAGCCAATAACTGTGTGCATAGTAAGTATGCTGACATCATCCATAGCAACCAAGTCAACCCCACCCTTACTCTTGGCTTAAGACTTCTCAGGCTCAAATCTCAGGCCAGCAATAACAAGACTTAGGTGCCCTTGAGCAAGGCACTGAACCCCCAAATGCTCCACGGGCGCCGCAGCATAAATGGCTGCCCACTGCTCCGGGTGTGTGTTCGCTGCCATTTTTTATTTTGTACTGTTCTCTGAACTTTTTATTTTTTTAAGAAGTAATGGTCTTTTTTCTGTCCTGTTAGGTGTGGCAGATTATAGACTTGGAAGTAAATGCCCACTGCTATGCCTGGCTAACAGTTTCGCCATTTTTCACAGATGGACACTGCTATGATTTAGGTTAAAAATGCATAAATACTACATACATTTCAAAGGTGGGCATTTTTAATGACGTGAACAAAGGACCAAGTTCTTACTGACGTGGTCTGTAACTTCATTAAAAACAAAGTTCATCCACTCTTTCGTAATCTTGGGACCTCTTTAGTTTCTACAATTCTTCAATAAATATAGAGCCATACCTTTGCAAAGAACAAACGCCCCAAGAAAGTTATTACGAGCAGGACGGGGTCGCACCCTCTTCCAGGTGAGGTCATCTGTGGATTTGAGGCGGCAGAGCAGCACATCTCTCTTACAGCGATGTGCAGCATCAGGTTGATAATGGTAGTCCATGACCCGTGGCCCTAATTTTGAAAAGATTCACTTTTTTTTCAGACAGGTACAACGTTTAAGAATAGTTAATATGTATCTTATTTTTCATATCACATAGTTAAGAGGTACAGTACCTATGCGACTGTAGCAAGCATTACAGGCCTGTCTGAAATCATGCGTGGCAGCCAGTGGGTTTCGTGACAGCAGAGAAAGGTTGGTACCAACTGGTCCATTCTGCTGGAAGCAAGAAGTATTCTCTGACTAGGTGAGGGCAAACCATTTTTTTTGTTTACAAACATTTTAATTTATATAGTAAGGATTGAGACTATGAGCTAAAACTGAGCAGTTTATAAGTCCAGATCAGTTAAAACTCACTGCACTGGAGGCACTATGATTCCGCAAACTGGGGATGAAACTGTGAGAGATTCGTCCACCTAAGATTTAAAAAGAAAGGAAAATACATGAGATAAACATGCTTGAGTTCTCAATGTTAAGTTATTGTCAGGTCAAGACATTTTATGTATCATTTAAATACAGGTATGCAGTCAGTAAGGTTTTATTAATACTTTTCAAAGAAGTCTCATATGCTAAATAAAAGCTTTCATTTCATCAATCGGTAGTGTGTTGAACGGTAGTGTGCATCACATTCCAAGTTAAAACCCTCACCAGGAAGTGTGTACTCTGAGAGGGAATCCAGTCCTCCGGTGCTTAATGATCCAGACCCCCCCTTCCCAGCAGCATCTCTAGCTCCCGAGCTAAAGGAGCCGAGGGAGTCCATCGTCTGAGAAGAGGCTTCGCTTTGACCTAGAACTGAGGAGGACTCCAGAGGCGGGAGCGGACTGAGATCAGAGTTGAAATATGGAGTCGTTAGCTGAGCAGAGGATGCTGGGAGACCTGGAGAATATGGAGGCCTCAATCCCACAGCAGTGTTTGGTAGATTAGTAGGAATAGCCCCTTGAACTGGGTTCTGATGAATAAAATAAGAAAAATCAGTGCCTCTACATTGATCACTCTGGTATTGAGCAACTATGTTCCACTGTCCCTCCCTACAGCTCTCCATTTCACTCACCACACTGACCTCAGCTCCTTTAGGAAGACTTTCCAGCAAGGTGTCCAGACATGAGGTGTCCTCATTCATCACACATTCCCCCATGTGTTCAGATACAGGCACAGAGTACGGCACCCGCGCTGAGGGCTCCAGGCTTGGGCTTTCTGGCATGTCTTGGGGCACAACTGGGCTCAGTGAGGGCATCTGTGGGTCATCACTTACTGGGATCGGTGTAGCCAGAGGGGCAGGGATGCACTGGGCACTCGTTAAATCTGTGGGATAATGATAAGAACACTGACTCACCCAATGAAAAATCGGTTTTAAAATTGAAATTTTTTTGGAAAACATTATTATGTATATACCCGATCCAATATCAGTCAAAGACTCAAGGCCATTTGATGAGGTCTGAAAAGAACGAACAAGGAGCTTTGTTAATGTAATCCAAACCATGCAATTTTCAATTTACAAAATAGCTTATATTATTCAACAATTTTATGACCAACAGAGGTAAGGTCTGGTTTTGTAAAACTTGCCTCCCCTGTAGGAGAATTAGTTTCTCCATTGCTGTCTGCCGCAGCTGTTGTAGAATCAAGCTGAAATATGAATGTGTGATATGTTGGGTTGAGTACAACTACATAAACTGAATATTTTATCCTAACAACCTAGAAGACAAACCTGAGGGCTGACGTATGCTTTGCGGATTTTTAAACCAAGTTTGTTAGCTAGATCCTGAGCAAGCTCACTGACTTGCCGGTCCTGTGTAAAATAGATCAAGCAACACGTTTTGTTAGTTAAGCATTACATGAACTGGCAAGACAAGTCATACAAATCTCTATGCATATAATAGATCAAATTATATATATACACTAGCGTACAAAAGTTTGGTGTCGATAAGTTTTTTTATGTTTTTGAGAGAAGTCTTGCTCAGAAAAGCTACATTTAATAAAAACACAGTAAAAACAGTAATATTGTAAAATATTATCACAATATCATCATAGTTTATTCCTGTTATGCTAAAGCTGAATTTCCAGCAGCCATTACTGTAGCTTTCAGTGTCACACGATCCTTCAGAAAACCTTCTAATATGCCTATTCGGTTCTCAAGAATCATTTTGTATTATCATCAATGTTGAAAACAGTTGTGCTGCTTAATATTTTTGTAGAAATCAAGACATTTTATTCAGGATTCTCTGATTAGAACATTCAATTAAACAGTATTTATTTGAAAATAAAATATTTTGTAAAATTATAAATGTCTATACTGTCACTTTTGATAAATGCATCATTGCTAAATAAAAGCATTCAAAAAAATGTTTTTAAATAGAAATACAAATTGCAGATTAAAGTGCCATTCATTCGGCATATAAAAACATACATGAGGAGCAGTTAAGAGGCATCCGGTGCCACACTCATAAGCCTCTCTGAGTCTGCCCAGCTCCCTCAAACAAAGTGCCTTCCTGTAGAGTGCCCTGCGACTGCCCTCCGACACACACAGTGCACTATCACAGTCCTGCACACCCCGCTCGTACTCCCCCTAAACATAAAATACAAGAGAAGGCAGATTTGAAGACATTGTCTTTGCAACACTAACTGTTGAATTACTACATAACTGAATGAACACATACTGAATTCCATTACATCCTCAGTTTACAATGACAGATTTAAATGGAAACCAATTGACCAATACAAATCTAACTTACCAGACTATAATGTGCAGCTGCCCGGTTCACATAAAGGCTCTCTAACAGCTCAGGGGGAATGACCAGTGCTTCAGACTGAGCATAGCGAGCTACATTCACACCCTCGCTGTAATGGATGGCTGCCTGTCTCCACTCTCCATTGCGATACACTGCGTTACCTTCATCCAGCAAATTACATACTAGCTGAGTCAGGAATGCCTGAGGAAAGGAAGCAAGAGAGTTTCTATTTAAATGAAGCTCATGAAATACAAGAAATATGGATTATATAGGAGGGGTCATTTTTCTTCAGCGATATCACATATAAACCATACCTCATAACTTTCAGGTTCAGGGAAAGGCAAAGATGACCTGTGGAAAAAAAAAAAGAAAAATACATTTAGCAATTTTGGGATGATTAACATCAACACAGTAGAGGCGAAGCAGTTGATGTTTTATCTGAATTATGTAGATGCAGCACAAACACTTACTGAATGAATCCCAAAGCTTTCTGGATTTCTTCCTTACGCTTTTGTCGTTCCAGATCCATAGCTGTAACATATCACAACAAATAAGATACATTTGAAACATTTTACTACATTTCAACAAAACCTAACGTATAATGAAAAAAAAAAACACACACTTAACTGTAACTGATTTTACAAAAGGATAAAACCACAAAATGTTAAGTGAAAGCATCTCATTTATGTGTGTTTAACATAAGTAACAATTGAAACTGATATACTACTGTATAAAATGTAGTAACGTTAGTAGTAAATGTAGTTGCCGTAATAAGTCAGGAAAAGACTAAAGATTAAAACATTTATAGAAATAACTGAACACACTTAAGTAATTCAAAACATAATTATATTCACAAACAGTTGATATTGTATATATATCATTTTTGAGGCCTAAACTTTGAGATAAGCGACTCGGAGCACATCCCCGGGCTCGCATAGAAAAAAACACCCACTAATGCAACTCTCTCCGGACTTCAGAAAACAAAATCAAATACCAGCAACCCTTTAGTCGTGCTTGAAACACTCCTAAACATAAAATTAAAATATATTACATTTTACCAACTTGACGTTGAAAGAGGCTAGCAGTAAAACACACTATTGAGAAAGTTAACTTGCACGGGCCTCGGGTTAGCTTTAGCTTTAATGCTATCCAGCGGTCGGCTAACCCGCTGATGCTGTCAACTTCAGGTTTGTTTACACCAGTTAATATCAATGAGTTTTATATGCTGACACAAAACAGTTCCAACAAACATTCAAAACATATTCCTAGAGTATAATCTTTTATAATTAAATTCTAACGGAGCTTTTATACAAAATACTGTATAAAAATCTCTTGAAAATTCTCTTGGTAGCCAATTAGCAAGCTACATTTCGCGAACTGCTGCAGCAGGGACGCGTTTAGAGACTGGGATGAAACACCAGACGATAAAGTAAACACTAGAGAGAGCTGGTTATTAAAATTGTATATAAAAGCTAGTCTTTTTTTTAAGAAGTCAAACTAAAACAGAACCGAATTAGAAGGACATTCAACCCACCTTAGACTTCAGATCTTCTCTTCCACCAGGAACTGTTTGTTAATGCAACAAATCCCTTTAACTATCAGGTAAAAGGTTTGCGTGTTTTATTCCTTCAGAATCATACTTTTAATAATTAATTCGCCTGTCAAAAATCAACGGACAGAGCACGTGCAACTTAAATCGTTTCCCCCAGGTTGAGCTCAAACTGAACTAAAGCGTCCAGGCTGTGAGGTCCTAAAGGCAGAGAGATGGAGACTTTTTTCTGTTTTTCAAGAGGAGCATTCAGCCACTAGAGGCAAGGGTGACTTCCTTTACAATAACTTGGCAACTCTTTCATAAGGCGAACCCAAAACTCTAGCTTTCTTTATCATTAATAATAATAATAATAATACAATTAATACAGGTACAAATGTGAGTCTCTGGTCTGGAGAACAATTGTTTATATGGATATAGCGTTCTTATTTATCTGTATTAGAATTGTTTTAGCTTTTAGTTCATAGAAAAAATAAATAAATCAGTTAAATAAATTATGTATATTTTTGACTAAATACTAAATAATAACAGTAGCTGAAACTGTATCACATCAATATAAGGAAATAAATAAACATAATGATTTTCTGTTTATCATAGCTAATAGCTTTAAATCAGATTTAAGTTATTTTCCAAGTATTTGTACTTTATGTTTTTAGTGATCATGTTTAGTGATTTAAAATGATTGCATATCCTATATGGAGCCTGTATTAATATATTATTCACGAAACGGAGCTCGGTCAGCATGTCATTAAGCATTCAAAATTATTTTAGCTTAATGACAGTGGAAGAAGGACAACGTTTTACAAAGCAACTGCACTATATACATCTAGATGTGCATTTATATGTGATATGAGAAATATCACAGGAATATTATTGTTATTATTATTTGACATTTTAGAGCGTGTCAGAGGGCTGCCCTTACATGAATATGTCCAGATTTTAACCTCATGCATGGAAATCTTTTCAAGAAAGATCAAAGCATAAAGTAATCATAACAGTGGTGCAATTTTTTCCTTTTTTCTTTCCTTTTAACATTCACCCTCAAGTTAAAATATGCTTAAATATGTCATATTTAAGTTTATGGTAGTTTTTGGAAATGTACTTTTAACTGACAATTAAAATTGAACTTCCAGTGTATTTTCATCAACAGTTAAATTTTTTTCAATTACTTCTTGGGTTTTCAGTCTATCTGAAGTTGATTTACAAATTCATGAATGTATTCAAAAAGAACAGAATGACAATAATATCAAGAGCTACAGTATACATTAGAATATATCCGGACATTTTATTATGCCTTAAAACATCAGGTTGTGTATAAAATACCTTTGACTAAAAACATCTGCTGAATTAAACAAAATGTCATCAGGTTATATAAAATCAGCTAAAGCTCACTTGTAATGTGTTTAGAATACAGTAACTTGTCTTATAGCCAGTTATAACAAATCTTCATTCCTTTGGCCCCAGTAAGTGCTTTTACATGACGGTCCCAAAACCTTTCTGCACTGTAGATCTGAATGTGCATTCAAGTAACAGAAAACAATTGCACTCTTTCTTTGGTTCAACAGTAAGATTAGTCAAGAGCTGTAAAGGTTTTAACATGTACATGCTGATTTAAGAGGATTTTCATATGGAGTGTGAGGCACGTATTACACGCCTCGGGTAGCAAACTCTAGATCTGGCTTCTTCTTTTTTTTTTTTTTAATAACAATAAATCAAATACATTTGAATTATAATAAATGTTGTACAAATTTTTATGCCAAAGTGTTATTTGCAAAATAAAGCATTATTTCCAAGTTTTCCTATTATGCAGTTTGACCAGTTTGAACATTTAATTTAATATTTTGCTGTTAAACTCCATATTTCCAAATGTTTTTAAAACCGATCCAATCTACTTTCATCGGTGTATGACTCTGTGTTGTTTTTAAAATGCTTTGTGCAAGTTATCGTATTGACAGAACAAGTAAACAACCAAACAATAATTCTGTAATAGCAACCTCATTACTTATAAATGAGAGACTTGTGGGCAGATTAATTACAGATTATTAGCAGGAAGTACAAGGAGAGGAAGGAGGTGCACCAGCATCTTATTTAGCAGATTATGCTCTAAAGTAATTCATATGTACAGTGCCATAGGGTTTGCTTGATGACAATACGTAGTGCCTTATGTATCTATATTATATACATTATGTCTACTAATAAGGCCAGGTAGATCATACAGCTTTCTGAAGCGATTTTTTTGCTATTTCAATAGCCAGGTAAGACATTTTCTTGTGTTTCAAGCAATTTAAGAACAATTAAATAGTTGTTGTTCAGCTGAGTTTTATGTTTATTTATCTACACTCTCAATGTTGGGTTAAAAACAATCATTTTTGGGTTATTTGGCAACCCATCACTGGTTAAATATTGAGCAGTACACATGGGTTATTTTATTTAACTCAGCTATTGTTTAAACATATACTAATATAGCTATATTAAAATAGTTTCGAAATTAGAAATCACTGACAGAGTTATTACTAGAAGCAACAGTAATAATCAAAAGGTGAACAACCAAGGACAAAATATGATACATTTATGGGATGAATACAGCATAGTTCACAATGTTACATTTACACTCGTTTAACAAGCACTCTAGATTTCCTTTTTTTAAGTGACATTTAAATTTTAATCCAAATGTTCTCTGTTATCCTTTTTAACTGAAATAGTGCTGAAACTCTTGCCGCAGATAGCCTATCTGAGCCGTACGTTTAACTCGTAGCTGAAATGTGCAGTAACTGACTCCATAACCTGCCCATAAACAAACAGTACTGAGATTAGATAACATATTTTACCATCAAAATAAATTAAGTTCAATAATATAATGAATAAAATCAGCAAGGTAAAAGGCGTTTTTATCATGCAAAACCTCCTCTGCCGACTATTTCGTCTCTGTATGTATGTTGTATTATGTGAAATAAAATCATTTACAGCACAGCAAAGACTTCATATATGAAATTAGATATATACAAACATTAATTTCAATGAAGAAATGCACCATTTAGGCAGCGCTGAGAACCACTCTCTCCTGAAGAGGATGCAAAAAGCCCCAACAGTGGGGGTGAAGTATAAGCCCCCCCCCCCCTGGTTTTTTTGTTGTTGTTTCGAACAACAGTGAAAACTGCATACTGAAGTACATTTGAGGTAGGCCTAATCGGAAACATTTGTGAATAATTTATTTCGAACAAATGGTTCTGAAAGCGTATTAAACTGCTAAAGTCATTTTATTTAAGTAAACAAGTCTTTGTAAAGTCATAACTGTTTCAAAATGTTTCATTTCAATGGTTCGTATTCCTCATATGTAATGGTATTTAATGATTTGCTAATTGTATTTTATTTATTAAAATATTAACTTGAATAAAATATTTACAATGGGTTTGTAAAACAATTTTTATGCATATTATTTTTTTGGGCTGACTTTTTGTTGTATTTACACAGTTTTGACCAGCAGGCGTCACCATCGCGTGCAACGCTTGAAACAGTTAATAGACTGTTTTTAGTTACAGTACGGTCACACTGAAAATCTGTTATTCAAAATCTAATTTAAACAAAAAAATTTATTTTGAAAAGTTTAAAAAACAATTTATGAAAAACAAATGCTTCAGAAATGTTAAATAATCTGCATTATTTGTATCTAACATTTAAAAAATATAAAAAATAACCCAGGATTTTTATTAGAGTTAAGAAATTCTGTACAACAATGTATTGTCATGGACACTGATACAAAATTAAAATAAATTATTTTTAATAATGTGAGCACTACACATTTGCTAGATAAAAAGCATTTTATTGTGTAGAGGTTCATTTCTCAATTAAAATAAAATTTTTACAACATTATATTGATGAACTGCAGAATTGTAACATTTAGTTGTCATTTTAAAAAGTCTGTCCCAATTGTAATCTGTCAGGTGTTTGATTACATCAAAAGCCAGACATTTTAAATCAGATTATACTACAGTAATGCACAAAGTAGAATATATATATATATATATATATATATATATATATATATATTATATTATATATTTAAAGGAAATCCCTCAACATTGTACAAATAATGCATGTTGTTAAATGAATCACACAGGAACTTTTTGATATTTGATATAGGCATTTGATAATTAAAAAAATATATATATTAAGATACTTCCTTGTCTAAATTTCTAAGATTCACTCAATATGAGATTATGTTGTCTGTGTCAGTCACATAATGAGTAAATTGACTTCTGTACTTCCTGGGAAACATGTAGCTTGTGCTCATGAACTAACTAACTTTGTGAATGTGATGCAGGTGCTCTATCAACAGCACATGTTCAGTATCAACTGAATAGAAATTGTTCTGTCTGAAAAGTTTTTCTTTATTCTAAAAATCTTTAATGTCTTCTTTTTTGGAGACCTAAGCAAATATGGGAACAACTGTAGAGGATCGAGAGACGGTAGGTGCCCCAGATGGTGGCTGGGGCTGGATCATTCTGCTAGGATGTTTTGTCGTCACTGGCTTCTCTTATGCCTTCCCGAAAGCTATAAGTGTGTATTTCAAAGAACTAATGAAGGACTTTGACTGTGGATACAGTGACACAGCCTGGATTTCATCTATAATATTAGCAATGCTGTATGGTTCAGGTAAGATGCTGTAAGCTGAATTAAAATGTTTTAGATTTTATTTATTTTTTTCTGAATGCTCAATATATTCATATTCATTTAATCCAGGACCAATCGCCAGCATCATGGTTAATAAATTTGGATGCCGGCCAGTCATGTTGGTTGGAGGATTACTGGCCTCAGGAGGGATGATAATTGCATCTTTCACTACTAACATTATCCAGCTTTACCTCACTGCAGGAGTCCTTACTGGTAACTAAAAGTTTAAACTAAATTTATAAATCCATAAACAGTTTTAGTACTCAAACTTTTCACTGTTTGTAGACTGAAGTTTTGTTCTGGCTATGGAATGTGGAGAGTTTTAAGTGAACGTTTCAGCATGTTACATTGTTACGCCAGTAGGTGGCGTGTATTAGTGCCTTTATTAGTGAGTCGTTTCATCATTCGTTCATCCAATTAATTCAAATACATGATTAATTCCAGAACTAAACATATGTATTGCTTGGAGACATCCAGTCTGCTTTGACTTATATTTAAAATAAAAATATTCTCTTAGTAGTAACTTGTAATAATTCACATCATCAAAAAGTTTCCTTTCGGAGACGTATCTCAAAGTATTTTATGTCTTATACACCTACTGGCATAACAATGTAACAAAATCACAATGCTGATATTCCCACTTACAGAGCCCCGCACATGACATGCAGGAAAAAATAGCGGGCTAAATGGTGCGCACGATTACTATTGCGTTCCCTCGATTTACTAAATGGTGTGCACGATTTAGCAAATCAAGGGAAAGCAATAGCAAATCGAGGAAACGGAATAGTAATCGTGCTCACATTTTAGTACAATGAGGAAACAAATTAGTAAATCGTGCGCACAATTTATTTATTTTTTATTGCATGTCATGTGCGGGGCTCCGTACTGACTAACAGAATGACTGTAAGATTGATATTTATGTTTTGTTTTTCAAAAAAATGTTTTGTTTTATAAACAATAAATACTATTTAAAAAATTCCATATTTTGAATGAATAATGCCTTTGTCTCTTTAAAGGTCTTGGACTGGCGTTGAACTTCCAGCCATCACTGATTATGCTGGGGTCTTATTTTGACAAACGCAGACCACTCGCCAATGGACTGGCGGCAGCTGGAAGCCCTGTATTTCTGTCAGCTCTTTCTCCTTTAGGACAACTTCTTCTCAACCGCTATGGATGGAGAGGAGGCTTTCTCATCACCGGTGGTCTTCTGCTCAATTGTTGCACCTGTGGAGCAGTCATGAGACCCTTAAAATACAAAGAAAGGAAAGTGATAGCCTGTTCCCAAGAGCTCAAGGAAATGCTCCCTCCTGAGGCTGGAAAAGAGAATATTGTTTTTGAAAACAATAATGATAAAAAGCCCAATAAAAAGAAGCTTTTGGACTTCAGTGTACTTGCTGACTTAGGGCTTATTATCTATATTATTGCAAAATTTATAGTTGTTCTCGGCCTATTTGTTCCAACTATTCTACTAGTCAACTATGCTAAGGACCAAGGAGTGCCTGACCAGGATGCTGCCTTTTTGTTGTCTGTTATAGGATTTGTTGACATCTTTGCTCGTCCCACGTGTGGCATAGTAGCCGGTTTAAAATGGATCCGACCCAAGATGGCTTATTTCTTCAGCCTTGCCTTGCTCTTCAATGGCCTTACAGATGTTTGTTCAGCTACAAGCACAGACTATAAGGGGCTGATTATATTCTGTGTGTTCTTCGGGCTGTCTTATGGCATGGTGGGTGCTCTACAATTCGAAGTGCTGATGGGTATTGTGGGAAAAAGCGGGTTTTCCAGTGCACTTGGCCTAGTGCTCCTTGTCGAGGCAGTGGCTGTACTGATTGGACCTCCCTCTGCTGGTCAGTTATGATGAAAACCTGTATTAGATTGAATCGTCCATTATGAAATGCATTCTTATGATAAATTGGTAAATGTAATCTTTTTTTCCACAGGTTATTTGGTGGATAAGTACAAGAACTACGAACTGATTTTTTACATGGCTGGAGGAGAGCTGATCACTGCTGGGCTATTTCTTGCCCTTGCATCATTCTTCTTTATTAGACGAAAGAAACACAAAGACAGACAGCAGAAACATCATGGTGATGTGGCAATCAATCCGAAAAGATAAACAATGGAGAAAGCCGAAAAGTGGGACACTTATGTTCAATTAATTATCTTTTGTTTAGATATGTGTGTTATTAATATTTTGTGTGTTAGTGTTTAGATTTTCCTAATTTCTAACTCTTGCATATAAATTACACAATGCCACAATCAGCAAAACACTTTTTGATCACGTGGGTCAAGGAAGTCTAAGACAATAAAAAGAATTTTGAGTGCCATGTTCTTAGAAAGGATATTTTATATTGATTTTGATTTTATGTGCTAAATGTCTATATATACAGTATGTACACAAAAACAAATGTCGTTAAATATCATTTTTATTCATTTTAACTGACATTTTAACTGTAGAATAGTGGCTATTGCTAACTAAAATGGAAACTATTAAAAATCTTTTTTTTTGTATTTAAGATTAAGCTGAAATATTGGATAAAAAGACTTAGAAAATTAGAAATGTTATCTTGGCAACTAAGTGAAATAAGTTTAGGTTGAAATACTTAATTTAGTAAAAAAATAATAATTATAATAATAATTTAAATGTTTATTAAAGTCACTGGACTATACAAACGTTGGAATTGTTTAAACACCACATATTTCAAGTATAAAGATGAGTTTTATCGACAGAAGCATGGATGAGCAATGGCTTCCCCAATGTCTCCTATAGTGGCTGATTTGTACGTGGAGGAAGTGCAAAGGAAAGCTTTGGACACATATATGTGGTGAGGTTCCAAGCCATTGGTTCAGATATGTGGACGATACCTGGGTAAAGATTAAGAGAAGGGAAAATGATTTATTCTCTGAGCACATTAATTCAGTGGATATAAATATCAAGTTTACTAAAGAGGAGATGTGGGACAACAAACTTCCTTTCTTGGAGTGTGCTATAAGAGTGGGTGGTGCCCGGAGATTACAAGTGGAAGTGTACCATCTACCCACTCATATGGCCCAGTATCATATGTTTGATTAACACAACCCATTAGAACAAAAACTGGGTGTGATTCACACTTTACAACATCGAGTGGAGATTATAGCCACGTTTCCAGAGGCCAGAGAGCAAGAGAATAAACACATCAAATAAGCATTAAAAGAAATGCGGTTATGAAATAGGACATTTATCAAAACTCAAAGAAAATAAAAAAAGGGAGGTGAAACAGTTTGAACAAAGGAGACAGAATATCCGGGGGGAAAAACGTTATCCCTTATGTAGCTGGAGAGTCTGAGGAGTTCAGAAGGGTTTATGCTGTGTATTTCAAACCAATTACTACTTTGAGACAACGTTTAGTCTAGAACAGGATTCCCAAACATCAAAGAAGTAATGTTGTATATGCTGTTAAGTGTAGTGAGGAGTGTGAGGATTTATACATAGGAGGAACAAAACAGCCACTTTATCGACGAATGGTGGAGCATAGACTTGCACATTCTTCTGGGCAGGATTCAGCAGTCTTCCTGCATCTACAACAAGAAAAACACAATTTTCACAACCATGGGGTGAGAATACTGGAAAGAGAACAGAGGTGGTTTGAAAGAGGAGTAAAGGAAGTGATTAATGTAAAGGTGGAGTGTCCCTCTTTGAAGGGGGTTTGAGACATCATCTGTCCCACGCCTATGATGCTGTGCTGGAAACACTGCCACAGCGCTGCAAAGAGAGATCAGGCTGCTCCGTCCGGAGACTATAGTCACACTATTCCAGAGTAGATGGTGTTACTGCTCATGATGGTGCCCCTGAGCAGTAACACCATCTACTCTGGCATGTGTGCACATCTAGTAGTCATATGACCTATGTAGGTCTGATGAGCATGTGATATATTTGCCAGAGTTACTTCCTGTTTTCACAACTGATTTTAATACAAATTTAAATTGTTTAGAATGTTTTAACACCTGGATGGTTTAGTGATGAATCTACACTGACAGATTAATTTAGTAAAACGGAAAAAACAAAAACAAAATAAAGATAAATAGTTTAACTATTAAACAATTTTTTAAGTGCATTTTACAAAAGCACATGACTAAAACTAACTAAAATTTATGTGAAAAGTGAAAATACTAAAAGTTCAAAATATTAATAAATTCTATAATGATATATAAATAATATAAAACAAGTCATATAATAAAACAACACTGCATATAATGAATATATATGCTCTGGAGGGGGAATGTCTAAGGTCAGAATTATAGAGAAATCATAACTGTATCAAAGACCCAACTGAAAATTCATCTCTTCTGTCAGCACATCCCTTTCACTATTCTTTAATCCCTCATTGTTCTATCTTACACTATTCTAAACAATGTTGTAAACGGTGTAGTGCTTCTTGTGTTTATTTGCTCTTAATGATGAATTTATTGTAATCTTCATTTGTAAGTAGCTTTGTGTAAAAGCGTCTGCTAAATGAATAACTGTAAATGTTAATCTAAATGTAATGAGAAATGTGATCAATTATACGAAAATTGCATGACTTTGTATAGAGACTGAGCGCAGTGTCATAATTTGAAGATCACGCCCACCGTGGGGAAAACAATCCAACGCTCAAAATACAGAGCAATGCCTTAAAGCTGCTATGTGACAAGGTTTACAGTAAACATGCTAAAAAAACTCAAACCTATGTTTTTATAAGATGTCGACCCCAAAAACACGAGCATTTAGGACACAAATAGTTGTAGATGTCGGGGTATTTCAAAAGGAAGGTTAGGAAAAGGCACACTGATATAGACCAATAAAATGTAGTTTCTTAATATATCTCCTCCGCTTTTATTCACATAGGGTGGTGAAATAATCCTTTGACATGGTTAAAAATAATACATGTTTGCTGTCGCCGGTTACGTTTCCCTCTAGTGGGCGCAGTTCTCAAAGTAATATGACACGTTGCGCTCCACTTTTGTGTCCTAGACGCTCGTTTTTTGGGTCGACAGCTTATGAAAACGTAGTTTTTTTTTTTTTTTTTAACTTGTTTGCTGTACATCTTGTCACATAGCAACTGTTAGGCATTGCTCAGTTTTTTGTTATAAGTCAGAAACGAAATGGAAACAGCTTAGCGCGATAGAAAGTAAATGGAGAGTGTTGGATTCCCCCCACCCCCGGCGTGGGCGTGGCCTAAACACGCTCCGTCTCTATTGGCTACTATCTCTGTCGTACAAACTATTTAGAATTTTTATTGGCCAACCCAGCAGTCAATCATCAACTGTACGGTCGCCTGACGTCACTCTCAGGAAGCGGCAAAATAGTGCTTTCATCGGTATCAATTTGAGTCGGTCAAGTTGCGTCGTATTTACCTTTAAAATAGTCCGTTTTAAAAGGTTCACAGAACACAATAACGTTATCCATTCCTTTCGGGTATATTTAATTTAAGGACAAGAAATAATCCTTTTCATTTCGAAGGTTTTCATCGTCAAAAGAGTGTTTCAACAATGCCGAGAGGAGGCGAGTAACGTAACGTTACCGTGTGCTTGCTTGAGAGCTATTTAACATACAGATAGAGACAGCAGTGTAATAATATAACGTTATATATATATTAAAGTTAAATGTATGACCTTATAGGGTACTGTTAATGGTTAGAGCTTTTCTTTAATGGGTAAATCACGGTGCATGTAACGTTATTCTAGTACAAACTCAGGCCATACTGGACCAGTGTAGCCGCACATGTATTGTCTGACCGATAAGTGTACAGTTTCATCGACGATTCTTATTCATGCTCAGCTTAATTGTAGTATTACATAGCTTCATGTATTTCCATTGCCTCTTAGTGTTTTGTGTGTATGTATTTGTTGATTATTTATTTTATTTTGCCTTGCCCACCACCTTAGGCAAAAAGAACCATAAGGGCCGTGGGAAGCAGTTCAGCAACCCTGAGGAGATTGATCGACAGATGAAAGCTCAGAGGGAAATGGTGAGTGTAACATTAGTGTTCATCTTCTGTCACCTACACACTCCTGAAATTGATACAGTGGAGGGGATGATTGCTCCGCATCAGTTTGTATAATGGAAACTGTGATTATTTTGGGTGTAGGAAGCGAATGAAGGGGCTGAACGTGGAAGTTCATCAGAATCTGAAGAGGAGAGCAGCAGTGATGATGAAGTATGAGTTTGAAATAAATTCACTTAAACAGTTCATACAGAAATGAAATGTCTTTTTAATACACCCTCGTTTCAAACCTGAAAGAATTAAGTTAATCTTTGAAATGCAAATGAAGATATTTTGTATAGAAAAACATGAGAAATACATTTCTGTCCCTCCACTAAAATTCCACCCATCCAATATTTGATGTTTCAAAATATTTATACCTTTTATATTTATAGCTAGGTTTAACCTAGCTGTTCTGAAATTTATTTCCAAGAAGAACAGATTTAATTTAAATTTGATTTACCTATAAACATTGATCAACGCACATATGGTAAACAAAAACTCAAAAAAGGCTTGAAATCCAGCAAGAACAGTTGAGCCTTTGCATGCATATGAATAAAGATCTAAATTAAATCTGTTCATCATATTAAGCGATCATGTCTCTTCAGAAAACATTTTCTACATTTAAATGCTATTTGGTTGCGTGAACTTTCAGTTGATGGACAAAAATGATGAGAAAATATTAGAAATATCTTAATTTGTGTTCTGAAGATGAGTATAAGTCATGTGGGTTTGGAATGGCATGAAGGTGGGTAACTGATGAGAGAATTTAAATGTTTGAGTGAACTAACCCTACAATATTATGATTATTTGTATTAATACATAAACCATTTTATATAAGATGGGGAAGGTGCTGCAAAAGGCTTTTTATGTTGTTTTCTTTTCTCTTGAAGCAACCTAAAAGGAAAGGTGTAGAAGGTCTAATTGAAATCGAGAATCCAAATAGGGTCTCCCAGAAGAACAAGAAGGTTGTGGAAGTCGATGTCGATGCACCTAAGGAGCTCTCACGTCGCGAAAGGTATGGGGGACAACATATACTTGAGAACCGTAGGGTAAAATAAACTTTTTATTTTTATTTTTTATAAATGTATATGTGTTTCCCTGTGTAGGGAAGAGATTGAAAAGCAGAAGGCTAAGGAGCGGTACATGAAGCTGCATCTAGAGGGGAAGACCGACCAGGCCAAGGCAGACCTTGCCAGGCTGGCCATTATAAAAAAGCAGAGGGAGGACGCAGCAAAGAAGAGAGAAGATCTAAGGAAAGGTGAGCTGATCGTAAAAAGTCTTCTAATGACAGATTAATCAATAGCTATGTTTCCATCCAGCGTTGCAAATTTAACTTGAGCACAAAAATTGGAATATCGCATAAAACATTTGTGAATACAGCACCGTTTCCATCTAACAAAATAGTTGCTTCTTTAAAAACTGGCACTAAATATCATTAAGAAAAAGGTAATTTGCTGCAGTAGGAGGAGCCACTCTGGTTCTTTTTTTGTATTTTAATAAATTACTTGTGCATCATAATGCACAGATTAAATGTGTTCATGTTTTTTATTTTACTTTTGGAGGCAGATGCCTGTTGTTTGGGAGCGCTGGGATGTTATTATACCAAATCACCTTAACAACTTTGGCTCAGGCATTTTAGAATGGCCATAACGAACATTTCAGATAGTGTTTAACAAGATTGGTCTGCTGGTTAGTCATTCCATCCCATCGTGCAAAGTCACATGTTTTTTGATGGGCATTGAGGAATTTATTCAGTAACGTATTTTCTGCACTATAAGGCGCACTTAAAAGCTTTTACTTTTCTCAAAAAACTGTCAAAATGTTGATATTCCCTATAGCACAGCTCAATCTAGTGTATGCATAACGCAAACCAGTGAAACGTTTGACTGCAGTATCTTCTATTCTATGTGCCTTATAATCCGGTGCGCCCTACATATGAACACAGTTCTAAAATAGGCCATTCATTGAAGGTGCGCCTTATAATCCAGTGCACTTTATAGTGCAAAAAATACGGTAATTGTTTTTCATCATAGTTTATGCGCATTTTCTTATTGGTTAAAAAAAATTGTCAGACTAAGTTAAAGGTTTGGTTCACTTCCAGAATAAACATTTTCTGATAATTTACACACCACCATGTCATCCAAGATGTTCACGTCTGTCTGTCTTCAGTTGCAAAGAAAAGTTTTTTGACAAAAACGTCCCAGGATTTTTTCTTCATATAATGGATTTAAATGGTGGCCAATGGGCTGAAGGTGAAAATTGCAGTTTCGATGCAGCTTCAAAGGGCTCTACATGATCCCAACCGAGGAATAAGGAAGGGTCTTATCTAGTGAAACGATAGGTCATTTTCTAAGAAAAAAAAAAATATATATTTATTTATTTAACCTGTTAGCCAGTACCCCGACGCGGGTGTACTCAACACCCCTCAACTCGCACATGTCAGTGTTTACGAATAGATTAAATGAAACGGGACAAATTTTATCTTGACAAACTATATATCATTATAAATATCTAAGCCTCAAGCATTGATGACAGTTGCTGTTTTTCAATGGAAAGCTTATAAAGACTGTATTTGCTACATTTGTGTAAGCAGTACACATCAAAACATGAGCAATGGAAACGCTGTACATACCAAATTCATCGAGTCATAAACACATCCACAGCTGAAAATCCCGGTTTAGTTAGAAAGATAAGGGGAGCACGTTTAGTCCAACGAAGCAATAACGTAATATGGATCATAATTCCTTTGTTTACATTTCAGTTCTTCAGCGACAGAACTGTTTGCATCGGTTATGGAATAACTCACGGTCGGAAACTGCGTCTTCATAGTAAAAACACGGCATGGTTTTGCAGCGTAAGGGGTCACAAACTAGGGGTGCTCCGATCATGATCGGCCGATCGTTAATGCGCATCTCGTCAGTAAAGCCGGTTCTCTAATCAGCGGTTAATTCCATCAGGTGCGTGATTTCACATAGAGCAGCTGTTACTACACAGAGCCGTTGTTAATAGAGAAGATGCGCCAAAAAACGCTGAAAATTAAGTGGATTTGCGCAACAGCTGCTCTATGTGAAATCACGCACCTGATGGAATTAACCGCTGATTATAGAACCGGCTTTACTGACGAGATGCGCATAATGATCGGCCGATCGTGATCGGAGCACCCCTATCACAAACAGAATGAGGCAATCCACCGGAAAAAAGAATGAATGAAAGATAGGCGAAAGATAGTATATTTGAATTTTGGCGCTCCCTCGTGACGCGTTCTGACGCACCTGTCAGCTGATGGAGGCAGAATTTATAGCGATCGCCTTTTTCTTTGTTTCTTTTATTTTTCAACAGTTTTTATATATGTGAGAGTGTGTTTTATGTTGAATGTGAATGTATCTGGATGATTACCATCTGTTTCAGCCCAAATCAGCCTTTGATATTACTGAATGATCACGGCTATCAAAGTGCATTGCGTCTGTATGAATAGAGAGAGTGGATTATTTACTTTATGGCGCATTTGTGTTATTACCATCTGTATAAGTGACCATCAGCACTTATTTGCATCGTAATTCATTGTAAATGCTGCATTTCTAGCGGTCTCAGGCTTTTCTGTAATTGGCATACAAAGTTAAATATTTTTTTTTCTTATTATTCTTTATTTTCTTACTCAAATTATTCTTATTGTATCTTTCTAGTGCTCAAATAAAACACTCATGATGTCTGCGTGACCTTTCCAGTGTAATTATGTAATCCGTGAATTTGCAAATCCTTTAAACGCATTTAGGCACATTTTTAGAATTTATCCGCATCTTGGCATTTCCATTCAGCATTTTTTTTTAATGCTATATCCCAAAATGTGCATAATAATACGTGAATGGAAACATTGCTAATGACCACCTATGTAATGGACAAATCTTCCTGTTTTGTGGTGTGTACATGTTGAGAGATGCCCAAACCAAGGCCAGTGTGCCAAAGTTTGCCATGATAACTTTTGATATGACCTGCAATAAAAAAAAAAACAATACCAAAAAAAGCATACCTCATTGTAACATTGTAAATGTAAGTGAATTTGTGTTGTTTTTTTATTTTAATATAATACAACTGAAGAAAGTACATTTACGTTTGGGCAAAGTCCTTCAGTTTGACTTATGGATTTTCATAGTAATATGTTTGGTATGTCTCCTTGAGATAATACTGATGAACTAGTTAAAGGGATAGTTCATCAAAAAACTCCTTACTTTTTTTTTTTTTAAATAATGACACTGATATTGTCTGCTTTTTAAAATCTCTTTCAGAAAAAGAAGCAGAAGAGGCCAAGTCGAAACGCTAGTCCAAGCATCATCACACAGGACAGGGCTTTTCTGGGGAGGGTGGGAAGGGGACTAGTTATTTAGAGGAAACAGCTCAGGGGAATCCATACATGTCATCCATCCATCCAAGTTTGGAGGATTTGGAGATTTGTAGGAAGTCGAATGGGAGGTTGTGTATGGCGTTGAAGTTTGTTGGGTTTTTGATTTTCAATACCACCAATCTTCACTCACCATATCCCTTCCCTGACACCTTCACTGTGCTCAGACTCTAAAGCTGCTGGAGTTTGCTCTGTTTCTACATGTCTATGATGCTATCTCCATTACTTAAGTTTGGGATGTTATGGAAGAGTGAGGTAGGGTTGCAGGTGTGCTCACGTGAGCTGATAGGAAAGAATGAAGCAGGTTGTTGTGTGGAACAGACAAACACTAACTAGACATTTTGTCTTTTTATGTAAAGAGCGACATCAGCCCTTCTACTGTACTGTCTGTGTGGCCTCATTCTGTTTAAGTACAAAATGCATCTGTAGTCATTTAAAGTTTAATAGAAGGGTATTCTGGTGAATTCAGGATGCTGCAGATTACATCCTCGTTTAAAATGTTATTGTTTTTAAGTGCTTAAACACAATATAATGCAATATCAATAAAAGGCATCACTAGGACAGTATTAAAGTAGCTGCTTGGTCACAGCCCGCTGAGCTGTTGCTTGTCTCCACAGTCACCACATCATCTTCTATAATGCCCCTTTACTCAGGGGTTTTGCAGTTCTCTTGAGGTGGGACCATTGCTCAAATATAACTTTTTTTTTTGTTGTTGTCACTACTAGACTCACTGGTGTATCCTCATAGTATTTTGAAGAGTTTTATGCTTTAGCCCATTGCTGGGACCTGACTTGCCTTGACCGTTAAAGGAAAGCAATATTACCGATGATGATGATGATGGTGCAACTTTTTTTCCAGTTCTTAAACTCAATTATTTACAAAGTATTTTAACATTTGTAAAGCACTCACCTGTACTGATGTAAGTAATTACTTGGGCTATTGATATGAAATCAGTGATCAGTAATATTCCTTATTTGAAACTTTGTTGTATGCAAATAAATAAATTTGTAAAAGAATAAGTGTTTTCTCTTTTGTCAGTCAGTACTTTTGCATTTCAACACAGGGATATTTAATTCACATTATTGATGTAGACATTTGCAATAAAAATACTTTAATAAAAGCTAATCGAATATTAATTTCTTTTACATTTATTCATTTTTTAAGATTCATTGAAAAGTTCATTTTATGTATCTTATATTTAATCTAAGGATGTGATAAATCTTGACGTTGAGGATCTAGAAGGTGAACAAATGGTCTGTGGATTATGGATTATTTAGGTATTCTTAACTAATGAAATACTCGTATTGCTTCGGTGTCGCATAATACTGTACCTCGTCTCCTGAAGCCGAGGAGCGAGAGTCACGTGTTCCAGTTACTTTTCTCAACGCTGACGTGAAAGGACCAATTGTATGCGCTTGTGGTTACACAAATAGATGTTTTCCAGTATTCAAAACGGTGTTTAATAATTGAATAGTTTATTATTTGAAAGTTAATCACTAGTTTTTTTTTTTTTCATTTAAATATCATAGATCAATCCATGTAATTTTAAATATTTCATTTCAAGCTTATTTGTATAGCGCCTTTTTACCTTTTTTCATTACAAAGCAACTTTACAGAAAATTACTTTTCTACAATATTTAGTAGTAGCTTTATAAGTGGTGACTGTCCGTTTGTGTGCATATGACAGGATTTTCCAGAAAATTTTATACAAGACGTAGTCTTAGTAGTAAATATTTAAAACACACGTTTCCTATCCAATGTTTCTGACAGGCAAATCAAAAAACGTCCAATGCGGATTCATCTTGTCACTTACAAAAACCATAGCTAACCATAGATTGCGTGCGCCAGTATGGCATGATTTATTTACGATTTATTATTTATTTATTTACATTAGAACTGATATTATATTTGTCTGTGTTTCATTGGGCTCCCTGTAGGAGGCTCCATCTCCGCCTCATTGCATGTTAACTTGGGACTGGTTTCAGTTCATTGTCATAACCACAGTGTTTCCCAAGAGGATTTTGTGATGACACCACAATATATATATGATATAAAAAATGATTTCCCCTTTCACCTATCTTTCACATCCTGCTGTTTGCACACACAAACAGTGCATTTTTAAATTGCATTTTTAACAGTGCATTTTTAAAGTGATTGCCAAAAGCAATAAGAATAAGAAAACCTTTATTAATGCTACCAAATTAACTATGGCGAAGCAACTCCCAGTTTACAATTAACGCTGATGTATATATAAGTAATTACATTATTTATTCATTTTCTTTCTAGTATGTAAAGCCCTTACTCCATCGACCTCACTCCTGGCAGATGAATGGCAAATGAATGCTCTGTGTTGTCCAAATCTACTTCAGTGTTCTCTGTGGCCAGAGAGGACTGTATGACTTTCACAGCATGATACGAAAATGTCTTTCCTCTTATGCATTTGGTAACTTCCTCTTTCTCCGTGTCGATGAGGTGTGTGCACAAATGTGAAACAGTCAAGTCGAAACTGTTGCTGACACGAGTCTGAATGACATGCCTGTTTACTGACTTCAGAGAGCAATATTCTCATTCAAATGAAACTAATATACTCTTAACCTGCATGTACGAAACAAGGACCTAAAGGCGACAGATTCTTCACAATCATGCTAAAGCAGTTTAACATCTTAAAACAGTTTGGAAATGGGGGGAAGTAAGTACTTTCATTTGTTGCGTTCAGACTATGTTTGTGGTGTTTAACGTGACTCTGTTACAGGAATGTCACTACATGTGACCAAGTGACTGTTTTAGCCTTTATCAAAAAACAAAATATTAATATTATTGATAGCTGTTTTATGTATCCTAGCATGAGTCAGTTGTGTTGTAAGGTGGTTTGAAATGAAGAAGGCGATTTGTTTCATATTCTGTGAAAACGTTAATATAATAACAGTAGTTCATTAATTGATATGTCTAGAACTTTAGCATTTATTTCTTACATTGATTGGTAAATTCATTTCGGTTTAAGCCTGAAAATGAAATGTCGTGCTAACATTGTGTACCAACATTAGATTTTGGATTTTAATTGACGTTTCCTCTCTCTGTGCATACCTAAAATATGATTTAATTCTACATGTAATTATGTAGTCTAAATAACTTGACGGTGATTAGGTGATTGTCTTGAAAGAGGCCATGATAAAAGGTGTACATTTTTAGTTTGTGAGGGTGGAGAGCACATCTGCAGTTTGCAAGGATGCTAGTTTTGCAGCCTGCACTGATATGACGTTAACAGGATATTAATAAACTTCTTAACCCCAGACTCATAACAGAGACAATACCACGCTGATAAAATTGTTTGTGTGACCTTTGAAGCGGAAAATGTATACCACGTTCTGCATGTGCTTGTTTTGGTCCTATGGAACTAGTCTTTACAATCCGCAATACAATGAATAAAGCCAGGAAAAAACAACAACAACAAAAAAAAAATATATATTATTTTGTTCTTGATATATTGAATGTACACAAGTGTTAAAAAGTTTGGGTCAATAAGATTCATTATATTATTCAGCAAGGATGTATTGTAATTGATCAAACGTGATAGTACATTTATAATGTTGCGGTATAAAAAAGATGACTAACATCATCTCATTTTCACTGACTGATAAGATTTAAAAACACAGATAAGAATATCTGATGCAATCACAGTGTAAGCTGATCACCACTTAAGCGACACAAAAATGGCTTCTCATGATTTTTGATTGGATGCTTTTAGAAACATTTCAAAAGTGAGAAATGACACCGTTCATCTGTCTCTGTGATGATATTTCAGGCTTGAAATTATGTTCTGTGTATGTCCTCGTATCATACGTGCTACACAACAGACTGTGGTTGAAAACGAGAGAGTAAAATGGTTTGTGCTTCAGTTTGCAGTCCACTTCCCCTCTACCCACTTCGTTTGGCCTGTTTTCTACAGCGGCCTCGGCTCTCTAATTTTAGTTTTAGATGCTTTGAGTCACAGTGGGTTGCAACATTTTCTAGGTAAAAGTTTAGAATTTCTTTTGATTTAAGTTTTTACATTTACATTCATTAATTTAGCAGATGCAATATACACGAGAAGTGCTAGTAATAGAATGTTTCCGCCATCGTTCAGAAAAGTACAAGCTAGAACAAGGAGGAAATAAGGAAAAGTGAAAGCGTAGAGGATGCAGTTCTTAATCCGGATGAGTTTTCAGCTGTTTAAATACTAACTAGGTTTCAAAATTAGCTACTTATACGTCATTTACACTCTCTTTATGAGTTTAATATATTTATACAGCAGTTAGTTTTGGCCCTTAAATTTAATCACCAAGCAGCGTTTCAGGAGTATGGATACACAGTACAACAAAACTGGTATTTTTTTAAATTTTATTTTTTTAATTTTGCATCACTGTTAGTCTGTGTTTTAGCAGTATCTGGCGAAAATGGTCTCTGTGGGAAGTTAGTCACTGAATCATTCATTCAGTGGATTTGTTTATACACCCACTGATCATTCAGGAACACTAGCTGCGTCAAAAATCACAAGTAAATAATTTGTTACCATTTGAAAAATGTTGTAGATTATTGTATATTCGGATATACTACATACTGTTTTAACCTACTAAATAGTAGAGAACTATACATATTCAGACGCAGCCACTGTCTTTATGAGTGAGTCATTAAATCATTCATCCATCCAATTTGTTCAAAAACCACTGAATCATTGAGGAACAAAAAGGTCATCACGAGTGCGTCACTGAATCTTTCCATTCAAGTCCATTCAAATCAATTTACTCAGTAAACTACCTGTTTATTGAACTTCTTGCTTATTAAGCAGTTTTACATTTGCAGTCATGCTGTTGGTCAGAATATTACCATAATATCTGTGTTATTTAAGTAATGTTAAATGCACTTGTTTCTTTACTGTAGGTCACAAGATGCAACTGACCTTCTCTCAGAGGATCTTGTTATGGTGAGGCATTTCCACCACTATTACACCTAAACTAATACATCTGCTTAAGGCACAGTTCTTGAGAGGCCTTTATACACACAAGCTGTGTTACCAGAATATGAATACAGGGCCCTGTAAATGAATACTCCATCTGGTTCATTTAAGGTGGAACAACGTGTGGAGCCAGCAAAGAAAGCTGCCCAGATCATCTACAAGAAGTTGGTAGGCTGCCTGCAGAGTCAGCAGGGACTGGACTCTGAGAAACGGATGGTAAGCCCCTATTCAATCATGTGGTTTGTAACTGTGTTGGATGAAATTTTGACGCAGATTAAGCAGTTGCTGTATATGAAAAATGAGTAGAGTTCAAAAAGACATATGAAATGATCATATGATGAAATGCTGTGGCTGTGAAGATCATCTACATGGACCACCATCACAGTGAAATAGTTCAATAGTATATCTTGGCCTATCATTTTGTGTTAAAAAAAGCGAATCCCTAATTGCTGATGGAGAGTCCTTGAATCTGTCTTCTGAGGTTTTCGTTTTGTCTTTAAATGTGGATGATTATGTCTGGAGAAAAAGTTTTGGATATGCTTTTAACATGCGGGAGCTGCTCATAAGTGCTAAACACAGGCCTTTATTTTCTTTTTCCTTAAATTTTCTTTCTTTTTTGTCTTTGTAAAACTGGATTTAGTGTGGAAAATCTGCTCAGTTTTTGTTCAGTTTTGCCCTCTTTTTCTTCCTTTTGCGTATTGCCTTGGGTCATGGATTTACACTGTTATTTTATATCGTCCCTTAACTGCGATACCCATGTAAACCAATATAAGTAGCTAGTTCTAAAGCAGAACTATCAGAAAACTTGCTACGCAATACTTCCTGATTTCTTCAATCACTTCGCTCATTCAAATTTTTCATTGTTTCCAGAAAAAGTTACCCCTCATGTTGCTGTCTGTCAGTATGGCTGAGAGCTTTAAGGATTTTGATGGCGATTCCTCCATAAGGTAAATATTTCAATGTTTTAATGTTGTGTAATGTTCATTTACCTCAGGCAGAGTTAAGAGTAAATGACATTATAGCAAAGCTGCCTTGGAAATACACCCTTTACAGTCTGCTTCTAAGCACACCTGAACTTTCCTGCAGAAAAGTTTTGGAAATGTGCTGCTTTATGCAAAATTTCCTGGCACGGACTCTGGCTGACTTTGAGATGAAGCTGGAGAAAGAAGTCCTTGTGCCTCTGAATAAGCTCAGTGAGGTAGCTTCTTTCTTACTAGCAAACTATATGAGCTGAAACAGGCCGTATTCATGACCCATTCATGACCCTTTGTTATCTATGCAGGATGATCTGCCGGAGATCTTGAAAAACAAGAAACAGTTTGCTAAACTTACAACAGACTGGAATAATGCTCGCGTCAGGTGATTTCTATTTTCAACATTATGACCAGAATACGTCTCAGCTTCTCTTTAAACACAAATCACACCTTCAAAACTTTGCGATCCTCTTTTATGAAGACATGAACTTTTATGTGTCTCACTTGTAGATCTCAGACCAGCACAGGCCCACAGGCCAAGCAAGACGGACTAAGAGAGGATTTAGAGGAGGCCTGGAAGAGACTGGAGTCTATTAAGGTTAAACTTGGATATAGTTGGCTTCTTCACTGATCATAGATTTATTATGCTATTATGGCCAATTCAATATCCAGTTCAGTCATGATCAGGGATGTCCCATCTCAGTCCTGCAGAGTTAAGCTCCAACTTTCTTTAGCACACCTGCCTGGAAGGCATACTTTCTATTAAGAGCTCGATTAGCTGGTTCATGTGTTTTTTTGATTAGGGTTGAAGCTAAGCTCTACAGGACACCAGCCTTTCAGGACTGAGTTTGGACACCCAGATCTGATCTCCAGCCAGAATCATGAAAGTAGATCTCTTCAGATTGTTTTAAACTAGGGTGCTTATACGAATGGTTATGATAAAATACAATTTGGCTACCAACTGAAACATTACAGCTTGTTCAAATCTTACTTACACCACTCGATTATCTAATTTCCTTCCTCTACTGTTCATACTGTCAGAAGGCCAAGAAAAGCATGTTACTATGTACTGTGAAAAAGGTTAGCGAAACAAATATTTTTAGGTTTACGAAGTCGACATGAAACGCGTGGCTTCATCAGAAGAGGTTGTCGTATTTTCAAGGAAATCAATAACACAAACACATGTTCTTTCTCTCAGGATCAGTACTCTGCAGACCTCTATCATTTTGCCACTAAAGAGGATGAGTATGCCAGCTACTTCATCCGTGTGAGTACCTATGTCCTAAGTGTTTCTCAAACTTTGGCATCCCCACAGACCCATCAGTAATGCCCAAGTGCCGTTTTTCACCGATACCATGTCAGAATTGTGTTCCTTTGAACTCTTATTGCACTCGATATAATTGATCATTATCATTGATCTAATGAAAATGTTAATTAATAGTTATCAAATCAACAAATAGTCAATACAGTGAGTTGGAAAAAGCAAATGTGTTTGTCTGACATTTTGCGTTATTTGTATTGTGTGTATAAAATGACTTATTTACTTGTGGCTTGTATATAAATAATGATCTTATCATTGCCATTCAGTTGTCCTGGGATGATTCTTGGAAGTTTTTCCGTCAGTCAAGGGGTTAAAAAAACATACTTGAGATGCTGTTTGTGTTCCTTTTCTGGTAGCTTCTAGATCTGCAAGCTGAATATCACAAGGCCTCATACGAATTCCTGGAGAAAAACATAACCGAGCTCAAAGAGAGTCACAGCAACACAGGTGAGCAGAGGAAAAGATTGATTATCAGTGAATAAAACATCTAAACATTCAAATCGTACAAACCGCAGCATTAGCACAACTTATTTGACAAGTATATCTGTCTCCTTGAAGAGCCCCAGATGAGTTCATCAGAAGAAAAGGTTTTCGGAGAGCCTCTGCTGTCTCACCTTCAGAGCTGTGGAAGAAAGATCGCTGTCCCTATTGAGGAGTGTGTCGGCATGCTGCTACGTACAGGGTTGAGGGAAGAGGTTAGCACACACACACGCGCACACATGCATATTTACAAGCCACAAATGCACCTACACACAGATGACTGCACACCCACATAACTGCATGCCCAGTATCATGAGCATAGTGTTTCACTTCTCCACTCTCATCTAAACACTCTCTCACTATCTATCTTTACAACTGTCATCTAGGGTTTGTTCAGGCTGGCAGCTGCTGCATCGGTTGTAAAAAAACTGAAGAGCTGTCTGGATTCAGGGACTGTCGACCAGAAAGAGTTCAGCTATGACCCACATGCTGTGGCAGGTGAAAGGCCATAGTAACTTTTTTTTGTGCGATTTGTGTGAGCTTGACTTTGTTTGTATGAGTTTGGTATTAGCTGATGCCTTAACTGATGATAACGGGGAAAGTGCTTTGTGATACGCCGAACGTGGTTACAATATGTGGTTGAAGTAACAAACTGCTTTAACCTCCTATACTGGTGTTTAATGTTATTTTGTTTGTACTGTGTTTGCAGGGGCTCTCAAGAGTTACTTGAGAGAGTTGCCTGAACCGCTCATGACATTTGAGTTGTATAATGAATGGTTCAAAGCTGCAGCGTAAGTCTGTACATGCAGCTTGTTTATTTCTGCATCAGTGATAAAACTCCTTAGATACTGAGTTTGGATGCATTTTAATTAACTTGTCGTGTTTTTTTTTGTTTTTTTCAGAGAAAAAGAAACGGATGAAAAATTAAAGCAGTTGCGGACAGTGTTGCAAAAACTTCCTAAAGAAAACTATGACAACCTGAAGTACGTCAGAGTTTCAACTCTGAATGTCTCCTTTCCACGTCAAACCATTAATGCACATTTTCACACTTCACATTCACTATGTCTATCTTTCTTTGATTTCTCTCCCTCTCCATCAGATACCTTGTCCAGTTCCTGTCATACTTGTCAGAGCAGCAAGCGGTGAATAAGATGACACCCAGTAATATAGCCATAGTGCTTGGACCTAATCTTCTGCGACCTCGCAGTGAAGAGTCAGTATAGCACCAAGTCTAGACTAAAGTATGCATCTAAAATGTATTCTCCTAAAATGTCACTCTGCTTTCTCTTTTTCAGCGAGACAGCATTGCTGGACATGGCATCTGCCTCTTCAGTGCAAGTTGTGGCTGTCATAGAGCCGCTTATACAGTATTCCAAGAGCCTCTTCCCCGAAGGTAATGGAATGTTACATAAGTCATGGTTCACTGTTGTAAAAACCGCATTAAATATCTTTAATATCGTATTGCTTCCAGAATTTCATTTCTGTTCATTCTTTAATGCGGAGGTTGCCAAACTTTTTTTTTAATTAAATATCTTCTTGAAGTACCCCGTGGTATTTTAAGTTAATATTTCAGTCATTTTATTAAACTTTTGCATTTTTATAATTTTCTGATGTTGCTTTAAGGTCACATGGCATACAAACAAGATAAAAGATTTTTTTGTCTTTAAAGTAGACACAAATCTCTTTTTAGCTTTGATACGGTCTCAGTCCACATTACATTCACACCGCTGTTTTAAGAACCCAATTAAATTGAGTAATACTGATAAAAACTATATCAATATTATTATGTTTTACTCTAATTACAAAAAATGTATATCTTTTGTAACTTTTATTATCTTTTGTAAATTATATTTATTTTGTAACTTACAATTATGCTGTACAATACAAATGAATATTTGCTAATAATTATAATTTTATTTCAATTTCAGTTACAATATGAATATTTATTTTTGTCTTAAATTTCAAATGTCTAAACCATCGAGCTTTAAAAATGTCAGATGCTCAAGCTCTTATTATGGTGGAATACTGCTGAATTGCTGCAAATTTTGCTCACACAAATGTTGGAAATTATGCAAATGTGTAAACATTTTTTTTACATGTATTTTAGTAAATATTTAATTTGACTGAAACCTTTCACTATATAATCACTATATTGTGATTATTGTGTCGCCCTTTATTTTCATTTTATTTGGATATTTTTAGCTTCCCATCAACTCATGAACCTCCTTTGGGGAAACCCTGCTTAATTCTATGTTATTAGGAAGTTTTACGTTTTTATTTTTGCTGAATAATTAACTATCAGATATAAAATATAATTAAAACACTGAAGTGCAAAGAATTTAATTTTTTAAAATTAAATATAATTTTTTTTAAACACAAACTTTCTTAAATTCTTTTTAGAGGTTGAATTTGAGGTCCCAGAACTTCCTGAAAGCCCGATCCCGAAAATATCCCGGAGACCACTTTCTGACAGCATCTTACCCTCTCCCCCTTTCTCCTCTGCTCGATCGTCACTATTAAAAACTGACAGGTAGTCAACCAACTTTGTCATTTTTATGCTCAAAACGTTCTACTTAATGAGACTAATAAAGTGACAAAAGTCTTATTTTTGTTTTGGCTTTGTGTTCTTCTAATTTTTAGCTCGACATCATCGGAGGACCTTGGGGTGACAGTAGTTGTGAAACCTCTGGTGAACCGTGACGCTGTTGTGTGGGACAACAACGATTCTTATCCAACTGCTCAGCCACCTGCACTCAATCACATGCCTTCAGCACTTCCTCGTTACACTCCGGTACACGCCCACAGCCAATCACAGGCTAAGACACAGTTCTCCAGCCAATCAGAGCCGACTCAGGAGCTGCCCTCCCAATCCCAGGAGCCCACCCTGAAGATCGCTGCTCCTTTTAAACGTATGTTGGTGATCATAGATGCTGTTTGTGTTGTCTCATTGTGGTAGAACCTAAATTTCCAATTGATTTCTGCAGCAAGGAGGTCTTTCATTCAGAACAAGGCACCAAACCTTGCCAAAGGCCCTCCTTTGAATCAGGCAGGTGCTTTCCCAGCAGCCCAGACGAAAGTGTTTCCTGTTCCTCTGCCGAGAAGCTCTGAAATAAAACCACCACCTTCACCCAAGCCCGAAAACACCCAAGCTTCATTGGCCACGTTGCCTGAAGGAGGACCACAAAAGAAACCCCAAGGCAGAAGACCTAAAGTTCCTCCTCCACAACCCCCCCAAGCACTGATCAAGCAGCTCTCGTCTCCAGCTCAGTGAGTCTTGGAAAAGAAAGTCGACTGGGAAAAAGCACTGGTTTGCTATGACATCTAACAGTTTGTACTTTCTCATGTGCAGTATCTTCTGGTTAAGCTTTTAACTGCAGTGTTTTTTTAATACACTAGTGTTCAAAAGTTTGAGGTCTGTAAGATTTAAAAACAAAAATGTTTTTGCCAAAATTGCAGTAAAAAAAAAATAATACTGTAAAATATTGTTACAATTTAAAAGAACTGTTTTCTATTTTAATATTCAAAATGTAATTTATTCATGTGAAGGCACAGCTGAATTTCCATTACTCTATTACTCATCATTACTCCAGTCTTCGGTGTCACATGATCCTTCAGAAATCATTTCAATATGTTAGATTTGGTGCTCAAGAAACATTTTTTATTATCAATTCTGAAAGCCGTGATGCATTTGTTTCTTTGATGAACGTAAGTTCAAGAGAACCACACTCTCCTCTAAATTTATAAATATCTTTCACTTTCAGTTTTGATCAGTTTAATGCAATCTGAATAAAAGAATACGTTTCTTAAAAAAAAAACAACCTTTGACCCCAAGCCTTTGAACAAAAGTATATGTCGTTTTGGTTTTCCTTTTGGTATCTTAGATCAGCTTTAGAGATACGGGTTTTAAGAACTGTCAAACACAAATATACCACAGCACAATCTGACATCCTTTGGTTTTCGTTTAAGGCGTACTGACAAGCTTCACTTTAGATATTAATATAGAAGCTTATATAGAAGCATGACATTTATAAACGCCATAACAGTACAATCATCTACACACTTGTTAAAGCATTTTAAGGCTGATGTTGTTCATAGCTTCTTTTAATGAAACTTTATTGCTGTCATTGAAGGGTAACATACATTGCTATTTTGTAAATTTCTTGTGCAAAGCCGCTCGTACGTACAGTATGTAGATATTATATTGTGATTAAGGGAATTGAGAGGTTAACTGTCAAAATAAAACGTAAATTCAAACAAAATTCATATTGATATTTAATCATCATTTCATAATACATTGATAAAAGTTGTTGGGCATCATATAATGTTACTATATACTGTGTTGCTCCTAAGATATTTATCATGTAATAAATGAAAGAAAAATGAAAGTCATGGTTGGTTGTTTTATCTGTTTTGTTTGTGCTAATGTGAAAACATACAAGCACATCACAGCTTTGTGCATCACATTGACCAGTGGGTCTTCGTCTTATCTTTTAAAGATTGCTTGTTTTCCAAGGAAATAATGGTTTTTAAAAATTAAACTGCCACACAGTGTTCACAATGGGAATATGAGCTATTACAACTACATGAATGCAAAATGCTAAGTGTTAGATACACTTGTATTAGATACAAGATAGCTAGTATATGTCTGTACTTCTACATGGTATCACTGTAAATTACATACGATTGAGGTTTACTTGAAATCGAAATACTGTAAACTCAAATTTTGCGTATTTTAATGGTATACTGTTATCACTGTATAGCTAGCTGTGTTTATTGTGCATTACAAAGCTACTGTGGCAGGTTTTCTTTCCCTGGATCAAATCTAATATTTTAGGAATGAGAAGGTAGGATCAAATATAGGTGAACATTTGAGATGCCAAAATGTATGTTCTTGTCCAATATTAGAAAATGTATAGATTTACTCTTATGTACGCAAAGGGGTAAATAACAAATAATCCGCTTTCATTTTCCCCCAAATTGTAAGGAATAGTGCATCCAAAAAAATATATCATTATGAACTTGTAAGACCTTCCTTTTGAGGAACCAAAATTTTAGGTGAATATCTTAGGTGAATATGGTGCTCTTTTCCACATAACGAGTCTGAATGAGAACTGTACACTCCAAAATGACAAAAAAGCACCAAAACTTTAACAAAAGTAATCCCGTTCACTTTTGGGTTGCAAGTAGTTTCCTGGAGTCCTACCATAGCTGTCTGTGAGGAACAGAACACATTTAATTATTGTTACATTTACAGTTTATTATTTAATTGTTATTAAAGGTACCCCCACCCACCCAAAAAGAAAAATCCTGATCTCATTCCAAACCTTCCAAGCATTTCTTTCAAAATATTTTGAAGAATGTTGGGAACCAAACAACATGGAATTGAATCTTTTAAGTACTGAACATTGAATCTTTTAAATGAATCAGGTTATCAAATACAGAAAACCAGTCTGGATGATTCGTTCAAAAACTGAATTGATTTGGTTCACGAGTCAGTTATGACAGAATGTTCATTTTTGACTTTTAAAGTATCCCTTTAAAACTGCTGTATTTGGATGTTAGGCATCTCGTAGTGTTAGACTTTGATTTCTTCCTCTTCATCAGGATAGCTGTATGGTCCTCTCCTATGAGAGTTGTTGTTGTTTGTATTCCTGAGTCCTCCACTCCCATAATGACGTGCCAGCACATCAGCAGCCCTCTGGAAACTCTCCGGCTGCATGCAGTGATCCTCAATGGAGACTGGGTGCATCTGATCCCCCAGCATGGATTTTTTGGGTGACTCACCATTTACAAAGTCTGAATGCTTCCACTCTCCTCCATACAACCGTGTCCTACCGTCATAGTCTTCTCTCAGGAGAGAGTCCACCAAAGATGTGGTTGGGTCTGAGTCCACCTCAGAGTTATCATCGGTAGCCTGTGTTTTTTCGCTGATGGGATCAGTCTTCTCACACACAGGGCTGTCAATCAGGGCAAAGACTTCAGACATGAGGGAAGGGCCCAGGTCAAGAGTGAAGGAGTTCATGGAGTCAGAAGGACTGATGGAGTCTGAACAGGGGAAGGACGGGATACCCGTGTCTGTGAGCGAGCCTCTGTGGATTTCAGGCAGACAGGCTGATGGAGAACTGCCCTGGGCTGGACGCTCAGTGCGGGACAGTCTCGGCAAGGTTACAAAGCCAGACTCCAAACCTTCAAAACAAAGAAAGAACAAAATTAATCTTTCTTATGAGTTCGGCCAACAGAGGGCAGTGAGAACCAACACTTTGCATTTAGAACTTTCGGAATGCAGCCTAAGCAGCAGGAGTAGCAAATAATCTCTGCCAGATGGTTGAATGGCCTTAAAGTGATAGTTCAGCCCAAATGTACAATTTTGTCATCATTTACTCACCCTCATGTCTCAGTGTTTTTCTGCATACAATGAAAGTCAATGGGGTCCATACAATTATGGCCCCTAATGACTTCCATTATATGGACAAATGCAGTCAAAATATCTTCTTATGTGTTAAAAGAAAGTAAGTCATACAGGTTTGGAACAACACGAAGAAAGTAAGTTTTTAGGTGAACTGTCCTTTTAAGATCATGACCATATTGAACTCTGTAACACTGCACACTTGGCACAGAAAGGGCAGCAATTACAATTTACAGGAAAATCTTGGATACAGAAACTCTTCACATGATTGAAAACAGGGCTCTAAGACAGGATGTGTGCTCAGCACTAAAACATCTCATTCATAGCTCCCGGGTCAAAACAACAGTCTGATGGGGAGTCATTCAGTCAGCTGAATTAAACACTTGGTTTGCTTACTAAAACTTTCCATATAGTGATAATTAAACTCATCAGACTGTTTGGGTGTGCATTTGGCGCATGTTTTTTTTTTTTTTTTGGTATGCAGGGGGTTGTTTTTGAACAGGCTCTCCTGTAGAGCAGCCATTGAGGCATGTTTGAGGTATTTGAAAGGGTGAGGCAGACGCTGATCACTGAACTGTAATGTCTGGGTCTAAGGAGTCTGGGATTGCCGCAGGTGTTTAGATGGTTTATCAAACAATTTCTGTTTGATCTGACACGTGTTTCCCTGAAGGACACAAAGCTAGTAAACAAACATTTTTAATTCAGACAAAACATACACGTGACACAGTGCCATTCAAACAATTTGGTCTCTTATGCTCAAGGTGGTTGCATTTATTTGACCAAAATACCATAAAACAGTAAAATTATAAGATATAACAATTTACAAATAACATTTCTATTTAAAAATATTATTTATTTTTGTTATGCCAAAGCTACATTTTCAGCAGCCATTACTCCAGTCTTCAGTCACATGATTGTTTCTGACATCATTCTAATATGCTAATTTGGTGCTCAAGTAAAATTTCCTTATTTTGTACCATTGTTAATGATTAATATTTATGCTGATATACTAACAATGATTAATATTTTTGTGAAAACAGCTATGAATACCTTTTTTTCAGGATTCTTTGATGAATAGAATATCTTTTGTAACATCATAAATGTCTTTACAGTCAATTTTAATCAATTTAATGTGTCCGTTTTTATATTGCTTAATCCTGTTCAGTACACACATTTCAGTTATTCATATTTAATTTTCTTCTCTTTTATTTTATTTTACATTTCATTTCATTTTACTGCTTTCTACATTTAATGTATATTAAATCAACGTAATGTGTATGGAACTGAACTGAATGTTTTTGTTAATGCAGATGTGGTGCTACAAAAATGTGCAAGATTATATTCATCAGGGTAAGGTTCATGATTTTATCCATCTTTATAAGGATTTCGTTTATTTTCATGACCTTCTAAAGCCTAGGTATCTCAGATTTAAAATTCCATGATTTTGTACCATCATACCTTCAATCAGCCATGCGGTTTCAATCATATCAGGAGGGACATATGTACACACACAGAAGGCCCATGACTTCTGCATTTGAATCCGAGTCTGTCAAAGGTGAACAACACTTACAAACTCACCGTACAAGTATGTGGAGGTCTCTGGTGTTTTGGGTGGACTAGGGAAAAGCACTTTCACAGGACAGCCGTTGGGTGAGTCCACGTCCAGCCGGGGGAGGGAAATGGCATTCTTTATGATTGGAGAAATGGGTGGTGGTGGGGGTGAAAGGTCCTTGGAGCTGCCGCGGGGCCTTTCGGGGGTCCTGCGGACACGGCGAAGCGTGCGGGAGAAGAATCCCTCATTCTTCTCTGAAGTGCAAGAGTCTCCGTCTGTGTTATTTCCTGCTCCACCATGGTTGCTGAGGAACGAGGTGTCCCCGAACACATCCCCTCCACGGCCCACATGCATGGTGTGGCGGAAGTCACCCAACGGGGGGCTGATCATTTCTGGGGTGAGGTCACCTTTAAATCGACGCTTTCCTGAGGAGTGGGAAACCAGGCCCTTCAGGCTGGCGAGCTTGCCCAGGTTCATGGCTTCTCCGGGTACAATAAGCAAGTTTCCAGAATCAGAAAAAAAGAATCCACAAATTTTGTTTAAAAAAATGGTGACAACACTGTAAAAAAAAAGCTAATTATACACGCATCCCCCTTTAGAATAACAACCGCAGTTGAGTGGAAAGTTTTTTTGCACAGTTTCTCAAAAGGCAGACGCATTCAGCTTTGTCCCGTTTTGGCCATCGGTCTTTGTTCATATCCAAAAAGATTCTGTGAAGATAAATGTGAGCTGAAAATATGCATGACTCCAATTCCTGAAAACCTCGGCTGCATATGTGGTAAAAGATTCTGGGCCTCACAGTTGTTCTGGGTTTGTGCTTTTGAAAAAAAAGAAGAAAAAAAAAATCAGTTCAGAAATAAATTTAGTTCAGACTGCAGATATGTGGTTTAGGACTGAAACCATGTGCTCCTTTAGTATGGTCCAGAGAGTCTGCTGCTACATGCTCTGGAAGATGCAAATATTAACAAAATATCTGTAAACAATTCAGTTGCTAAAAAGAAAGTGATATAATATGGTATGAGACATATGCACAGACATGCTACACTAATTATCAAATTTTAATGTACAAATGTATATGTTTTTAATATTGCACGTTTTGTAAAACTGAGTAAATTTGAGTAAATTTGAGTTGAATTATTGAGTGCAGTGCCCTTTAAAAACCTAAATTCTGCTTTAACTCACTTGCACTGTAAGGGTATCCTTTTACCAAAGTATGCATATTTACCAGAGAATTTGTCCACTCTAAGAATATAAATGTAAAGAGATGCTAAGGTTACATTTCACAATGACATGAAGTTTGACAATTTTCTCCAAAAAAAATTCCATATAAAAAACATTCAATTAATAGAAAAAACATTTTGTTTAGCATTGGGTCAGCTCAGACTTTTAAATTGTCCTTGACTAGTTAAAGTCATGAGAAACATTTTAAAAGGAGCAAAGTCTCATTCCATCAAACCACGACAAGCTTTGCTTTGGCTGTGTTCCACATTTCATGCTAAATTACCAGTAAAGACTCACCATCTGTGATAAGCACAAGTCAATTAGCCAAACTTTTTACCTGATAAATGTTAAGGTCGTAAATCTTATCGATTCTGCTGGACCTATGAGAAACACTACAATATATATCGTTTAAATATACTGCTAAAAATTACACATGCCACATACCTTAATCCAACTTGAGTAATCAATGTGATCACATGCTTTTCCAATACAAGTTCATTCGGTAACCTTTGACCTGCACCCTGCTGAAGTGTAAGGTGGCAGGGAGGCTCGTTGCTTTATCCCTGCATGTATACTCTCCTCATGCTCCTCCACTCTCACTGGCCTCTGCTCCTGATCCTTTGTTTTTAAATATACTCAAATCCAACGGCTTACTCGCCAGGAATCTCCAGGGGGAGATAAAAGGTCTTTAAAAGGCAATAAATTCAATGTAATAATCTGGGCAATAGTAGCCTATGGCTTGACGGAGGCTCCTTAAGGACTGGTCATGTTCAGGATAAGCCCCTAATCCCTCTTCCCTTCCTTCACTCCGAATCCTGCTCTCTTATTCCAATCAGTAAAAATCAACAAACGTCCTGTATGAGAGAGTGAAACAGGTGGATGCGTAACACAGACCATGATTAAAGCAGACTAAAAGTCCAATACAAATGATATTATCAGCATAACAATTTGAGTGAAAAGTTGAATTTAAAAAATAACATGAATTTCAGAATGTCTTAGCATTTATTTATTTCTAAAGTATGTTATTATTTATATATGTCTTTGTTTTACATAGTATATAATATTAAATAATATTACACTGCAAGTCAAATGGTTGGAATAATTAAAAATAATAATAATAATAATCATGTTTTCTCACCAAGGCTGAGTTTGTTTGATCAGAAATACAGTATTATTGTGGAATATTGTTATTTTATTACTGTATCACAAATTTTACTGTATTTTTAATCAAATTCAGCTTTGGCAAGCAAAAACATTAAATAATTCTTAATTATGCCAAACTTTTGACTGATATTGTATATAATATTATAACAAAAATTTTGTTCATATGTTTTCAAAGTCTTGACATTAAGTGGATTTAATAAGTATTGGTCAATCATGAAATCACATGTCCATATCTAGATTTATGGTCAAAAATTTATTTTGGGAACGTTGTCATAACTATTTTTCACCAACATCTTCTGAGAAGGAATGGGTGGTGGGGTATGTCGTTGTGTAATGTGCTTAACATAACTTAACAAACGAATACACTGACATTCAGCAGAGCTGCTGTTGCCTCTTGACATGACAAATGGCAGTAAACTAAAACACATCATTATTGCAGCTGTTTTTAGTGAATGCAAACAATACAATTATGTCTGGGCATTGTTTGAGAGAAGGAGATGTGCCGTCAACCCCTAAACACCAGTCTAATAGATCCAGTGTGTGTGCATGCATTCCTGGGGGATACATCTCTGTCAGACATCCAGTACAATACCCACATTCAAGATTAGAAACATGTCGGCCGTCCTTCATGTGGGCTTAAATGTTGATCTGTCCGATCTTAATAGCACTTGCTCTTTGCAGCCGTCCAATACAGATTTATATAATATAATTAAGTAAACGATTTAACATCAGTCACATTGAACATTTAATCTTTTGCACTGAAAAAGGGTTAAAAAGGAGTTCAATATACAGTACCTAACATATTTCTCGCATGCCCCTGAAACTACTTCTTGATCAGCTAGGCTAAATTACTGTATAACTTCGCTAACTAGGTGAACAAACATTCAAGATAAGGCCTCATTTTTCCTTTTCACCCCATTTTTTCTCTCATCTTGTGTGGTGTAAAGAAGAAGAAGAAGAAAAAAGCCTGCAAAGGCATAAAGCATGATTACAAATATTCTCATTTCATAATTTGAACATATCCTATTTTTACAAAGCACTCGGCATGACCGTCTGGCGGAGTGAGACCATTATGGAAAATACCACCGATGCAAATCTCAATGGTTCTGTGTGAAAATATACTGTAACATGCCCTGTCTGTTTTACTCATGTCATTATTCCCCATATTTTCCTATTTAAACTTCTTTATCTAGAAATCTAAATGCTATCTTAAAGAACAATACCTAATCTAAACGAATCTAAAAAAAGCAAAGTAACACAATAGAATACCATAACAGACCTCTCCCCTGTAATGCACAATATAAGAAAATGACAAATAAAAGCAACTGAATAGGCTATATGGGACAAGGACAGATCGATGTTGCTGTAACAGTCCATTGATCTAGTCATTTGTGAACTTTGGATTTCATTGCTTCACAGAAATGCCAACCTAGTTTATTCACTTTTCAAATGTAGCCTACCCTAAAGTTTAACTTAAAAGTAGACTTGCAAGACAGTGCATGTTTTCCTCATCGGTAATCATAAGCAAATATTTAATAAAGTTTATTGACAAGTATGTAAACCTTAAATTCCAACAACTAATTAAATTAATTTATTATAAAGAATGAAGTGATTAATAACCACTGTTCATAACTGGCATGAACTGTAAGTATGCCGTGGAGCGCGCATACTAATTTTACAGCAGCACATATTAGGTTTCCTCCGTCATGCACTCAATAACACACGACTAGTCTGAATATATGCCGTAGGTAGACTACTTGTTGACTAAATTAACAAATAGGATAAGCTGTTAATAGTACGTACTAAACAAAAAGCGAATTTAGGAAACTGAATATGCTCTTAAATAAGTCGACACAATTCAAAATGCTGAGGCATCAATGTTATAATTGAGTAAACCAGTACAACTCACCTCATGTGTTGATAAATACACGTGTATCATGCCTCAAAAAAGCGATGAATGAGATTTATCTCCACATAGCAAGATCATGCAGACCACCATAAATCTTTTCTCTTTAGTCCAGACTTCAGTTTGAGAGGCAGCGGTCAGTGTGGAGCTCCGTGTCGCGTTTGGTCAGGCGAGAATCGCGGGGCGGGCGTTTCGAACACTTTGGACAAGTTCCATGTTCCCAGTGTGTGTGTTCAGTGCTACGACTGTATATCCCTCGAGTAGTTTTCAGTTTGCAGACATTTATCGAGTGTTTAGTGCTGAAATGTCACATATTTTATGTTTAAAGCAGTTTTTATTTAGGCCTGTTTATTTATTTGCTGAAAATGAAAAGCATTTTTGGGTAGCTAATGCCATCGATTTTAATGATGCGCTTATATAAGAGAAAGGCTCCAAACATTAGTCTTCCAGACAAAGCTTTTTATGTTACCCCGTCATGGGTGCTGCTATGTTGAAATCCCATAGCCAGCCCTGTCAAATGTCTTTTTAAACATATAATACATTATAATCATAATAATACATTATTCATTTAATAATAAAAACATTAAATAGTTATGCAGTTTATTAGGTTTATTGCTCAGCTCAGCAACAAGATTCCATTTTAAGTATCCTCATGTGTTTTCCTTTTATTTATTTATTTTAATCAAAGCATGTGCTGTGCTCAGGGAACTGTAATTATAAAGTCTTCAGTTTTCAAATGTAGATAATGCATCACTGTTTGAGGATGTTTGCTTTCAGCAGGGATTGCATAAACTGCAAAATGGCCTGTGATCAAAGTCTAGAGGGCTTTATAGTGTTGGAGTCACCACTGGGTCAAAAAAATTCATAACCCAGAGCAGTGTTTTTGATGTAAGCAGATCAGTAGATCAATGGAAGCCCTGCAGTGTGTATCCAAGGGCAATGCATGAGCATAAGTGATGCATTGATTGTGATGCAGAACAGTCCTCTCATGTACTGAGAGGGAAAATAGCCCGGAAAAACACACTGATGTTTTCAAAACCACTGCTGCTGTTAGAAATAAGAGATGGACTGGTAAAAAAATAAAAATAAATAAAAAATACATTTGCGGAGGTAAAGTTTCTAAAGTCATCATGGATTATAAAACAGCCATTTCAGAGATGTAACTGCATCGATTGCATTTAATATCAGCTACAAGAATTTCATTCTGTTTTTGTCTGTGTCTGTTTGTCTGATCTTTTCGGTCATATATCTTTTCATCTTTATTCTCTGTTTTTCTCTCTGCTCCTTTATTGTCCCATCAGCTGCTCTATCTTGTTCTTCCTAGAGTAAACAATCCCCTCTGCTCAAGCATGCCAGCTATTTGCTGTGAATAACATGTAGCTTTTGGATAGTTGAGATGCTGGCCCCAAAAGGGAGGCAGGGATATAATTTTAGATTTTTCTCTCCCTTTTTGACTTCACAACAGTCTATCATTTCCTTTGTCCACCCAAGTCTGTCTCTCTCAGTCTGTTTCCCCCCATTTCCTCCGTTTCCTTTTACATAAGTCCAGTGCCTATGGTCTTTTTAATTATTTTTGTTTTATATTAATACAAATGCAATAAGGGAACAAAAACCCATGATGGCCCCAAGCCACCAGTGCAACTGCCACCCCAGTTGCATCAGGAAAATGCTACACAACAGGGACATGCCTTTACAGTAACCCTCTGGCAGTCTGGTTTAAAGGGTTAAATAAATGAAAGGGTTACACTGTATCAAAAAGAGTGTTAAACACACACACACACACACACACACACACACAGAACAATATATAAAACTCAAAGTTTCAGTTGTGAACATTAACTATAATAGCTTCTGACTCACAGTTTGTAAGTACGTTTTCATATTTAAAGAATTTGCCACTGATGATTTAAACATGAGTTCTGATCAGTGTACTGTATAGTAGCACTTGATGTTTGTCATTTCTCCAGACATGGTTTTATGTTTACGCAGCGCGTTACACAACGCAATGCATGAAAAAAAAGACAGTATAAGTCATTATAATCAGTAATTATGTCCCCACTGAATGCAACAAATGCCTCATTTGTAATGGGTTTAATTGTTTTTGTCATGTCACGCATCACAGTATGGTAATGGCCATAACATTTCCGACATATGTTTGAGGCATTTGGCCAATCACAAAACACTGGATAGCTGGCCAATCAGCATACACCTCGCTTTTCAGAACGATGAGCTTTGTAAAAATCAATGCACTTTAGAAAGGCGGGGCATAGAGAACCAAATCATGCACACTATGTGGAAAATAATGTGTTTTGTAACCTTAAACCACGTAAACACATTGCATTAAACCAAATACACAAAATAATCTTATTTTTAGCTAAGCCGTATGACCCCTATAATGACCTATAAGCATTTGTAAAGTAATTATATGAAACCACATTACCATTTGAGTACACATTAACTTATTTTATGTATTTATTTGTCTATCTAACTAATTTAACTGTGAAGTAAACGATCAGGCTTAAAGATGTATTATCCTTTGCGTGAGAGAGGGTAGGATATATCAAACTTTTAATGATCTATAACAGGGGTAACCAACCCTGCTCCTGGCAATCGATCGTCCTGCAAAGTTCAGCTCCAATCCTAATCAAACACACCTGAAGCAACTAATTAAGGACTTCAGGATCACTTAAAAATTAAAGGCAGGTGTGTTTGATGTGTGTGTGTGTTGAAAGTTAATGCTCTATAAGGATTTCTAAAATAACTATGTAAAAGTATACTAAAAGTACAGTACATATCAACTGATCCTATGCATGTATTTGTCATACTAATAGATGGAGATTGAGCTGAACAAAATTAGGCTTAAAATATTTCTAATCATAGGGCTTCATCTATTGGACAGCCTTAGTATTAAAGCCTTCATCTGTCAGCTGAAATGTCTGATAGTTTTTAATTTTCAGCTGGCCCCTGAGGATTTACAATTTACAAAACTAAGCATGTTTCCTCAGAATTACTTGTTCTCCATATGTATTTTTTTTTAAAGAGTTTGGATAATGCACTTTAAAGTTATAAGAAAATAACTGTTATCTTATTTACTGTGATTTTATAAAAACCCATGGCGACACCTTTCAACATATCCAAAATCCGTTCACAATGCAATGCTAATCTTCAGTATCTTGGCATAATGTTGACAAAGTTTGTTGTGAATTGCAGCATTCTCCTAGAAGGAGTATGCATTAATTCACCTCAAAAAACGTGAAAAAAAAAATTAAACTTTTTTTTTTAGAAGAACAATAGTACCTTGCGCCCATGGCTTGGGCCTTAATTAAATAAATAGCTGTAAGTTGCTACCCTATGTGTCTACCACATCCATGTGTTTTGTCTTCCTGCTTTCTTCTTACAGTCTCCCATGATGATGTAGAAACTGCTGGTGTTCAGGCCCATTAACTCTGATTCCTGTCTTGAGATCAGTGCAAAAGGGAACGGATCCAGCAGACTATTTTTAGCTTATTATGGCAATGTTTACAGAGCTCAGATTTGAGTGATGTCCTGGGGTTGGTTTTCCTCTATGCTTCCTCATAATGAACTCTGGGTTAACAAATAGCAAGTGTTGAAGTTTGTAATATCATGTTTTGCTTGATAGCTTCAAACAGGTCACAAAGTCATTTAAACATTTAAAGCTATGTTCACACATGATCTGAGGATGACAAATGCCTTTGAGAAAACAATGTGATTCTTTTTTTCCTACACTTGATGCTTATTATTGATAGTGAGGTGATTATTAAAAAAAAGCAAGATAAGCTTGTAACTGAGTGTATGTACAGTATACATTGCTACAAGTCTAATTTTATCAGAGTTTCCTCCCTCCTGTGCTTTAAGTTTTATTTTGTGCTTTGGCCTTTTTGTTTATTTCCTTTTTGACTGTTGACATATTTTGTATTCAAAACTCACTTCAGTCTCATCCTGTTCTTGAGTGTCACTGATTTAAAAGTGTTTCTTCTTGCATCCGCTCCTCTTACCATATCACTCTTCTCTGTGTTTAGTCTAGGCCATCATCTCTTTGTAGAGATACTGATCATCCTATTTCCATGAGGATAGCTTGACGAGAGACTTATGTCTTTAAGGGAATAGTTTACCCCAAAATTTAAATTTGCTGAAAATGTTCTTGCCCCCAGGCCATTCAAGATGATTAAGTTACTTCACAGAAACAGATTTGGAGAAATTTAGCATTACATTGCTCACTCACCAATGGATCTTCTGCAGTGAATGGGTGCCGGCAAAATGAGAGTCGCAACAGCTGGTGCAGTGGATAAGTCACATGTCTTTGGTGTGAGAGACCCGGCTTCGAATCCACTGTGAGACACCAATGTGTCCCTGAACAACACACTTAACCCCTAGTTGCTCCAGGGGCGTGCAACCTCTGACATATAAAGCAATTGTAAGTTGCTTTGGATAAAGTAAAATGTAAATCTAGTCCATCAGTTGCCATCTTGTGAAATGAAATATGTGTGTTTGCTATAAACAAATCCATCATTGATATATTTTAACTTTAAACTATTGCTTCTGACCAAAATATGTGTCCATAATCCACAATCCATAAAAACCCTTCATCCGGTAGAAAAGTCCATCCTCTGTCATGCTTTGAGTCACTGTAATGTTTTTAGCAGATATTTGGACTCTCATTCTGACGGCACCCATTCACTGCAGAAGATCCATTGGTGAGTAAATGATGTAATGCTATATCTATTTTGACGAAGAAACAAACCTATCTACATCTTGGATGATGGATCTTTTTGCCCAGTGTTTTGTCCGTGTGACTGGGACTGTGTTTCTTGCTTACAGCAAAATACCATTAGATGTCAATATCAATGATATCTTGCTGGATCAGTGTGACAGGGCTTTGGTTAAATCCTACATGTAAAAATGCATTTGAAAGACAAGATATCACTATCAGGTTTCAAGGATTGTGCAGTGTAAGGATAAGGATCAAGAGCACTTTAAAGTAGTGGAGGTTAAGGAAGGGAGGTGGAGGCTGGGGAAAGAGCAACAGTAAAACAAAATAAAAAATGTTCCTGGTGAAAAAGGACTTCTCCTCAGGAAATTACTTTTGCATAGGTTACAAAGCCTGCCAAGGATTTAAACTCTGTCAGCATTTCAGTTTTTTTTTATGCTTAAACTGTTTAATCCATGTAGTAAACTGGATGTAGTAACATCTTGACGTAACAAAAAATTGTGACCTATTTAGTTAGACTTCTCTTGTCTGGGTGTGAAATTAAATTCCTTCAGTTGCACAAAGCAAAACAGTCATGCTCTTTCACGTCTCTGTGCTGTTATAGGTAATAACAGGCATGTTTATATGTTTAAAGTGTCCAGTTCAAGTCTTTCAAGGACAAGTCCAACTCAAGTATCATATTCTTTTTGGTAATATTTTCTATACTTCATGCACTCTTAGAAAACCGATGGAACTGAAGTTGTCACTGCTGCCATAACGTTTCAAAAAGAACAAACATGTACCTTTATAGTACTAATATGCACCGCACATACTTATTTTGCTGAGTTAGATGTGTTCCTAGGTCAACAAATTTTGTTGCCCCTGGAACAACATTTTACTCCAAAAATGTATTCTTGACCATATCCCTACACCTAAACCTAACCTTAACCATGAGTAATCCCTAAAATCAGAGGAAATGATAGATGAATGACACTGATGTGCAAGCACCAAACATTGATTTTAAGCGTAAACTTCACAAAATCTATAAACTGGTTCTTCAAATCTGATTGGTAAATCACAATGTTGTTCCAGGGACAACAAAGATGTTGTCCCAGGAACATGTCTCACTTGGTAAAATCAGGTTCTGCAATATACACCCCTTTGGGGTAAACACAGTACAAAAATGTACCGCTTGAAAGGGTTTCCAAACCAGTAATAGTTTTTACCTTTTTTCTCTGACAGTGCAGGTTAGTTAAATAAACCTTTTCAAAAAGCGATCCATTTAATCTTTTCAGAAGTCTCCAATTTGGTGTCCATGTCAATTCTCAAATAATTTTGTTCACAAATCTTTGTTCTGTAATGTAGATCAGCTTTTAAACTGCCGATATATATATGCCCAGAGCATTCGCTTTTGCTAGTGTGTAATTGTTTATTATAGTAACAACACAAACTTAGAAACTTAAGCAATGGATGTTTCACCATTGTTTATGTTCTTCATAAGGGCAGTCTGAAATCTGTACAAATTCAAAGAAAAAATGGGAAAAGGATGGCATGTGAAAACGTTTAATATATTCATAAAAGTAAACCCTCGTAATGACTAACCACACAACAAATGACAAAAAAACTGACCTAACCATACTATGAAAACCCATTTTTGACACAAGAATTCCAGAATTATGAGATATTATGTCATAATTATTATTTGAAAAGTCATAAGGGGAAGTAGTGGCCTAGTGGTTAGAGAGAAATGGCTGCCCACTGCTCCGGGTGTGTGTGTGTGTGTGTGTTTGTGTTCACTGCTGTGTGTGTGCACTTTGGATGGGTTAAATGCACAGCACAAATTCTGAGTATGGGTTACCATACTTGGCTGAATGTCACTTCATTAATTATAATAAAATTGCAATGTTGTATTATGATAATAATTTTTTCATCATGAGTTCAGGGTTTTTCTTATCTCATACGTAAAACTCAGTATATCATAAGTTTGACTTTTTATCTCTTAATTATGACTTAGTATCTCATAATTTGGACTTTTCTCTAATGATTATTATTTTTTCTGTCAAAATTTGCCAAAGTAAGTTTTTTTTCCCTTTATGTGACGTAAATGAACTTCCAGGCTTAAAAGCATGATTAAAAATCAGATTTTAATCAGACTACAAACCACATAGGAAGGTTTGTGTTGACTGAGCTTGTGGAAATAATTTTTCTTGATCAGAAGTTTCCACCTCTTAAGTACTCAAGCAGTTGAGAACGTGTCCATTTTCTTTTTGCCATTTTGGAGCTTTAAATTTAGGATTTTGGAATCCATGCAGTGAATCATTCAGTGAATTATTTACTTGCCAAACATTACTCTACTATCAGAGAATCCCGTCTGTCTTGTTTTAATGGCAAATTTCCTGATCTACTCCATCATTTACATTTCTGAAGAATACTCTTTGTGGGATTTGTGTGTGTTTGGTATTAAGTGACTGACAAGAACAATGGAGAGTTTCAGAGACTGTCAATTATACAAGCATCTGCCAATACATGTCATGCTCGCAAACTCTAACATATTTTTTTCACATATTTCTCCTTCCAATTTTCCCCTAAAAGCAAATATTTGTCTAATTGTTGCGCCAAGGCACAGACACAGAGCCCAGTGGTCAGATCTCCAATTTAAAGTCCATTAGTAGCTGGGAAGGAGCATTGACTTGAGTTATGAAAGCCAGATGTTGCCGTCTGAAAAGGAAAGAGTTTTTTCTTGTTTCTTGTGTGTGTGGGTCTAGGGTTGAATGGAGGATAGGGTGTTTAATGTGTGGGTCGGGGCTATTAGAGAATTTTTAGCATCTAAAATCAACCTAAAATCTAAAGATAGAGCATTTTTATGACCTTACAGACTAATTGAACACATAATTAAGATAAACACATCCATATTTTTTTTCACTAAGTAGGTTACATGATGACTGTCATATTCCCGACTCCACCTGCTTCACCCTGCTTTCCTGAGGAGCCAGATGCTAATTAACTTCCTGTTGGGAACATGCCTTTTCTTAGCACAAGGCTCCTTGGAGTGGCGGGTGCGATGAAACCGGGGTGGAGGTGTAGCCCAAAGAATTTGTTTGGACTATGTCCCTGCTTCCGTGAATTCTGCCCTGTCAGGAAGTGTGACTCAGCCCAGACAATAGGCAATAGTGAGGCTGGACCTGAGCTAGCAGGAAACTCAACACACACACAAATGCCCACAGTGTCAGAATCAACTTTTGTGACTTCAAACAGTTCCCTGAAGTCAAAGTGGCCAATGAGATGTGAAGGGTCTACTGTTGATCGCATGGGAAATATTGTACCATTCCCTAATCCTGTATCTAATTGCATGGTGTGATAACACTTGGGAGGACAGCTTACATAACTGTGTGTTTGTTTACATTGTTTAGCCTGTCTTTAGAGTGTGTCCAAGGACAAAAACACAGGTCAACAGTGTGTGTGTGTCAGAGCTGTGAGTAATGTTCAAGTTGACCTCTGACCCTTCTATGTGTTTGTGAGTCCACTCATGCACACACACGCTTAAAAGGATCTGAAATCTTTCCCGCTGGCCCTTGACAAGGACTTCCACATAGTCAAAGTAAAGCACATGAAAGTGTACGCTTCCTAAAACAAACAAATGAACCATTGTATCCTCACGTACCTGTCATTCTTTCAGAGTTAGCATCGTGTGTATATTGCAAATAAATGCTTGTGTCTGTCTGAGCAAACTTGGGGTTTCTAGTCTGTCTCTCTTGGATCCTTTTGCCTGTGCATTTGAAGTCTGTGCACATATCTCAGTGTAATTGCCCTTGTGGTGTCAAGGAGGGCATAATGCATGGCACTCTAAGTAATCTGTGTTTTCATACAGTAGCAGCATTTTAAAGTGGAGAAATGAAAATCACACACACATACACAGACAGATATTATAGATGTTTTTGTCATTTCATAATTTCTTACTGTTGAAATCATTTTAATGCAATTTACACCAAAAAAAAAGGTCTTATGAAAGTTAGGGGTTTATTGAATTAAGAATAGTGCATGGATTATATATAGTTTATCCATTTGAATACATAATGTCCATTATTGCAAAAATGCATGCATTTTTTTTACATCATGGTAACATTTGTTACTGCCTTTAATTTATGCTGATAAATCCAGAATTCCAGAATCACAAAATAAGCCGTTTAATGAATTTGACATATCAAATAAAATATATGTAATTTTTTTTATAATTTATAATTATAATTGTCAAAAGTACATGAGAAATACCAGAGGAAATATATATTGATATAAGATATTTGAATCTAGAAGGTTGAGGGTCACTGGAGAAGCATTATTGGAATCACAATTAGTTGGGTGCTTTACAAAAGAGTAAAAAGTGACCTGGACATGCTTTCATGAGTTTCAGATCTGTCGTCTCATTAGCACTCCATCAAAAATTTCCATCTGCATCCTTCAGCTAAAATTCAGGGATATACATATTCACTGGCAGGCACAGACTATGTGGTTGTTATATGGTTACCATAGCAACAGGACTCTTGGAGGACCAGGCTGGAGCCTGCGGCCGCTGGGCTGCTGTGTGTGAAGGCCTGTCACTCTGTGGCTCTATGCCCAGCCACCACTCCGGAAAATTCCTCGGTAAGGGTCAGCAGCGGAGATACAGTCAAAGCCATACACAGCCTTTTCACTAACTGAACCGTTAAATCGTTAAATGTGTTTGTTGAAGAATGCAAGTCAAAAATATGCACATTCATGTGGTTCCACATTTTAAATAAATAATACATTGCTTTCCTTGCTGACAAACATGACTCTAGAACTAAATTAGAGTTATTACAGTTGGTTTGGGATTTGTGAGAATTGCAGTAGAAAAAGTCTGTGTGGTCCATTGATTTTGTTCATCTGGCTCATAAGGTTCTCAGTCTGTTGATGTAAGGCTTTGCTAAGCCTAATGTTACATGCGCTTACCAAAACATTGGCATTTGCAGTTCTTAAGGACACTCAGCAACTGTGGCCAACGAAAACCTCAAAGGATTTAAAATATTTTTTTAACCCAAAAAGGTTTGTTCTGATGGATCCCAACAAATGTGCGACATGGGGTAAACTACTGGTCAAACAGTAACATCTGATTATGTGAAGGCCCAACCAAGCATTAGCAGGAGTTTGTTCTTCATTGCCTTTAGCTGTTTTTAAGGCAAGCTGAATTGTGCATGTCTGGATATAAAGGATTACACAATATTATAGCCCTTTTTATCTAGAATTGAGTATTTCACAAAGTATATCAGACTCTCAGAGTTTTAAACCTCAGGGTCTAATAAATAAGTTTAGTTGTTTCATTTCAAGTAAAGTTCAAGTAACTCATAATGAGACTTGGAAACTTTTTCGGGCCATATGTGTACCAAATGTTTTATCCCTGCATGACACAAAGAGAAACCAAAACAACACACAGATCAGGGGCAAAATATTAGATATCAATACACATTCATTCAAATACTTCAAAGACCTCAGTAAATGCTCATTTAACAGGATGCAGGCCGTCATAATCAGGGAAATACGTATTATGCTTCATCAATAATAACTGGCATCAAGCAGATGTTTAATTGTTCCCCTTTTTTCACAAAGGAAGTAAAGGAGCTCTATCTGTTCAGAATACTCAAAGACAGAGAGAGGATTCAGATTAAATGCATGTCAGTGGTGCCTTTTCATTTAATTCACAAAAACAATGTTGTTTATCCAACCTGAAACTTGCCGACCAGGTGTTTCTAGAATCAGAGGGATATTATCCAGTCGAGGCTCATTAACAATTTCTCGGAAAGCAGTAATTCCTATTTGGCCACAACACGTCCAATGTCTTCATGGCGCTCCAGATGGCAGCCTAATTTTTTAAAATTACACAATCTCAAAAGAAGTAACAATGCTACATAATATGTGATATTTAAGCTAAACCTGTCACACTGTCAGCGTTTTGCATATAAATTAAGTAATTGCACAAACAATTACAGCAATTATAAAGTGCTGTAGTGATGACATATTTTTGTAGGCCAGCCAAATTTGCTTTATTTTTTTTTTTTTAAATCATAGGGGCACATAAGTGATGTATTTCTAGATGGAGAAACGTCAAAAGGTATTGAGCTTGTGTTACCCACAGCCTTATTTCAGGCATTCAACCCCCCAATAAAACAATAGCATTAAGAATAATGGAAGAGGACCTGCTAAATACTAACATGTTTCTAGGTTTTGGCCTCCAAATTCCCGCAGCACTCTATATTGATAAGTTCAAATTAATGTTGCATGCCTTTGGAGCCATTTAAATTAACGGCTCTCAAATAATGCAGCCATACCACATGGTCAAATTCATCAAGCATGTTCTTCACTCCTCTGGATGGTGAAATGTCGCAACCTACCCTGAAGAGAATAACATCAAATACATATCTTGGAGAATCTGCAAAATGTTAATTACTTAAGAGGTCACATTGATGAAAACTGAGGGACTAATTCAGATATGCTCAAGTAGGAAACATTATGCATTAATGAGGGGGTGAAAACTTTTTGAATTTGAAGATCAGGGTAAAGTTAACTTGTATTTTTTGGGGAAACATGTAAGTATAATTCCAACAAAATAAGAAAAATGTACACATTTGCATAATGTTCAAAAGTTTTCACCCCTGGCCCTTAATGCATCTTCTTTCCTTCCGGAGCATCGGTGAACATGTGAACCTTTTGTAATAGTTGCGTATGAGTCCCTCAGTTGTGGAAAATGGATCTCAAAATCATATAGTCACTGCTGAAAAGAATTTCAAATTTGCAAAAGATGCTGGAAAACCAAAGAATTTGCAGGATCTGGATGATTTTTCTGAAGAACATTAGACAGTTTAACGGTTCAGGACAAACAAAGGACTCATAAACAACTATCACTAAAACATCTGTGGAGCATCTAGGAGGAATCAAGCATAGCAGGGGGTTTGCTGGTGTGCGTGGTTATATAGCTTGGGCAGTTTTCTCCATGCATTTCTCTGGGATGGAGTCTATAGAAGCTCCAGGGTGAAAGTTAAACTGGCTGAGGCCCAGTGCACTGCAGCGACTCAGTTCATCCACAAGCATGGCCTGGCTCTTACTGAACACATCTGGATTACAAGATTACAATATAAAAAAACAGAGTATTAATTGTTGACTGGGCATCGATGAAATCAACAGAACTGTTTTTAAATATGCCAACATTGTGGCTTCATCTTTAAATAAGCAGGATTTGGTGGATGCACAGTTCCACAGGGGGAACCGCAGTTCATCAAATAAGATCCATGTGGCACGATTTTTATCGGATCAAAGCCATGTTGAGCACAGGCTTCTTGAAATTTAACTGCAGCTGCTGTATCAAGAGCTGGTATCGCCCAGGAGCGCTGGGAGCCCAAGAAAAGGGCAAAAGCATGACCTCCTATGGTCACACTTGATTTAACTGCATTCCATATTCTTCCTTAAACATATTATTGTAAAAGTGATATGTGTTCAGCACAAACACTGTATTTAGAATAAAACATCTTTGATCACCTGATATTGAGACATGAGCGCCTATGTATTTTTTCTTTGGCTTTATCTTCCTTCTCCATGCCATTTTTTCTTCTCTGCTGCTGCCATCTGATGGTTCTGCAACAGAATGTTCTAACTCCTTTGTTTCAGTTACCTCCGTCTTTCTTTTCTTCTCGCCTTTTTTTACTTTTTATTTTTATTTTCGTGCGGCCATATTTTTCTGAGTCAAGAATAAACACGTGGTTAGACATTCTTGTTCAAACACCGTAAAAAATAAACTATACTCATGAAAACACCACTAATGATAATTTGTACTTATGAAAACATTACTAACGATGAAGCAAAAACTGGAGAGCAAATGTTTTTTTCTAACACACTAATAATACTTTAAATTTAAGGGCAGGACATTTGTGATCTGACATAAAGCACATATTTCAAACAATATGTGATACTTAAAGTTTACAGACTTCGAACTTGGATCCGGGGACACCCAAGGGACCAAAATAATAATAAAAAATTAAAATAGAAAAATTAATTAATTAAATAAATAAATAAAAAATGACATTCTTATTATTTCATTCTGTGTTCTAAAACATAACTGATTAATCGATCAATTTTATACAGTGGTTAGACGAAAGATTAAATAAGTATTTTTTTTTCCAAATAACATATTTGTCTTTAATAGCTTTATAACAATGTCAGCATAAAAAAACTATTATTTAAATGTGAAAACGTACTTAAAAAAAAAAAACACTGCACGTAACCATTATCTAAAATAACGTGAGATTTGAAAATGAGGTAACGTTATTAGTCTTCATCCTGCAGACCGAGGTAGCGTACTTTATGCGCAACTGAACAACCACACAAAAAGTACAATGCCTCAAAATAAACATTAATTTTTTTTTACTATTATAGAAATGGCCAATTTAGGAGTTATTGGACTTTTAATATTGAAGGTCAAAAATCTCCCTCGGCTGCCCCCCTTCCGTCAGATCTGTCCAGACACACACATTCACACACACCGAGCAGTAAAATGGTCGACCGTCAACCGACTGACTTCACAGCGCTTTAAACACAGATTCCGCCTCTTTCGTTTACATTATCGTATTTCATATTTAAAAACTATAGAAGGAGTGGTTCCACGACTAGCTATTAGATTTTGATGGAGTATTGTATTTCACGTTGCCTCAAAACCCAGAAATTCGCACTTAAGCACTTTAGCTGTAGCTAGAAGACTAGCTGCGGTGTATGTATTAATTCCTGAGGTAAGTGCTTTGTTTTAAAGAGCGAATCATTTAGAATGTTGTTTATTACTAATGACAATACCATGCTTTTGAAAACCCGAAGTAGAGTGAAAGCATTTACGTGTTGTTCAGTTTTTCCTCGTCGACATCTGCTAGCCACTAGCTTGGTTTTGCTAGTTAAATTAGCCAACCAGCTAGTTAGCATCCGTCTGGCTGCAACTTTAGCTTTCCGCTGGTCGTAAAACATACTTGTGCTTATTTAATATCTTGCTACTTAATCTGGACAATGTTTGCATTAAATTAAATCTAATATGTGGGGGCTTTGTGGTTTTGGTGTGCAGTGTATCCAAACTCATAGTCCTGGCTCACTATTGCTTTCAGTATTTGACCAAATACATTTTTGTGCATGTCTGGTGTTGACAGTTGCTTACGTTAAGTTACCCTTTAGATTTTTCTCGTGATCCATATGTAAATAATCGGCGGCTTCACGGGGAATTTAACAGAACTAACCTGAGATTTACGTTGCATATGTGTCAGTTTCTCTTGCTAACAAACAAGCTGATTCGGTAACATGCATCCGAGTTTGGCAGGACCACAGAAGCGTACGATTTAACTCACTTTTTCAGTTACTCCCGTTAAAACGCTAGTTTAAATATTTGATTTTGCACGAATCGTTCGAATAGACGTTTGGAATGTATTTAATATCATATGTTGCACCGAAGGAAATGGGCGGGTGAACGGAGCCCCTGTCCGACGATGCTGCTCTGCCAACTGCAGGCTCACAGACAGATAGCTGAGAGATTCTCCCATAACGAAGATCATTAATGATTTTAATCGGCACCCCTTTTAAAGCATGACACATGCAAACTCGGGTGCATACCGATGATGTTGCATATACAGTGATTTGTGTGATCATGATCATGTGTTTGGTGTCGCTGTTATGCATCAGTCCGTTAATTTTTTTCCCCAGATACTTAGTAATGCATAATCGGGTAAAAACAGGCCTATAAATTCCTGAGAAGGTTTTACAGTAAAGCATGTTTGTTTTGACAGAGACTGTTTTTAAACGGTATGATCATGTTTTTTTGTTGTTGTTTTTTTTTTTTTTTTTTTGTAGAAAGGAGCATCAGGAAAGGGAACAGCAGTTCATGGAAGACAAGAAAAGGAAAAAGGAAGATAAAAGGAAACGGGAAGCCTCACAGAAGGTAGTTATATTATGTAAAATATAATTGTGTTGGACCGTTACATTTTAGTAAATTGAAGGGGTCATACGATGCGATTTTCAATTTTTCCTTTCTCTTTGGAGTGTTACAAGCTCTTGGTGCATAAAGAAGATCTGTAAAGTTGCAAAGACTAAAGTGTCAAATCCAAAGAGATATTCTTTATAAAATTTAAGACTCGTCCACCCCTCCCTAAAACGGCTCATTCTAACACGCCCCCACATCTCTATGTCACTATGTGGGAAGATTTTCAAAACACCGCCCAGATGTTCAGGCAAAGATGGAAGGTGTACCTTTTATTCCCATTGTGAAAGCGAAACTACTTTGTTGGGCCTTCCGAAAGAGGACAATATCCGCTTCATCATGCCTGGAGCTGATACTTGCTTGTCACTAAAGAAATATATCACCTTTGCACTGTGGATCGCCGGAGCGGCTTTCACTGTGGATGAAGCGGAGTCCAGACCGGGGGCGTCACATGTGGTTGCCGCAATCCCAACGGATGCTTTCGTCATACAATCCACCGGCCGTGTTAATCTCAGGCCGGCCCATCTCTGCTCACTCGAACCAGCCTCCGCTCACTCTAGGCCGCAGTTCACTCCAGGCCTCCGGCCTCCGCTCACTCAAGGCCACGGTGTGTGGCACCGTTTTGTTGAGAAAGCTAAACTACATTGTTTGGCCTTCCAAAAGAGGACACGACTAGAAATCATGTTTATATCACGCTTATAATGGATTTTAGTCTCGTCGCTCCAGCCGTACAGAGCATCAAAATATGTTAAGGGGTGTAACTTTCCTTCACACGCTTGAGGTATTCGGCCAATAAAAACGCATTTGGATAGCTTGCAAATTAGAGCACACCTCGAATTTCAGACCGACGAGCCTTGTAAAAATCGATGCGTTTCAGAAGGCAGGGCATAGAGGAGAAACAGTACAGTATGTGAAAATATTGTTGTTTTTTTTTTAAACCTTAAACTGCATACATTTCATTAGCAGCATAACATTTCTTTTTAGCAGCATCATATGAACCCTTTAATGCACACCCTTTGTTGGTCATACTGTGTAGGTGCGCATTCATTTTAAATATTCTGTAGTCACTTTTTCAGCATATGTCTGTAGGATTGATTTATTGTCTTGTTAATAGTTTGAAAGTCATCCAAGCCTCGGTTACTAATTTGTCAAAGTGTTATTTTAGAACTAGAGATACTAAAAGTGAAATCTAAAATTCAAATTTTGTCAAGTTCTATTTTTTTTATAATTTACTTGTTTTTTTCTCTTTATTTTGCTTTGGGTTGTGTGTAAAGGACTGTTGACACAAAGAACACTAACTTTATTAGCGTGCACACCAACAGACAATATTCTGAGCATGTGCTTCAGTTATGTTATCTTTGAATGATTCAGCTCAATGAAGTTTGGTGGATTCTGATTGGCTGTCAATGTTTCAGAATCATGCATCATGATATCTGTCATGAAGCACAAATCTGTGGAAGTAAAAAACTCAAGCATTGGCCTAGCAAACATTAGCCGCTTTTCCATTGTCGGGACAATGTGAGCCAGTGCTTTAAACGGGCCGGGTGGGGCTAATACCCTAGGACCTGAAGCACAAGGCCAAAATAGCACTGCATTTTGACCGTCAGGCCAGAAGCTCTGCTTTTCACTAAAACCCGCCCTTTACAAGCCTCTCAGGAACAACTTCACGCAACCCCATCATTTCACCAACAAAGACAAGTTATCAGAAAACAAATAATAATTAAGTCACTGGAACTAGCGCAATCACAAAACAAACATGATAAAAGAGGCTGTTTGTTTGCACTCTTTGTTAAATATCTAAGTTAATATTTTGTTCAATCCAAAAACATCAATGTTTTAGTATAATAAGTGATACATTGATAATAATGAAATAATTTATCAGGATTGAAAATGAGTCACACAGAAATAAAACATTATGAACATAGCCTGCTTATTCAGCCATCTGTTTCTGTTAAATTGTAGTCACGGTAGCCTATATACATCACATTTAGAAAGAATTATCATTAATATATTCTTATAAAAGCCCCCGAACAAAAAACATTAATATATTTTTATGACATAGGCCACGCTGAAATAAACTCTCGAGACAAGACTTATGACGGATAAAATATGTTACTAAATAAATAAAAAATTGTGATAGAGAATAAGAAGCTGGCATCTGATTTCTTCAAGCGTTCACATTTACCATGTTTACTATGGTAACATTAATGGCTAGCATGTATAGTCTTTTGCATCGCTTATAAATATTTCTACCTTGAGTGTTTTAACGGCAAACTCCGCCTTTGTTCATAACCACTCCTCTTGCCCTAGCTGGCCCACTTTGGCCCAAGGTTTTAGTCGGGGCAAAGAACCTGGGCAGTTGGCCTCGAGGAAGCACCAAGGAGGCACTATCAAGCACCGGACATGACATCGGAAACGCGACTGGCCCTGGCATGCACTAGCACGCCCGTTTTTGGCCCGACAGTGGAAACGCAGCTAGTGTTCTGTACTTTAAGTAGCCTACTTTAAATATGCATTGTCATCAATACTGACTCCTTTTCCCCTTGTTTCAGGTTGCAGAACAAAAAAATAAAGGTAACTAAAAAAAATTTTGTATTGTTAAAAGTTTTATAATAGTTTTTGCATTTTTTATGGATTTTTTCATCATTCATGTTTGTGCTGTGTACTAATATCCTGAAAGTAACATAGATAATGTGTAATTGTGCTGACAAATGAAAAGTGTGTCAACGTGTGAATGTGTGTAATCTATTTATTCTTTCCTTTACCTGAATGTAGCTTTTCTGCAGTTCTGCTCTCATTTGCTCCTAAATTTTCCACTACACAGTGCCAGAATTGACCAAGCCTCCATCTGCACAGTCTCCTGCCACCCCCAACTCAGCTTCCCCCAGCCCTGGCCCTGTCCCTTCTTCAACCCCATCCACTGCCACCCCGGCTGCTGGCGCTCTCCCTCAGGGTGGGAACAATGCTAAGCGGCCGGTGGTGGCCAACGGACAGCCCTCCCCCGGCACACAGAATTCTCAGCGCTACATGCCCCGTGAAGTGCCCCCTCGATTCCGTTGCCAGCAGGACCATAAAGTGCTACTGAAGAGGGGCCAGCCACCACTGTCCTCCATGCTGCTGGGGGGAGGCAACAGCGGGGGCGACAGCCCCAATGAAACAGTGGCTTCTGCATCAGGTAAGAATCATCAAGTGAATCATTTGACTAATGGAGAAAGTGTTTATAGTTAAATTGTCCATAGGTCAACCAAATCTTGATAATGAAAATGTTGCTAACTTAGCTCAAAACACAACATAAGGTGTTGTACTGTTTTGTATCAAATTTTTAAATACTCATTGTGTCCTGTATACTTACACACTGTAGTGTCACGCTGTAAGGGTTACATACGTTTTTGGAGAGATGTTTCAGCTTAAAGCAAAAATGAAAGTTCATAAAAAATTTATTCTTCTGTGAAACACTCTAAAGAAATTTTGATAAATATCTGTGTTTTTGTCAATACAGTAAAAGTCCAAAGTGTTGCGAGTCCAGTATTGTCTTGAAACCCCAGTGACTTAATTTTATCAACAAAAGCAGTTCTTCAAAATATCTTATTTTGTGTTTCACAGAAGTTATGCAGGTTTGGAATGGCATAGGTGAGTAAATAATGACAGAACATTTTGAGTAAATTAATTTGTTATATTGGTTTATTTGATACATGTAGGTTGTGTGTTATAAGGAAATAATCATGGAAGTTCATGGAGAGTTTGGCATTTTGTTTCCAGATCCAAGCGAGGGCCCTGTGGGTCCAGCTGCTCCCTCACTGCCCCATACGCCGTCATCCTCATCAATCGCTGCTTCTTCAAATTATGCAAATTCCATGTGGGGGACCAGCTCTGGCAGCCAACCCCTCTCTCAGGGCAGGGAAAAGGTGATAGTGGACCGGTCAGACCTGGAGGAATGGCCTAGTATTGCTGCTGGAGATGGGTCAAAGGTGATGGATACAACAGGTACCGGAGGTGCAGACAGTAGCGGAATTCTGAACTGCAGCACCTCATGGGGTGAGAGGCATCTCCAGCAGCAAGGAAAAGTTGTGGGAGGAGGAAATGGGAGGAAAGGAGTGAATTCTGGCAGCCCCTCCCCACCCGCATCCTCCGGTTCACCAAATGAATGTATGCAGTCTGGTAGTGTTTGGGCTTCATCCTCCCATGAACTCATAGGGGGGAATGCAGTAGCAGCAGGCTCATTGCCCCCAATATCCAAAGTTGCCCCTCTCTCAGTGAGCTCCGATAGCTCCCTTGGTGTTAGCTGTGGGATTCCAGGTGCCAATTTTACCCCTAATGCCAATCCCTCTGCTTGGCCAGCCCTGGGACAGGAAGGAGCTGGGACAGTTGCAACAGAGGGTGGGTCCTCTTCTCTCCAAAGCTCATCTTTGTCTGCCAGCAACCCTCTTTCTGTGAATCAAGCCTCTCATCAGCACCAACTTCACCAAATGCAATCCAGAGACAGAGAGCCACCCTGTGGAGAGTGGGGTGGTGCAGCACTGGAACCAGGAGCAGGACCAAAAAACACAGGGGTGGCAGAGGGGGCTGATATGGACTCTGGAAGCACAGGTGGAGCAGATGGCTCCACTTCCTCTTCCTCCTCTGCCAGCTCATCATTGTGGAAAGCTCAGCCTTTCCCTGCAATCTCCAAAACAGGTGCCTCAAGGACTGAATCTTGGGAGGATGGAGCAGGAGGGAGCTCTGTGTCTGCTGAAGGCGGGAAAGCCTGGGTTATTACCGGTCAGGATGATCGAGGTGATTTGACTGGGGCAAGTGCGTGGGGAACAGCAAGTGGGGGTCAGACCCCCGGAGTATCTCAGGGAGCGTGGGATGGGGACCATATGTTGGTTGGGGAGTGGGGGGCATCTAGTGGTGTTGGGAGGGTCAGCAATCCAGGTGGGAAGGACGGTTCGAGCAGTAACAGCAGCAGCAGCGGTAGTGCCGGTAAACCGACGACTTCCTCCTCCACACCTTCAACTATGACAAGAGCTTGGGACAATCAGAAAGGAGTTGGGGATGTGGGAGCAGGGGAATCAAGTGAGTGGGGAGGCCAGGGTAGCAGAGGTGGGGGAGGTACATCATCCTCCAGTGGTGGAGGAAACTCTAGAAGTGGCAATCAGCGCCATGGATACCACCGCTCTCATCAACCTCCCAACCCTGAAGTGGCCTTACAGAATCTGCTTAGCCGGTCTGATCTGGACCCCAGAGTGCTGTCCAACTCTGGTTGGGGTCAGAAGCAAATCCGGCAGAATGTGGCATGGGATTTGGAGGGAGGTGGCGGAGCAGCAGCACCAGGTGGAGCAGACTCCTCACCTACAATGAGTGCACCTGCCCACGCTCAACCGTACTCTGGTTCTTCTGGTACCACAACTACTGATCTATCTTCCTCCTCTCTGCTCCAAGGTGCAGCTCTGAATGCCAACTTAAACTCCAACTCCATCCTCGGGCCAGCCGCTGTTTCACATGGTGAAGTTTGGGATAACAGTAGTAGCAACACCAGTTCTTCTTTGCATGCCCGAGGCCCTCCACCCTCGGGTGTCAATATCCAAAACCCTGGCGTCTCACAATCTGTAGGTGGAGTAGGTAGTTCAGCTGGTGGACAAGGCAAGCCATCTGGGGGTTGGGGAGGGACTGCTTCATCAGAAGGCCAAGCGAAAAGTTGGGACAGCGAGGGACATGATTGGCGAGGACAAAGCTCCTCAGGTGGGTGGGGAAATTTCCAAACACAGGGTACTCCATCAACTGGAGGAAGTGGCTGGGGAGACATTCAAGAGGTTAAAGTAACAGACAGTTGGAAAGAAAAGAGACAGGGGGATGCAGGCAATTGGGGAACAAGAGGAAGCAGCGACTGGGTGGAGAATGAGCCCATATCATGCAGTGGGAGCTGGGGGGATGGGAAGAGTGGTGGAGGTACTAGTGGGGACTCAGAAGTGGGTACATGGGGTAATTGGGATGAGGAACCTGCAAGAGGGTCATGGGGAACTGGAGGTACAGGGGTGGGTAGAGAAATGGGTGGCAAATCTCACCAAGGCTGGGGTGGGAAGATGCACCCATCACAGATGCCAAACAGCCAGTCGGCCTCACAGAAAGGCCCGGCACAACAGCAGCAACAACAATCACAGCCTCAATCGTGTCAGTCAGTGGACACAGGGGCCATGCAAGGGGGCTGGGGAAGAGCAGCAGGTCCTTCAGCCCAGAGCCAAAGTTCAGGGTGGACTTCAGGGCCCATACCCAATATTTCCAGTAGCCCTATAGACAATTTAGAGCCTAGTGGTTGGGAGGAGCCTTCTCCACAGTCCATCAACAGGAAAATGGAGATTGATGATGGAACATCTGCTTGGGGTGACCCCAGCAGCTACAACAAAACTGTCAACTTGTGGGATAAGAACAATGCCCCATCTGGCCAGGCACAATCAGTGTCCCCTCAGCAAGGACCCCCAACCTTACAGCAGCAGCCACCTGGAAGAATGCTAACAGGCCTCGGGAATAGGGACATGAACCTTGCACATTCAACAAACAAGGGGCCAGTAGTAGGTAAGAATATATCCTTTCCTTTGAAGTCTCTATTTTAATGGGAATTCAATGCTGCTGCTTTTTAACCCTTTGCAATCATGAAAAATTGACACCTAAATCTAAAAGACCATAATTTTTAATTACCTCATGGTAGGTTTTTTTTTTTAGCATGGAATCATTGTCAGTGCAGCAGAAGCCCAAAATTGAACAGTTATTTGTTTGATATTTAAAGAATAAAGAGTATAGAGCTATGCTTATTAAAGCATTTGCTTTGTCAATCTCTTAGCTTCCTCTGGATGGGGAGGTAGTGGCTCTCCTTCCAGTCCATGTGTGGACAACGGAACTGCAGCCTGGGGTAAACCTACTGATGCACCCACTAGTTTGGGCAACCCCGATGACACCGGCAAGGCATCAAGTTGGGGGGACCCCTCTCCCAATCCAGTGAAATCTGGTGAGTCTGAATAATTTTGTGCTAGCACTAATGGAAATGTTTGAAATTAAACTGTTCCCAAATGTATTCATACTTCTGAAAATTTTAAAAGAATGTTTCTATTTTTACAGGTTCAAAGTCTATGCAAGATGGTTGGGGTGAAGGAGAGGGCTCAGTCAGTGCTTCACGTCACTCCAGCTGGGATGAGGAGGAAGAGAGTGGTTGTGTATGGAATAGCACTGGTTCCCAAGGCAGTAGCTCATCCTACAACTCTGGAGGCTGGGGAGCCAAGAAGGGCAACAAGGTATGCCAATGGTCAGGCTAGGGCCTATATTTATGCAAATTTGAAATAGAAGTTACTCCTGGTTAGTAGTTACTGAGATTTCTGTCTAATTTTCTTCAGGGTTCCTTGAAGGGTGCGGGAGACTCTTGGATGAACCCAATGACAAGACAGTTTTCAAACATGGGAATTCTGGTAAGAAATGATAAACGATTTGTCTTAGAGAACATAGTTTTGGGAAAAACATTTCATTAATGTAATGCACTGATATGGAATTTACCCTATTTTTTAAAATGCTATTACAACAGTGAGCTGTAATTCCATCAGTAGCTTTAATAAGCATTGTATTTTTTCTAGATATAGGCAAATAGTATATTGCTCACTGATACATCATCACCTTTGTTAACGTGTTTGGGTAAAGTTTGGTCTATGAGGTTTACCAATTCAGTAATTTGTTAATAGGGAGAGGACCACAGTGGTCGTTCTTTGGATCTGGCCCCTGGTCCTCCGCAGGACAAAAAGATGGAAGCAGAGAAGCGTGGCATGGGCTTAAATGAGTACAATGGAGAGATGCGTAAAGGAGGACGTGGAGGGGGAGCAGGATCAGTCTTCCGTTCACCTGGTTCCAAAGAGGTGGGGGCATGTGAACCTGGGTCTTACTATGACAAGGTATTTGCATCTCCTTATGTGTCTGAAAATGGTAATCTGAACCTCAGCTGTCACTGTGATTTAACTGTGTGTTTTTGAAACTTTTGTCCTTTTTCTTTAGACGAGTGGTCAGTTGTTTAGTAGCGGAGGTGGGATGGCACAAGCCAGGCACCAACCAGGGGTACCTCCTATCAACCCATCAGTACGAGCGCAAGTGCCTCATCAGTTCCTGTCACCGCAGGTACTTGATAATACTGTATATATAATATTACTTCAGTAAGTTGCAAAAATGTTATGTTGACTGACAAGTTGTTTTAGAGGCAGACATTTTGTTGAGGTTTTCACATTTTTACATCTTCCACGTACTGTGCACTGATTATGAAAAATAGGATTTCACATTGTCTTTAAGATAAATTCCTATTAACCACAGAAATGCAGTTGGCTGAACTGTAAGTCAGATGTGAACTTGGTAATAAGATTAACTCATTTCTGCTGAAGGTGCCAGGCTCTGTGCTGAAGCAGATGCCTCCTCCCAGTGGAGGTGTTGGGGGTGTTGGGGGAGGCATCTTTCCTCCACAGCACATTGCCATGCTCAGCAGCATATATCCCCATCATATTCAGTTCCAACTGGTGGGTAATTCCATGTTGCATGCTCAGTACATTGTCTTTGCAGGCCAGATTTAATACACTCGCTACAGTTCTGTTTGGTTTTCTTTTAACCCTGTGAGTCGTGCTTTCTTGCAGGCCTGCCAGCTGCTACTTCAACAGCAACCACAGCAACAACAACAACAGCAGCTGCTGCAGAACCAGCGCAAGTTCCCCCCAAACATACGTCAACAGGCAGACCCACAACAAGTACCGTTTTCACCTCTTTTTTGCTTGACTACTATTGAACTGTTAAAGCTGCTGCAATGTGAATGTTTCCTGATGATTCTACAGTGGTCAAGTGCTCTCAGTAAATTTTGAAGCTGGCAGGAAAAGAGTTTTACATATTAACATTCTTTGTACTGGTTTCATATTACAGAATTTACATTTAATGGCTTGATCTAGCATAACCCTCTATTTAAAATGCCTTATAAGGCCAAACAAAGGCACTTTCTCGGACCTGTAGCACCGAGGACAAAATAGTGCTGCGTTTCCACCGTTGGCCCAGAAGCTCTGCTGCTCTTCACTAAAACCTGCCCTTTACACGCCTCTCAGGAACAACATCATGCAACCCCATCACTTCACAAACAAAGACAAGCGAAGCGAAATTCTCGAGACGAGACTTATGACAGATAATATACGTTACTAAATTAATACACGATTGTGATGAATAAAAAGCTGACGTCTGATTTTTTTCAAGCGGTCGCATTTACCATGTTTACTATGATAACATTATTGCCTTGTGTTTATAGTCTTTTGCATCGCTTATAAATATTTCTTGTATGGTGATTATAATCCACATCGGATCAAGTTATTTCAAACACTCACTGTGCACTAAAACTGACATACATACTTTTATGTACAGGTGCTTCTCAGTAAATTAGAATGTCCAGGAAAAGTTTATTTATTTCAGTAATTCAACTCATGTATTAAATAAATTCAGTGCACACAGACTGAATTAAATTGAGATGATTTTAGCTCACATTTAACCAAAACCCACCAATTCACGATCTCAACAAATTATAATACTTCATAAAACCAATAATAAAAAAAAAAAATTTAGTGAATTGTTGGCCTTCTGGAAAGTGTGTTCATTTACTGTACATGTACTCAATACTTGGTAGGGGCCCCTTTTGCTTTAATTACTGCCTCAAGTCGGCATGGCATGGAGTTGATCAGTTTGTGGCACTGCTAAAGTGGTATGGAAGCCCATGTTTCTTTGACCATGGCCTTCAGCTCATCTGCATTGTTTGGTCTCTTGTTTCTCATCTTCCTCCTGACAATAACCCATCGATGGGGGTTCAGGTCTGGTGAGTTTGCTGGCCAGTTAAGCACACCAACACCATGGTCATTGTAAACATTTCTTTGTAAACGGGTGCAGTGACTTTTCAAAAAACACAATGGACCAACACCAGCGGATGACATTGCACCCCAAATCATCACAGACTGTGGAAACTTAACACTGAACTTCAAGCAACTTGGGCTACGAGCTTCCCCACCCTTCCTCCAGACTCTAGGACCTTGGTTTCCAAATGAAATACAAAACTTGCTCTCATCTAAAAAAAGGACTTTGGCCCACTGGGCAACAGTCCATTTCTTCTTCTCCTTAGCCCAGGTAAGACACCTCTGGCCTTGTCTGTGGTTCAGGAGTGACTTAACAAGAGGAATACGACAACTGTAGCCAAATTCCTTGACACATCTCTATGCCTTGACCCCAGCCTCAGTCCATTACTTGTGAAGTTCTCTAAATTTCTTGAATCCATTTTGCCTAATCCTCGTAAGGCTGCAGTTCTCTCGGTTGGTCGGCATGTTTTTCTTCCACAATTTTTAGTTCCCTTCAACCTTCTGTTAACATGCTTGGATACAGCACTCTGAACAGCCAGTTTATGGCAATTCATTTTTGTGACTTACACTGCTTGTGAAAGGTGTCAATGAATGTCAGAAACCATTTTGAAGGCTTAGGAAACCTTTGCATGTATATATATATATATGTATGTGTGTATGAATTACTCAATATATGTGTAGATGTGCCACATAGCACAACAAATAGAAAGGATGCAGTTTGTATGAGAATATGGGTTCCTGTAGAATTGCATCTGTTATATTGAATCATGTTTGTTTTTCCCCAGCTTGCTAGAATCATGGCTGTTCTCCAGCAGCAGAGACAACAGCAGCAGCATATGGGAGGTACAGGAGGCAGCTCCAAACTCTCTCCTTCTCACCTTGGTGGTAGTGGCCCAAAGATGCCAATGTCAGACACCCTCACACACCCTGGCTTGGCAGGATCTGTGGCAGACCTGCATCAAAAAACACAAGGAAATTATTCTGGTGAGTCTGTTTTTAATTTAAAGAGACACATGAGGGTTGTTATACATGTTGAGAACTTGATGTAGTAGTGTTTTTATAACATGTCATCTGTCCTTTTCTGTGTCCTGAAGGGTTTGGGCCTGGAGTGAGCCTCTCTGGTCTGGAATTGGGTCCCATGGTTGGTGGCCCAGCTGGGCTTAAAGACAATGTGGGGCAGCAGTCTCGTTTCAAGTGGATGATGGAAGGTCATTCCCCAGCCCCGTCACCTCCTGATAGCACTCTCCATAAAAATGGTGCAGTACTTTTTTTTTGTGACACCTATGAGTTTGGGTTATACAGAGATGTGTGAAATCTACTGGTACAAGTTTGACAGTTACTCTGTCTCCTGTTTCTTTGATATATAGGTCCCATCGCTGCTCCCCTCAAAATGAGAGGTGGTTCCCCATACTCCCAGTATGAGATGCTGGGAGGTGAGAGTTTGGGTGTGCCTTCACAAGGGCCGTCAGATCACTGGCACAGAAGTCCTGGAAACAAGATGGGCGCCAAGACTGGCACATCCAGCTGGCCTCCAGGTAAACAGTGATGCACATCTGAGCATTTTCATCTTCGTCACATGTGAATATATCTGTTAAGAATTGAAATGATTTTCGCTTCAGAGTTCCAGCCAGGAGTGCCTTGGAAAGGAATTCAGAGCGTGGACCCTGAATCTGATCCTTACATGACCCCTGGAAGTATGCTGGGCTCATCAATGTCAAGCCTGAACGACAACGAGCACCAGTTGCTAAGAGACAACACAGGTACAGCTCCCTTCACTTAATGGTTTAGAATGGTTAGTACATGTTTAATTAGTTAGTGGTTGCGTCCTTTTTGTTTTATGAATCATATGAATCACCTTTTGAAAAGATTTTCTAAGATCATAAGAGTTTTGGATTAAATCAGGTTTGTTCAAACATTTGACTGGTGTTTTATGACATTGATTTCTTCTTTCAAAAGTAGTTCCTCTGCCACAAACATACACAGTGGACTAGGCTTTGAATTTAAATGTCATTTACCTAGTCATGTAAATGGTAACAAGCAAGTCTTGTCTTTTGCATGTGTTTGCATAGAATCAAATCCCTCCTTCAACACCTTGCTGCCTTCACCTGGTGCCTGGCCCTACAGTGCCTCAGAGAGCCCCCTCAACAATGCACACAACCAAGGTAACAACTAAGCTCTCTTCTCACTAGATGTTGCTTTTTTTCATTCGATTTGATTTCAGAAAGACACAAGACTTAATTTTTTTGTGCACTTAACTGAATTGTGTCATTTCTCCCTAGTATTAATACTGTGAATATATTTTGCTGTATTCTTGCTCTCACAGCTAAGTACACAGACTACAAGCCCAGCTGGCCACTTGAGCCAATAGGACACAACAAACATTGGAAGACCAATCGCAACAGCTCTTATATGTCACGCCCACCTCCTGGACTGACCCACCAGAAACAGCCCTCCGTTTCTCCTTGGTCAGGAGGAGGCCCACGAATGGGTAGAGGCTGGGGTGGCTCTGGAGGCGGCCAAGAAAACCGATTTGGGCCTGGTAATACAGCATCTTATAAGCCGTAAAACTTTATTGAAAATTACAGGTGTTAAAATGAAACACTATTTAGACATTCACTGAAGTAAATTCAACTTGTTTTAACTTTTAATAAAGGATTAGATCATAGTCTCACTCTTTATCTGTGCAGGTTCTGCGTGGAGTGATGGAGGAGCCTCTAAGGGGAGCTGCTGGCTGGTGTTGAGTAATCTTACCCCTCAGGTATCTGTTATGACTTATGTTTTTGTTTTTTTTATTTCGATTTTCTATGAGTTCTCTAATTTCGTTGCAATGATTTGTATCATTTGTTCTCTGCAGATTGATGGCTCCACTTTGAGGACTATCTGTATGCAGCATGGTCCGCTTTTGACCTTTCACCTCGGTTTGACTCAAGGCAGTGCTCTGATTCGCTACAGTACACGCCAAGAAGCAGCCAAAGCTCAGAGCGCACTTCACATGTAAGTGTCTGTAAATCTATATCCTGACCCAAATCCATTTTTCACATTTTAGCACCCTCTCAAAGCTCGCTCTCACATCAGAATAAAACATAAAAAAGGTCATTTTGTAAGCATTTAAAATAAATAATATTGTGATTTGCTGATATAGGCAAGAAAGTTATTGTGAGCTGTAACGTTGCAGTTGTGCGAAATAATTATGCTGTGAGAAATAATGTCATTATTACGAAAAACATAGGTGCAATTATGTGAAATAAGTAAATTGCGAGACATAACATTACAGTTTTGAGAAATAGAAAACTTAGAATTATTCAAGATCAAGAATTATTTACACTGTGAAATAAAGTTGCAAGTTGGAGAACAGACGGGCACAGTTATGAGTAAAGTGACGTGAGATGCGTACTCACAATTGTGAGAAATAGTCACAATTACAAAATACAGTGGCTCAACTGCAAGAAATAGCTACATGGTGTGATACATATTGTGTCAGTTGTGAGAAAGTTATTAGACACAATGTTGCAATTGCAATTAAATTACAATGTGAAGTTACCTATTTGAATATATATTGTTTTAGTCTGTGGCAGAAATGGGCTTCCATACCTTGTAGAGGTCTTCCTAACTGTAATCTCTGAAAATTCCTTCCAGGTGTGTTTTAGGTAACACCACAATCCTTGCCGAGTTTGTGAGTGAGGAAGAGGTTGCTCGCTATTTTGCACATTCCCAGACTGGAGCTGGCGGAAGCGGCAGTGGAGGCAGCGGAGCCGGTGGTGTGGCTGACTCCGGGCAGGCAGGCGTGACGGGGTCATCGGGGGCCGGGGCTGTGGGTACCATCAGCGCTGGGAGTGGCGAGCGAGAACGGGCTGGAGTAGGAAGTTTGACGTCAGGAGGAAGCAACAACGGCGGCGGAACCGGGCCCTCTGGATCTTCCTGGCAGAGTTTGGAAGGTACGGGCAGCTCCCCTGACCCAGCCTCTGCCCAGGGAGCAGGCCTAAGTATTTTCGCCCAGTGGAGCAGCAATGGTGCTGGTGGCGGCGTGGGAGGCAACACGGGCGGCGTTGATCCTGGCAGGGCGGGGTTGTGGGGCGGCATGACTCCAGGGTACACAAGCAGCAGTCTGTGGGGGTCTCCAGCCATGGAAGATCGGCACCAGATGAGCAGCCCTGCAGCGCTGCTGCCTGGAGACCTGCTGGGAGGAGGTGCAGACTCTATCTGACTGATGCAGCCACTTACAGACAAATACACATGCAGCAACACACACACACATATACATACAACAGATATATAAATATAACAGCTATCCTCCTATATTAGCACAGATGCAGGAATATAGGAACATTAATCAGAATACAGGCAATTTGTGTACATGCCCTTTGTCACTCAGATGGGCGCATAATGCATAGATATACATCCAAGTATTTAGTATACATTCGTAACACCTATGTAGACGAGATTTAAAGGTAAGCACTCGAACATCTGATGCAGGTAAACACTGCTGCATTATGAAACCTAGCAAAATGCATTAATACAAAATGATACAGATGACACTGGTTACAAATCTACACACACTGTCATTTTTACCTAAGCAGTGTTTCGAGCTCCCCATAATCTGATCTTCTTCACAACATGGAGCATGGAGGAGCAGTGTGTGGTAGTAAATCAGTACGGATACACGTGTACACGCACACAAACACATCCCATTTCTTCTTCTCCTTAAATGAAGACTTCAGCAAGACTTGAACAGGACATGCAAACAGTTGGACTTAAATGCTGACTCAACTGGATGAATCCTAAACCTTGAGGTCATAAAGATCACACACGCATACTGAGACGCTCTCACTCAAGCGTGCACTGTAAAGGTAAAACCAGACAAAAAAAAGGACAAAAATATGCATCATAAAATGTTCGTTGAACGCTCTCATTGTTAGGCTCCATTTTCATGCAGACTGAAATTACTCAAACACTGTTCTGATGTCTGACAAACTGTATCTCATTGTCTTTTTTTTTTGTTTTAAATGGTGAAATCCAGAATTTTCGTTTTTGTTTCCCAAACGCTGACCTCGTTTTTCTTTTTCTTAATTGAGTATGTTGTCATAATGATGATCACTTGGATGTTACTTAGCTGTACAAGGTGCCCTTTCTGCCTTTGCATGCATGAGTGAAGTCCCAGGTAATGGAGGCGACGTTCTTTTGTGAGGCATCGATGAATGTGTGACAGCCAGAGATTAACAAGCGTGGTGTATTTACAAAGATCAGTGCTGGATTAGGGCAGTGAGTAAATGTATGAGTGACAGCTTATTTCAGGTGTTTGATGTCTATGTGTGCATGATACGTATGCAGGTGTGGCTGACTGTGTGTGTGAGTGTAGACGGCAAGTTCAAGAACATTGGCACTAATGAATATTTCTTAAGTTGTGGTTTTAGCAGCCTTTTTTTTGTTTTATATATTGTCTGAATTGCAATAATTATAATAAAGAAAATGATTTTTTTAGAACATGCAACCAACTGAAGGCATTCATACTGAAACATGAAACATGCCAAAACTTATTGTACCAAGCTGAGCTGGATGGGTGTTTTAGGAACACTTAAAAGTTACCAGTTGTTTATTTTTGTTGTCGTGTACCATTATAAATTAAGGCGGGCTTTATCACTCGTGTTCAGGTTTTTTGTTTCTGATTTTACAAAAGAAATTAATTAAAAAAGAAAAAAAAAAAGAAGACGATTAATAAAGGTTGAATTTCATTTTGTTGTCAATTGTGTGTATTTTCCTTTAATCCATGATTTAGGTGTGATACTTCTGTTTAACATTCTCACAGCTAGAATCCACTCTTATAATATTACAGGTTTGTAAGGGTCGTTTTTGTTTTACAACCTGTTTAAATGGATGAACTTGCTTATTAGGGCATTGTTATATAGTTAGGCCAGTCTTACTCAACCTTTGTGACTCATGGGCCCCCATTGTCCACAAAAAAGCATCATGAATTTTCCAGATTATTGTATTTATTTTTTTCTGAATAATGATAAGGACTTATTTTTTACTCAATATCTACCTGATGAAATATCTTCAAGCTTGACATAACAAAAATAGATATTATTTCTAATTATTTATAAATGTACATGATCTTACAGTTCTAGAATATCCATATCTAGGTTGTCCAAGACAATAAGGACACTGGTTATTCAAAGAAAATAGAAAAGGGTCTGAATTAAAATAATATAATGATTGCTCTTCATTAATAGTTTAATCTTTTTAATGATTTTAAGTCATTTTGAGACTGGTTTTAACTGTCATCAATGTTTAAGGGTTTATGTTGCAATAATAACTGACTGTACATTAGCCCAGTTATTACACGGCCATCTACCAAATAAGCAAATATATAAAATATTACCTTTTTTTATTTTTAAATAAGTAAAAAAATACAAATACGTACTTAAAACAAGTATTAAAATAAGGTACTAAGAGTAAGGGTAATCAAAATCAGTTTCTTAAACAGCAATAATTGTATATTTTTAAATATATTTTTTAATATATATATATATTTTTTGAAATATATAAGATTTGTATAAGACTGTTTCGTTGATTAAACGGAAGCGTTGTGGTTTGTCGCTTGCGTGCTGTGTTTAGCATCAGTGTGCGGATGGAAGAGAGGCTGCGTGCGCACGTCATGCGCGCGGCCCCTTGAAGTGATCCGGGTCCTTTCGCTAGTTTGTGAATGACATCATTTCTGTGAGAAGTGCGCTGGGATACAAACAAGGGAGGCTACTTCTCGCTAGCCCGCTAATGCAAGTAGGTCAATACGTGCGCTGAGATATGAAATCAAGGATTTAAAAATCAGAGGAGGAAAGCAGTGGTTAGAATTACATTTGTGATGAGACGTTTACAATTACGCTTGCACTCTTCGCTGTCCAGGGTCCTGTCTCACGAGCGCAAGCCTGTCGACCAGCCTCACTTTACCACCATCCTCACGTTAGGTAAGAAAGATGTTCATGCTTTAAGGTCATATCAGGACACGAGTCTTTAGGGTTCTTTCAGCTGTCCTGAATAAATGTAAATGTCAACACCACGAACAGTTCGTGAAATCTCGGGATCAACATGGTCTTGGGTGCGGCTGCTACAAAATTGTCTGAAAACCGCTGAAGACATAACTTACCTCTTGTTTGATACGCCACAAAACACTCACGACAATGGGTCATTTTGACTAGATTCCTAATTCTAAAGCATAAATCTTGCACATTGATAATCGCGATGGTGCATAAGATGAAATATTAACCTGTTCGTTGCAAGTTCGTAGGAATTGAACAGCAACTGTGTTCGGATCACATCACATGACTCAGATGTCAGATGTTGTATGCATGACTGCCAGTGCTGACTGCATGTCCAATTTTTTGTTCTTATTTTTATATCTGAAATGTGAATTATATCTGAGCTGTGTATATCAGTGCGCATCCTAGTCACATCTGCTGTGTGCTGAAATGCAGACCTGTAACTGTTTGAGACTAATGCATATGATCTAAATCATGTTAATATTTTTGTAGGACTCTAAGGCTGCTTTTAGGGAAGGAATCATGGAGTTACGTGTTGGGAGTAAATACCGTCTTGGCCGAAAGATTGGAAGTGGCTCCTTTGGTGATATTTACCTGGGTAAAAAGTATATTATTTAGACAAATTGGCTACTGATGTAGATTGCATGGAAGTGTTGTGTCCTGATGTTGTTTAAAAAACTTGCAGGTGCAAACATCACATCAGGAGAGGAGGTAGCCATTAAACTGGAGAGTGTGAAGACTAAACATCCACAGTTACATATTGAGAGCAAGTTCTATAAGATGATGCAAGGTGGAGGTGAGAACTGATTTCCTTTCGTTTTCTTTTTGATGGTGCGAATGGGTTTCTAGACATGTCTCTTCAATCTTCTTTCAACATTAGTGGGTATTCCCTCAATCAAATGGTGTGGTGCTGAAGGGGACTATAATGTCATGGTGATGGAACTCCTGGGTCCAAGCTTGGAAGACCTGTTCAACTTCTGCTCAAGGAAATTCACACTTAAAACAGTCCTGCTGCTGGCAGACCAGATGGTAATTGCATTGAATGTATATAAACAGAATCTTAAAGAAAAAAGTAATATTATCGCTCATACTTAGGATGAAATTTTTTTTGCTACAGACACGACCCTTTGTGTCTTACTGAGGGGAGTCTTGTATTACATTTGTAAGTGATAATACCTGGGGGAGAAAATGGGCAAATATTCTATACATTTATATTGAAAGAGGGACTTGAGCCATATCTAGGGATCAGAACATCATAAAAACTTGTAAACAACCACATAGCGACATGCTCAAAACTCCAAATATAGTAATGCCTTTGCTACCATCTTCAATAAACCTAGGGTAATAAATGCAAGTTTTTACTATATAAAAAGACTATATAAAATGTATATAGGTTTATATTAAGTTATATAGTTATTTATTATCATTTGAATAGCCTGGCTGCAGAATATTCATAAGAAAAGCAATATAAAACCTCCTCAATAAATCAGATTGTAAATATGTAGTGCTAAAACATAATTTTAATCCAGTTTAAATGAAATAAATGAAAATAGATAAAGATTTTATACATTTGAGACAATTCTTTTAAATTTGTTTTATGTTTATTCTTTCCAGATTAGCCGAATCGAGTACATCCATTCCAAGAACTTCATTCACAGAGACATTAAACCTGATAATTTTCTGATGGGGCTTGGCAAGAAGGGAAACCTGGTCTATATCATAGATTTTGGCTTGGCCAAGAAGTATCGTGACGCCCGCACACATCAGCACATCCCGTATCGTGAGAATAAGAACTTGACTGGCACTGCCCGCTATGCCTCCATTAACACTCATTTGGGCATTGGTAAGGGCACCAGAGGGCCACTGAAATGCATCCTGTTGGTAAAAATGGACTCTTTATTTTGGGTTATTCTAAATGTCCCTTCTGTTTCCACAGAGCAATCTCGACGGGATGATCTTGAGTCGCTTGGCTATGTTCTTATGTATTTTAACTTGGGTTCTCTGCCTTGGCAAGGCCTTAAAGCAGCCACTAAAAGACAAAAGTACGAGCGAATCAGTGAGAAAAAGATGTCAACGCCCATTGAGGTTCTTTGCAAGGGCTATCCATGTGAGTTGATGTGATTTGAACAGCTCGAAAATCATTTGAAATAAAATTTCTCATTTAAATAGTTTTTTTTTCCACACATTATCTCCAGCCGAATTTTCAACCTACATGAACATCTGCCGCTCTCTCCGGTTTGATGACAAACCTGACTACTCCTACTTGAGACAGCTGTTCAGGAATCTTTTCCACAGACAGGGATTTTCATACGACTATGTGTTTGACTGGAACATGCTGAAATTTGTATGTTTTTAAAAAACATTTTGCATTATTTATTGCAGTACAGTTCAAATGTGCATTATACTATATATATATATATATATATATATATATATATATATATAATGCATATATAGTATAATTAAATTGCTCACTTTGTGGGTTTTTCTGACTGTGTCAGGGCTCCAGCAGGACAGCAGAGGATAAAGAGAAAGAGAAAGAGCAGAGGGGAGAGGGGGAGGAGAGGGATGAGAGGACCGGAGGTGCACCGCCGGGTTCTGCAGCTCGTGCTTTGCCTTCTGGCCCCAACCTCCCGGCCCCTAACAGGGTGCGCAATGGCCCGGACCCCGCCAGCTCAACACCTGCCTCCCGTGTGCCACAGTCTGGTGAGTCTGAGGATGACTGGGACCGGAGGTGTTATTGATGTCTGTTCTATTTATGAGCAGGTTATTTATGAAGTATGTGGTGTCTCTTTCTTCTGAAACCGCATTCTCCTGACCTTCTGTGCTGTTGGTTATTGAAATCAGCACTTACAACTTACCTGTCAATTTGTCTTTTTCAAGGAAACGCATCTCCAAGAGCAGGCCGAGGAGCTGAGCGGGAAAGAAGAGTGTGTTTACGGCTGCACCGCGGTGCTCCTGCCAATGCCTCCCCTGACCTCCCTCTCCGTCACGATCAGATCCGCATCACTCCTCCACAGGTTTCCATTCACATACTGGTTCTTTGCTTCATTCCCTGATATTTGCTTTTGTTCTGACCTTTCTTTGTCCCTCTCACACAGGTCAGCGTTCCATTCGAACACATGGGGAAATGAGCTCTGCAAGCTCTCTGTCATTTACTGTTTTTAGGAGGTTAGTGATTTTTTTTGTGTGGATCTTTTCGTTTATCCACAAATGCATTGAAATGCAGATCATACTCATAATGACTTCTAACATATACAATACACCTCTTCTGTGATGTGCATGTTTTAAATTTCTGAATTGTAAAATTAATCTGGATATTTCTGAGCATTATGTTATGTCAGGGAGATATAACTGTCCTGATATCATAATAAAGAAAAAAAGCATTATGTTTTTTATGGCACAATCTCTTATTATTTCTTTAAAATATCAGTAAAGCAGTTATAATTTAATTATATAAATATAAAAAACATAAAACAGGAAATGACATCAGAGAGATGACCCCTGCATTGTTTGTCAAGTTCAATATGTCTATCAATGTGGCATTTTATGATGGTAAGAATAGGGTTAGGGACGATTCATTCAAGTTGTAAAATGTGATACGATACAACCCCCTAAAAGCTTTGATATTTATGACTTAATAATTCATGATTAAATATTAATTAACGATGCATTTTGATCAAAAGTGACAGTAAAGACATACAGTATATAATGTTACAGAAGTTTGATTTCAGATTCTGTTCTTTTGAACTTACTATTCAAATATATATATATATTTTTTTAAGTATCACGGTTTCCACAAAATATTTAGAAGCACAGCTGTCTTCAACATTGATAATAATATGATTTTTTTTTTTTTTGCGCACCAAGACAGTAAATAGAATAATTTCTGAAGGATCATATGACACTGAAGACTAGAGTAATAGTTGCTGAAAATTAAGCTTTCCCAGGAATAAATTACATTTATTAATATTTCACTATATAACTGTATTTGTGATAAAAAAAAATGGGCTTCTTTCAAAAACATCTACAAATCTCCCAATTTCCAATGATAGTATATGTTAGATTTTTCTTCATCTTGAACCTGCTTATTTGACTCCGCTACTATTACTGCATAATAAATAGGTCTCAGTATTTGAAAAGTACATTTTTCCCAACACTCTAATATAATTAACTTGTAACTAAATCGTTTACATTTGCTTCATTTTGCAGGAATACAACAGACAACTCCCCTAAAGCATTTATATTCATCTTTCTATGTAAAACGGGAGTGTGAGAGAGGCAAGAAGCAGAAAGAAAGGAACCACATTTTTGTAAAGGACAAAGTGCCCCCCCATCTTCACGCACTGCAGGTTATTGCCGTTGGAATGAGACATCGAAGATCACAAGCCTCAAGGCTCAAACAGTGGAAGTGGAAAAGAGAATTGTTACCTGTGGCCTGAAGAAGGTTCTGGTTGTTCTCTGTTTTGTCTGAAATGCTGAGAAAAAGATGGACTTGCTTGTTGGACTGTAAAGTAAAAATGTAATATTGATAGAGTGTAATAAATGTATCCCTTGCACAAAAAGTGTTGTATGTTGACACCAGGGGCGTGTCTAGGGGGAGGCTGGGGGAGGCAGTGCCTCCCCTAGGATAAGCCCTGCCTCCCTGAGAAACGGACTGTCCCTCTGATGATAAATAAACATTTAAAAGTTGATTGTTTTGTGCATATTTTTCCATCAGTAGCAGATGAGTCTGACCCAACAAAAATTCAGTTTGGCGCTGTTTGATAGTGCGCGCGCGCTTCAGGCTTACGGGCTCAGAAAAAGTGCATCATGTGAGAATAGAACGCCAATGAAATGTTTACCTGGCGGCGTGTCCACAAGGGTGGCACAAATGAGCTTTGCCACTCCAGTTGCCACCCCAAAACGGCGTATGGGATCGAAGTGCATTGAGAGCGGAACATCGTGATTTTGACTGAAACAGGGTTTTTTGAAAGTCAGAAATTCTGCGACTACGACTTTGAGGTCCAACGCTAAAGTGCCCTCGCGGTCCGGTCTCCCCCCTGTCCCAAATTTCTGCCGAGGGTAGTATATTAATATTTTTGGTTGTGGACGATAAAAATGTATCCACGATCTGCTTTTGAAGAAATATTGTTGCATTGCCATTGTGCCGCAGCGCACATTCTATCAGCTGCAGTTCTGGCGCCACGGAATTATTATAATACATTAACATAAGCGTTAACTCAGCGGTAGAGTTACTCAAACAGGATACTGCACTTATTTACAATTTTTTTGCATCTGCTTTAAATCCTTACTGCTTATTTAAAAGTTTCATTCGTGTGGTTTTCTGACGTTCGGTTCTTCTAAGCACAATCAAAGTGCGGCACGAAAACGAAAAAGCCCTTCAAACTGTGCCTAATTTCTAAGTTATGTTTTGTGCTAATACTGTCGAAACACACAAGGTTTATGTATAGACTAAGTTGGATATGTCTAAAATGAAAGTAAACAACTGAAAGAGGATGCATGTCTGTATGCATGCAGGTCTTAAAGGGACAGTAGGCTACATGCTGCCGTGTGAATTAAAGGGATAGTTCACCCTAAAATTTTATTTCTGTCATTGTTCATACATTGGACATATTGTCCAAAACCTATATTAACTTCTTTCTTGTGCTGAACACAAAAGAAGATATTTTGTAGAAACCAAATGGTTTCTGGTTCACATTGACTTTGATAGTAGTAAAACATACTCTGGAAGTCACTGTGAACCAGCAACTGTTTGGTTTTCTTCAAAATAATGCTTATGTTTAGCAGAAGAAAAAGAAACTCATTCATGTTTTTTCTTCACTATTAAAATGTTTGGGTGAATTATTCCTTTAATGTTAATAAAACCCCAAACCCACAGAGAAAAATCACTCAATACTCTTGACTGAAAAAAATTATAATAATAATACAGTTGCTTTAATAGGAATCAGTGTATATAGTGTTTTATTTTTATATTTGTTCATTAATTTTTTTTAATGCTCCTGCTAAATACATCTCTTGTACCTGAAAATAAAACACTTTAATTGTATAATATCTGTATTTTTAATGTGTATCTTTGTTCTCCTTTTTTAATAACAAAGATAAAATAATTACAAAGATTTTTATCTTCACCCATGCACTGTGGCCTAAATATCCACCATAATTTTTCATATTTTGTTACCTTAAAATGCTTTATAATAGGGAAATTAGTTTGGCTGTGATGCTCAAACAGCTTGCAAAATAGAAAAACCAACATGACAAAGAATCAGGATAAAATCATGATTTCAAAAAAAAACAAAAAAAAACAAAAAAAAAACAGACTTATTAGATTTGTATTATATCACCCACCCCCTGAGGGAGAACAAACCCATACAGACTCCACACCCCTGTAAAATAATAATAACATTTGCCTATGTCAAACACCACTAATAATAAATAAAATTAAATAAACAAATAAAATAAAAATAAAACCATATTTAAAAATAGTTATGTTACTTCTGCTAATGAGATCATAAATTAAATTCTTATAGTTTCACAAAAAGATCTTTTATTTCAACTCTCTAAGTCTCCTTACCCCCTGTAGCCTAATATGTTATCTTTTATCTAGGCCTACATGTTTACATTTATTCATTTAGTAGACACCTTTATCCAAAGCCACTTACAACCAGAGAATACCATTCAAATACTGTTCTCATACTGTTCAAATGAGCATATGCATTTTTTTTTTTTTACCTGGGGCCGCATTCACAAAGAAACTTAGAGGCTAACTGGCGAATTTATGGAAGCACATACATCTGGAACAGCTTAGAAGAAACAAATTTATTTACCTCTTGTCTATACAAACATGACTTCAGATTCATTTTAAAAAGCCTACTCGTGTAGCAAGTCTTCTCACAAGCAAACACCTGTCACTCATCATCAGGCAATCACCGTGATCTGTTCTATATATGAATCTGTGAATAATAATAATAATATCATCATCATATTATTAATGTTGACCGGGTTTAATTAACTTTTATGTGACAGCCCTATAGTCTAATAGGGGCCCTGTACCTATCTCTGGGTTCCTGGCTTAGAAAAATATATGCACTAAAACAGATTGTGTGTAGTAGGCTATAGATTATTTTGCGCCGATTTTTTCAGTTGTTTATGTTGCCCCCCCAAAAAAGCCAAATGCCCCCCCAAACATGACATCCTGGTAACCCCTCTGGTTGACACCTTACTGATGTATGAGGGTTCGTGGAACCATCTTTTCCAGGTTGTATTAATTACGCTAAAGGTAAGAATTTCCAAGAATGTTGTTTCCAGTCAAACCGGTGTTTGGGCTGTAGACAACACTGAATGAATATTTCAAGATTGCACACTGAACAGATGACATTTGAATTGTTGGAGATGATGATATGAATATGGGCTGTGGTGAATTAACCTAAAGATCAATTTGAGCGTTATTAAAGGCCTGAATTCCACTCTTACAATTTCACAGCTGAACAATGTGTAATTTGATATGATCCCTGCATTTACATTAACCATGCCAACCTCATTTATAAATTAACACACATATCAACAGTGTAATTGTTTCAGCTGGCTTAACCTTGTGAACATATATAGCTATTTTGAACACTAAGCTTTTTTACACAACTGGTGTAATAACTCACGACTAAAGGTGTTGAATTCCAGTTTACTTCTTTGAAAGGATTATTAATAGATTATTGAAATTGCGTTGGCTGTTTTATAAATCAAGAACACGTAAACACTGAGGGGAAAAAAGTTTTGTGTATCACTTTACATGTACGTAAACGTGAAAAGTGGGGAAACTGACACATTTTGTAAGTGAATTGTTTCACATAAAACTACATTTCAAAGTGTTATTGTATTAAATGAAAAAAAGTAAAAGAAAAACTCAGACATTTTGACATAGAAAACGTTCATTTTTATGAATAATGTAAATGAGCTAATTTAGTTGGGAATACGTTTGGATTAAAAGAGTAAATACTATTTATTAAACGAAACTAACTATTTATTTTTATTTATCTGTATGATTCTATCAAACGACGTTCCATATTACATAATTCTTAAATATTCATTATTTACTGTAAATTGCGTCACTGGAGTAATGGCTTTTATTTTGAAGTATATAAAGCAACAGCCCATTTTAGAAATAAAAGCCGTGTGTTGTTGTAGCTGACTTCACAGCCGCTTTCCACTTTTATCCCCGTTAAACTAATAATCCGCGAGAGATAATATTCAACAGCAAGGGGAGTTGGGAAGAAGGAACTGCCTTTCAACGACAATCCACCTATGACTGTACATAAGGTCCTCTAGACGAGTCGTGAATAGACTGAAGCGCTCCAAAGACGTGGTGAAATACTACATGGGAACAAATATAAAAGCACGGAGCGCAGATTTTTTCCTGCAGAGATCAGCGGCGCTGGGATATAAACATGGATGACGGGCAGCAGCGATGGCTTTGAAGTATTAAGGCCGAATTACTTGTCGATTGTTTTTCTTTGTGCACGGCGAATGGTTTTAAACCTACGTTTATGTTATTGGTAAGTTGCTCGTTTATCTATTCTGTAGATATTTTGTGTCCTTACTTATTTTAGGGAGAACTTCGACTAACGTTATTTGACCCAACTAAATTGATAATGCTTTTCCAAATAAGGTAAACGGATAACACGAAAATTGAACGCTGAATGCATTCAATATATGATTTACTGTTCACTCAACAATTAAAACTGTGATTCAGACCTGTATGACTCCGTTTCCTCGCCAGAGTTGACCATTGTGTATTTTCTTCAATACAAAGAATATTAATGACTCAGAATGTCACAATATCTACTAATGTGTTCCAGAGAACACACAAATAAGTAAAGAACGTCGTATAGGTTTCAACAACATTAGAGAGAGTAAATATGACCAAACATTAAAGTACCTGGTTAAAAAAAACACGACGTAAGCTTTAAGTTGGTGTAAACTGTGAAGATGGCCACTTTTAATAAGACGAGAGATACACACTAAGATGCTGCATCAACATCTTTTCCCGTTCTTCATACTTTGTAAATAGAAAAATTAAATCCACAATTTCTGTGAACCTAATTTTATCTTGACCCTTTTTAAAGTTTTAGTTGCAGTTAGTGCTTATTTACAATGTGACCCTTTTCTTTTCTGAAAACTGCCACGTCTTAATATTTGAGAAATTAATATTCTGCAATCGATTGTGATGAAATTTGCATGAAGTGATTTTTGTAAATACATATTATTGATCTTATGGTGAATTCGTCCATGCATATGTTTCATGGAAAGAGTTGACCTCGTAATTTTTAATTAAACTCATTCTTCCAATGAAACCATAGACTTCTCTCTGGTGATGTTTGCCGGACTTCTACAATTGTTTAGTCTGCTTAATTCCTTACCCTTTCTTACAATTAACCTTAAATTCGCATTCAGATTTGCCTCCATCCAATCCACAAACGATGGTTAAAACCAAGTCCCCACCATATTATTTTTTACAACTACCCTTTTTACTCTGATGTGCATCACAATATCAAAAAAATATCAGTTTCTTCTTCCGTTTCATTGCGACTTTAATCTCTAAATGAATTTAGTTTAATTTCTTTGCTTGCCCACATTATCCCCGTCTTACTGTGAAATGATTAGTGGTAACATCACACTGTTTCACACTCATCTTTCCTTTCCTCTGGTTCATTTTCATGGCATCACATTTCTACTTTAAACACCCTTTGCTTCCCACTGATTTTAACATCCCAATCTCTATTGCCACAGCTTTTGAGACGTGACGTGCCATTGTCTGTCCATTTTGGGGAGGAAGTTGTCGGGATGGCTCCTGGTTCACTAGCCACGCTAGCCCTTACTGGGCCCAACATCTCCTGGCTCCCAGAAGCTCCTCTGCTCACTCCAGAGCAGCCCATTTTCCTCATGACAACTACGGCCCAGGCAGTGTCAGGCTTCTTCGTGTGGACGGCACTTCTACTCACCTGCCACCAGGTAAACAACAACCCCTGAACCAGCTGGGCCTGTGAATCAAAACGCAATCAGTGTATTTCAAACTGTTTATCTTTGTTGTTTTTTGCAGATCTACATGCATTTGCGTTACTACAGATCTCCCAAGGAGCAGAGGCACATAGTGCGCATCCTTTTCATCGTACCCATCTACGCCTTCGACTCCTGGCTCAGCCTTCTCTACTTTACCAATGACCAGTACTATGTGTACTTCGACACAGTCAGGGATTGCTATGAGGGTAGGCTTTCTTTTCACATATGGAACTGTTTAATAGCCGTCTCCTGCTAGAGCTGCTCTCTGGATCTGTAGTCAGCTGGGATTTCTAGAAGCAATCGTTGCATAGTAACCGTGTTTATCGCACATCAGTGGAACGGATGCACATGGATAAACCAATAAACCAGGTGCTCTTTGACACCAGACTAGTACAGTGCAGGGTTAATACTGAACTAAAACTAAAGTCTTTTTCATTACTTAAACATTAACTGAAATGTAGTATATTAAAAAACAAACTTTTTAAAGCTGAATGTTATTTTGGGTAGCTGCCAATGGCAAATTTCTTATTTTTGTATTGTAAAACCTTAACTAGGGTTCAGTACACTGTCATTCACACTAACTAGACCTTCAGCTGCACTGCTGTCTGTCTCTGGACTCCACAGCTGTGGCTGCTGGGAGCACGTGCTAAATATAGAGCTGAGCTCCAACCTCCACTGCCACACATACACTGCTCCACAGAGCAAGGGAAGGGGACAAATGAACACCCACTGGGGATGCTGATTTCATAGAGTGCAACACTTTCTGGAAGCAAAGATCCTGTTCATTTTCTACAGTAGATAAAAATTGTTAATTATAACATGGGAACATTTCATAACAGTACTTTTGGGAATTTGATCCTAACTTGATAATGAAAACAACAATATATATATATATATATATATATATATATATATATATATATATATATATATATATATATATTTACATAAAAAAAATTGCTAATAGTAGCTGGTTAGGTTATTATTATTTTAAGAAATGTATTATTTTATTCAGATAGGATGTGTTAAAAACAGTTATTTTTAAATTGTAATGATTTTACCATATTACTGTTTTCACTGTATTTCTAATAAATAAGCATAAGAAACATCTTTCATAAATAGTCTAATTTCCCCAAATGTTTGAACGGTACTGTACTTTATTACATCAAATCAGTCTTGGTTCTGGTTGGTTTGGTGTCATGCCTTAGAATTCTTAATTGAAGAAGTTTCTGAAATCCTTACGGAGAAAATGACTGGTAAAAATGACAAGACTGCTGGAAATCTATGTAATTTTAGTGGGCGTCCTATAATCTCTGGCGTAGAAAAGCATATGGTGTACTCAAAGGATGAAGGCTTCTGGTATTGCAATTTTTTTTTTTGTGGCATGGCCAGACCATCACAAGGGAAATTTTGCCATGCACAACTGTATTATTTAGCAAAAGTCTTTTTTTGGTGTTTGCTGACTAAATCCCATCATCAGTGTTTCACCAAAGTCTGCCGTGCATTATTGCCAAGTGCCACAGTATGAGATTAAATTATTGAGGTATACTACCGAATGTGTTTTTTTTAAAAGACTCAAAAGAAATCACCAGACTTTAAAGTTTTTGTATCATTCACGTAAAATAAAGCTATCATTTCAGTACTAATTCAATCCATCTTTTTTGCAGCGTTTGTGATCTATAACTTCTTGAGCTTGTGTTATGAATACCTTGGAGGAGAGAGCGCTATCATGGCTGAGATCAGAGGAAAACCTATTGAGTGAGTGTCGTATTCCAGTTATTCTTTAGTGTGAGAATTTTTCAATGCGTTCCTCAAATCAATGCTCTTATTGATGTTTGATGAGACTGCAGATGTATTTGTTAAGGGCGTGTTTAAACTTGGCATGTTTCGTTTGATGAAATGAACTGCGATTGCTCTGTTAGTGTGGTTCGTTTTAATAAGTGTGAATGCTGCCATTTAAACTTTGGTGCACCAACACTGAGACTTCAAAACAATTCGCTTTTACACATAGCCGCAAAAACGTCCAAAAATGCTCTATTACGTATGCCATGTCAGTAGTTGGCGCTGTCACCTTGTTGCCGTGTGGGTATGATCTGTCTCAGCTGTTGGTTGTAATGTAGGTGAAGTAAATCCACACTTTGCTGAAGAAGCATTAATTAAACAGCAACAACAGTACCATGTACTCCACCATTGTTGTGTATGTTTGTTGGCATTTGCCTTTAAATCAACACATACAGTCTACATGCAAAACACGTACTGTGTATGCGCATGACGTCACCGTTTTCAAAGATTCCCGTTTTGGGTGTTTACATGGAAACAGTAACAATGGTGTTTTCAAAAACTTGCACTTTGAAACCTGTTTTCACAAATACTATACTAACAGCCAAATCGCATAAAAAGCTTCCCGTTTTTGGCTGAAACATTGTCTATAAATGGCCCCTGAGACCTCCTGCCACTGTTTTGACTCCTTTACTTTATTTAAGAAACTGTGTGTACACACATGAAACAAGTGCATTTAGCCCAGCACATAAAACATGACCGTAGCCTTGTGCTTCTTCTTTATTCATCTTTAGGTCTGTGTTAAAAATGACAATGAACGCTAAGCAAACCAGGACTAAATGTGTCCTTTTCTTTTTGGTCCGATCCGAAAGAACGAAGAGAAGTGTAAAGTTTAAACACACCTTCAGTTAAGGAACAGCTTCCCATATTTAGGTGAAAGCGATTTGTGTTTGTTCTGCTGCAGGTCCAGCTGTGTATATGGAACATGTTGTCTTTGGGGCAAGACCTACTCCATTGGCTTCCTGCGATTTTGCAAACAGGTTTGCTTTTCGATCACGTTGAGGAATCCTTGTTCCTATTTATCTTTTTGTTTTCAGATATTTTTTGAGTAATTGGTTTTATTCATTTCACAGGCCACTTTACAGTTCTGTGTCGTGAAACCCCTGATGGCTATGATTACGGTCATCCTGCAGGCCTTTGGGAAATACCGTGATGGGGATTTCAAGTATGTGCTTCTCATGTGATGTCTGTGCTGTGGCTATGTTTATCCTAACACTCCAGATTTAACATTTCACAACTGAATTGTTGATTTTAGAATTATGTTTCTGATCCCACAGCGTCGCTAGTGGTTACCTGTACGTGACCATCGTCTACAACATTTCAGTCAGCCTGTCTCTCTACGCTCTTTTCCTGTTCTACTTCGCCACACGAGACCTCCTCAGCCCCTACAGGCCAATGCTAAAGTTCTTCATGGTCAAATCGGTCATCTTCCTCTCCTTCTGGCAAGGTAAGCTCTACTGCTAAAAAATATTAAAGTCAACATGAAATCAAAATTGACCCCATTTAGATTAAAACATGGTCTTTCTTTTGTTTTTATTATTTTCATCAAATCCTGCTCCACCCCTTAAATAACTTTTCTTTTTCAGTTGATGTCAATAGGTGTTTATGTTGCACAATTATTGTGTTTGGCTTCTGTATGTGTGATGTCAGTTCTTCATGGATAAAACCAAGCCCTACTTTTTTCTTCTTGTTGAATATTCTGTGAAACGCATTGTGTAAAGTGAATGCAGTTTCATGTTGACTTTTAAACTATTTAAAGCTCTTGGTAAACCGATCTTGCTGGTCTTCCAGGCATGCTGCTGGCCATCTTGGAGAAATGTGGTGCGATTCCTCAGATCAGCTCTCCTGAGGTTTCTGTCGGTGAGGGAACCGTTGCAGCTGGATACCAGAACTTCATCATTTGCATCGAGATGTTCTTTGCCGCCTTGGCCCTGCGACATGCGTTTACCTACAAGGTCTACATGGACAAAAGACTGGATTCCCTTGGTGAGCTTTAGACCTTTGTTTCTTTGTTCATGAACAAATGGCATATGTTTTGTTCCTCCTATATATTAATAACAATGTTAAAAACGTAGTTTACACTACAGTTAAAAAGTTTGGGGTCTGTAAGATTTTTTAAAAGTTTTTGAAAGAAGGCTGCATTTATTTGATAAACATTTGTGTAAAGAGTAATAATAGTCAAAACAGTATTATTATAAAATATTATTACATTAAAAAAAAAATTTAAAAATATTTTTTTAAATATTTTAAAATGCAATTTATTCCTATGGTGGCAAAAATGAATATTCAGCAGCCATTACTCCAGTCTTTAGTGTCACATGATCATTTGTTGAAAACAGTTTTGCTGCTTAAAGGGATACTCCACCCCAAAATGAAAATCCTGGACGCTTGTGACTGTCCCATAGACTGTCAAGTAAGTCAAACTGTCAAGGTCAAGAAAAGTATGAAAGACATTATCAGAATAGTCCTCCTGCCATCAGTGGTTCAACCGTAACATTATGAAGTGATGACAATACTTTTGTACGCAAAAAAACCTGCTTTTTTTGTTTTATTCGCGTAAAACGCATTGTCGTCACTTCATAATGTTACTTTTCTGGACCTTGACAGTGTGACAGTCTATGGGACAGTCTCAAGCCTCCCGGTTTGCATTTAAAATATCTTTAATTGTGTTCCAAAGACGAACAAAGCTTTTACGGGTTTGGAACGACATTTTGGGGTGGAGTATCCCTTTAAGATTTTTGTGGAACTCATTTTTTCAAGACCTTTGGATAAATAGAAAGTTTTTTCTGGAATATTATTATTATTTTAATTATAAATGATTTAATGTCACTTGATTAATTTAATCAATCCTTGCTGAATAAAAGTATGTATTTCAAAAGTAAAAAACTCACAGACCCCTTGCTTTTAGTTTTTTACCCTAATCAAGGATTGGCTTATTGAAATAACAAGAACAGTCATTCTCTCTTAACATTTTGTCACCGTGACAATGGCTGACTCTCTCTTCTTCTTCTTCTGCTTTTCTTCTGTAAATTAATTCCTCACTCCATTCATTGTTATCTGTTCTTTCAATGCATTTGATTTATTTATCTTTGCACATCTTGCTTTCAAATTCTCTTCATTTTATTTACCCATCCCATGCAACACATCGCCCCTTCTGCCCCTTTCCATCTTCTCTTTATTTCTCCTTTTAATGCTGCACTTTAAAGGCCCTGTTCCTACATACGGACAGTACGGTAGGCTACAGTTCCTGATTCTTAACCACATCTCATTTCTGTTTGATAGTGTAGGGACAGAGAACTCTTAAAGGGATAGTACACCCAAAAAATGCGAAGTTGATCTTGTGTTTTTCCTCTCTTTCTCTGAATGCCACCATCCATCTCTAATTAACTTCTTTGTCCTTCTCAAGGCCACTGTGCCCCTATGAAGAGCATCTCCAGCAGTTTGAAGGAGACCATGAACCCTGGAGATATGGTTCAGGATGCCATCCACAATTTCTCGCCAGCCTACCAACAATACACCCAACAGTCCACCCTGGAGCAGGGGGTCACCGCGCCGCCCATATCCCGCAATCACAGCTGCATGAGTGCCCGGGACAATGAGAAAACCCTGCTGCTTAGCTCCGATGATGAGTTTTAACTCGCTCACCTGTCGTCCTGAGCAGAGGTACTCTGTAAGGGACCGTGTACTGCTGTGGTAGTGTAATGATGAGGTTACGTTAACATAGGAACAGGTTATTAAAGGACCATCTTAAGCAAGTAGTTGCATTCAAGTGCAGTAGAATATGAAATTAAGCCGCTTATACTTGCTTAGTTGTTGAAACAGTCTTTAAAGAGCAATCTTGATGTGCTTTTATCTGATAACTCTGAATCAGTTAAATACATTCATCTGTACTTTTAGCCAAATTTTGAAAACCCACATGTTCTGACACTTCAGCATTTGACATGATGTATTTTTGTTTACGCTTGTAGTTTCATATAGGGGGTGTTTGGACATCCCAGCATATTTATAAAGAGCAGTGTATTGGAGGGCCCGCATTCGGTGGGAATGTTTCCGTTTTTGATTTCCAGTTTCCAGTACACCTTTCCTTCCTTTTCAAAAGTGTTTATAGCTTCCCCAGAGATTTAAAGGGCGGGTACAGCAGTGAATGAAAGAGCGCACTGACGTTAGAGAGAATACTAGCTGTTCAAATACACCATTGTTGTTTTGACGGATGAATCGAGGGACGGGGAGAGGTGGATGGTTCACGATAAGATTACAGATTAAGGTGGTCTGGTTCTTTCAGAAAAGTGTGACCATCCTGGACCACTGCAGAAATCTAGGTTCGCGGAGCAGTTTAAAAGATGGATTTAGGCTACGCTTCTTAGTGTATGCTAGACTTTTGATGGTAATGCGAAATTTATATAGTTTGAAAAGACCATTCACCCAAAATTAACAGTTCTGTCATTATTTATACACCTGTCATGTCATTCTAAAACTTAAGTTTCTTCTGTGAAACACGCAAAAAAGAAACTGTTTCTTTTCATACTATGAAAGTCAGCTAGGGTCCAAATCAGCGTTGAATCTTTCATAAAGAAACACAAAGGCATATTTCAAAATATCTTTGTTTCGCAATGAAAGTAAATCATAGAGGTTTGAACAACCAAATGGGTGAGTAAATGACAATTTCTGTTTTGAGTGAACTGTCTTTTTAGTAGGTATTGTTTCTAGATATCCCACTAGAGGGAGGCATATTTTAGTGCACACCCTTTATCTTTATGGGACAGGCCTGTTATCATTGATCCTTTGAGAGTCTCTCCCTTTCTTCAGAAGCATCCGGCATGTGCGCTTTACCTCCTCAGATAGCACTAGGCCCTGGAAGACCAACCTTGAAGCTTGCGGTTTATTTGATAGCATCTTTGGAGTTGCTTATTAACTGTCCTACACTTTTATTGCTACAATTGAGGCCAGTATAAACAATGCGGCTGGAACCAAGTACGAGTATGTATAGGTACCCGCTTCTAGTTATTATGCTAGTGTTTTGCAGTCTATTCTTTATAAGGGGGAGGATTTATTTTAATAATAATATAGACGTTATTGTAACTTGCACTAAGCAGTTTTGTATATTTAGGAGAAGTCTGAATTATCCTAGAACATTTTGGCAAGCTATTTCTATATGTTAATATTCAGAGAGTGGTTTAAAGTAACATAGGAAGCACTGTTACATTTAAAATATACATATTTTGCGAAAACATAAAGACATTCTTTGTACTATCATGTTATTTTAAACAGAGCATTATGTATTACTATGGCAAAGATTTTGCTTCTATTTTTTTTTCCCCCTTGATGCTCTGGCCTAGGAAACAATAAAGAAAATTTTGTCTGTAAGCATTGGTGAGATTCGTTTTTACTCAGTGAATACACATTTTTGTATATACAATATATACAACATTTATTTCAATTAAATGATATAAAATAGACAATGAATTTACCATAGAAAAATACAGATAATAAATACAAACATCAGTTGTTGTTGTTGTTGGGTTTCTTTTTTTTTAGCTCTGCCCTCTTACAAAACGTTCAGCACCTTGTTCTGAATCACAAGTGTCAGGGATATGATCCGCAGAGATTTCCATTACCTGCTCACACAGTGTCACCCCGTTTACTGGAGTAAACCAGGCTTGTAGTCAGCAAGTCATCCTGACGACCACGGGTCAATGTGATGTACATGTGACATTATTTTTGTCTTTCACTTTCCTTCTGTCACTTTCTTATCCTCCTTTTTCCCCCTCCCATGTGAGCTGCAAGTGCTCACTTCTCCTTCTGGCTGCTCTCTTCCCCTTTGTCCTCTATTTTCACATCTTCCTCAGATTCCCCTTCCACTCCCTTTTCCTTCTAATGGAATTTTTTAAATATTCCAGCGGTCCAGAATACTCGGATACGTTTTAATCATAAATAGCAAATAATATTTATATATGGTCTTGGTTTTAAATACAAAAATACCACTACAAACAAGTCGCTCTAATATTAGTACAAATATGACCCTCACAAGTACTGAATCATTTACGGGTAATAAGGCTGTATACCTTACCATTACTAAACTGCTAACTCATTACAACAAGTAAACATTACAAAAAATACACACTAATTCAAACAATGACCCCAAACTAGTCGATCAGATATTTAGACCAATCACAGCTCAAATTACCTTCAAACATCATATTTCGAAACACAAATAAAATAGCTTCTATGTCTGTTGTTGAACATTTGTCTTTTATACAAACATTAAAATATATAAATGGCATGTATCGATAGATCTGCACGTTCTCTAGTCCCGCGACTCATTAATACCATGGACACAATCCAGCAAAACTAACCAGCTTCAGAAATGTTGAAGACGAGTTGTTACGACAATTATTTTTTTTTTTTAACACGTATCACCATCCGGAAAGCACAGTAATGGGCATAAATAGCGTTAAAGCTATCATTAGCAATAGCTTTGTGCAGACTTATACACTTGTCATGATATTCGAGGCCACAACAACAGTACTGAGATTATTCTTGGACATTTACAAGACTGTATACAGTCTCTGTGTGTTTATATATTTAAGTGAATCTGTAATTCCCAACTGGTACTTGTTTTTCTTCCTGTATATGTGAGTATACATGGTCTGTCTGTGTGATCATACTGTGTACCTATGTTTGTCTGTGCATCCATGTGAGCGTGGTGCCCTAGGATGCTCCTTGCTCTCTGGGGGTGTGCACCTGCTTCGGTGACTTCACTATGGTAATGACGGAGGCTGTGTTCAGGCGGGGTGTGGTGGCTAGCAGACTGCCTCCTCCGGACTCCAAACCTCTGGCGAAGCGCTGCAGGGCCGCGAGACGAGCACCCAGCCCTTCCAGCTCCCGCCTCATGCCTGCATTCTCGGCCCCCAGCCGCTCCACCTCCCGCTGCAGCTCCTTCTTCTGCTGCTCCAGGGCTTCACGCTGGGACACACGCTTTACCCGACAGCTCGCCGCGTAGCCGCGGTTTTTCAACGTGCGCCGCCTCTGCTTCAACTTCTGCACTTCCTCGCGTGACAAACCCCGTAAGTGCATGTTGAGCTCGCGCACAGACAGCGACATGAGCTCACTGTCGGACAGCACTGGGACGTTCTCCCCGCATTCCCTCTTCACCTGAAATAACGGGACATTAATTGCATTGTAAAACTATTCTTGGTTAATTTGTTACATTTACTGTAAAAACAAGAAAAAATAAAAGAAAAATGCAACTATTTTTGCCAGAAAATTGTAATAATATTTCTGTAAAATAACAGACAAAATGCCATCAGAGTAACACACAACACTAAAATAATACAACTCCTACTAAATAACAGAAAAAACTCCCTGATGTGCATTACTGATAACAAAAATGAGAAGAAAATAATTAAATATAACCATGTGATGTTGATGTCACAAAGTGACTTCTTGGAATGTCCTCTTTTCTCTTAATTATGTGGCAATCACTGATTAATATAATGTTCTCTATTACAGATCAGTGGTGAAAATTCATAGTTTTTGCCAGCAAATATACAGTATTTTACAGTAAAATTACATAAAATGATGGTACACCATTCACAGTTGCTCATTATATATGGTAAGGTAACTTACAGACAGTTAATCAATGAACAGGTTTTACTCTTAGCATTTTTACAGTATATTTTTGTACATATATATATATATATATATATATATATATATATATATATATATATATATATATATATATATATATATATATATACAGTGTGACAAAATTCACAAAAGTGTATTCAGTTAAATGATCTTTACCTTCAGGGCTTTACTAGCTCTGCTGTCTGAAGTCATTCTCCGGATTTATGTATCTCTGACACCTGTAAATGTCAAATAAATTGATTAAGTGAAAATGTGTACATTGAATAAAGTCACAATATTGTGAATGTAGTCAAAGCTAAAAACCATTGTTAGGTTTGACACAGCAGAACGACTAAATTCACATGCGCTGCATAATCCTCGAGTGCCTTGCTCTAATAAAACATAATACAAATATCACAGACTCAAGTGTTTAATTAAATTGTTTTAACAAGTGGCATCTTCCACCAGAAGGCATAGAACCCTGATATAATTACAGAGAATGATGTTAGACAAACAGAAATAACAATCTGCTATGAGAGATGCTTTGCTTTCAGCCTTATCGGCAACTTTGAGCAACTTCTTTATTTCTGAAAAATATTATAATAGGATTACATAATCAAGTTCTATATGAATTATACATCTGTTCAATTTAATGGATTCATTTCTTTCCAATGATTTACTTTTAACTTGAATATGTAAAATACACATTTTTAAGATACCTGCATCAACCATTAAAAACTATTGGTTGACCACAATGAACAGGTGTGTTGTGTCATAGCTGGTAAAGGAAGGTGGGTTTTAAAACAGAATAAGGAAGAAAGACAGGAACTAAAAGATTATAAATATATCATGTGGTTTGAGCGGTCAGCTTGCGAACACTCAATCTTGAAGACCATTTAAAGACAATAAACTTCCAGTCCTTATTTCTTATTTCATCTTTCTAAATCTAGGCTTCTCGTATCCACAGAGTAGCAGTTTTTTGTTCTTGACTGAATCATGAGTGGTCAAGGTCCAGATGCAGAAGTGTACGCTGCTGTCCACGAGCTTCCCGTCATGCGTGTTAAATGCGCCTATCATCCGCGAGCCGCTGCCTTAAATAAATCCACAGAGTCACAGTGATTCAGCACAAGTCCTCCATTCCTGACTTCACAGAAGCTCTTTCCTTTCCTTTCGCATTTTGTGTTTTACAGCATTTACAAAAGTCCCAGTTACGCAATTACAACATATATTACCACTTACACATAGACGGTTAATATAAAACTCCGATTTAGTAAACAACACCACCACCCACCAACAACAACAACACAAGTTTTCCCTGAAACGTCTTGAGGTTAACATGCGCCATAAGTATTGCGTCAACTTACAAAGCGACAATTCAATACAAATCTTTCAAATATGTAATTATATATAACAAAGAATTATAACAAACACAAGAATCCGTTTATTACATACGATACTTGTCCAAATCAAGATTTTGCTGTCTAACTTAGTCGTTTCTCATCGAAAACAACATACGTTTACACGTTTGGAGTAGTTCTGAACATAACACATACAGTTATGTTAATACAAATATATATTTAAACTGTCTGAATCGACAGCATCTGAGCAGCTAACGTTATTTCCTTATTACGTGTTAGCTTGTTGCTACACATAACATCGTGATAAAAACACGCTGTTCGTCCTCATTGAGACTAATGCTATTAGAAGTATAAGATATGACTATATGATTTTAATAGAGAAATCTAAACCATAACAGTATCAGTAAATGGATATTACGTTAAAACAAACACGTAGTGCATGTACGTTACGTTACGTTACAGCAGGTTTGCTAACACCCCTCCGTTTCCTTGGTGTAAACAAATATCGAAAAAAATAGAAATCTTGCCTGGTATTGATGTATCTTCTTTGCTGATTTCACACGTAGCTGAATATGAATTAGTCCACAATTCTCACCGCTGGCTCGGTGTTTCGACTGACATACGGTATCGCAGCACGGCCCGTGTTAAACGCCTTCTTCCCGGAATCAGTCCACCATCAGCGGCTGGATCCTTTCATTCATAAAAAACACACACACGATGACTTAAGGCTTTAAGAATGAGGGCGGGACCTTAGCACACACAAAAATATCAGTCAACAACATTTTTTTAAATTAACCCATTTAATCCCACAGACATTTATAGGCCTAGTTGACTTTAAAGAGTTGGTGATGTCATTTACACATAGTTATCAACTAAATGAAAGTGTAGACTGACATGAACATCTTTACATGGTGTAAGCAGCCTACATGTAACGTACACAGCCGTTTATTTCCAGTGAATAAAAACTATCATCCATAACGATTATAAATGTATCCAAGGACCAGAATGAATGTCTAATAATAGCCTCAATCTTTTATTTTACGTTTTTAGCATGCTATTCGTTTTGAAGTGGGGTGGATCAGGGTAGGCTAATGTATAGGACCTTTTGCAATATTGTAAAATTTATTTTCATATGAAGCCAAAACGATAAATTAAAATCTTATATCACGGTCAGATCAGGAACATTGTGTTTTGGGTTAGAAATAGTTAATTTTTTTACAAAGGAAAATTCACATTTAAGACTCCTGGTTAAATGTGTTTTATATTAAACCTATAATTAATTAATTTAATAGGCCTGTTTGCTGTTTTCATCAGTTTGTTAAAAAACAATATGTTCAAATGTGGAATGTTAAATATAACTATAACAGAAATAACATATAATAAAAAAAAAATACAAAAAAGTCTCAGTTCTGGTAGCAACAATAATAATAACCATGTAATTAAGTCACAAATTTAAAATTGGACTTAATAAAGATAGCAAAATCACTTCATAAACTATTTTAAAAAACATTGGAACATGGTATGCCTTGATATTAAAGTGATATCAAACTTCTATACTCTGCACATGGTTGGTAAGAATATGGAACGTTTTTTCCAAAACCATGATTATTGTAATGATAAAACATTTCATAACAGATATAAGCAGTCCTTGCCAGTTGTGGACTCATTGGTTCAGGATCCCATTGTCTTCTAGTCTCTACATTTACAATTTGGATCTTATAACAAAAAATATTGCTGCATTATAAGCCCACACAATTAACAAAAATGCATGCATTTAATTTTCTTTATGCACATTTTATCAGTTGAATAACATAGTATATTTGTGCCACATTAGTCAAAACATGCTGTGCCACTTTTGAAACATCCTTTAATTATAGAAAAGATTATTAACACATCTTAATATTATTGCAACATTTGCTGTACAAATGCATCAGAAATTTTATTAGATTAAAATTTAGAACTTTTTTTTGTATTGTTTATAACAGCTTTATATCATTAAATGTGTCTATGTCACTGACCTTTGAGTGAACTTCACACGGCACTTCCTCATTGCTGATTTTCATGACCACATTTGTGCAATGCTTATTTTAAAGTAACTAATCAGTATTAATTCAATAATTATATTATTTAATTCAATAATTAAATTCAATTACTCTTACTTTAAATGAAATAAAGTATAATCAAAAAGAAATTTCCCCCCACAAAATTTGACAGTAGTGTACAAAAAGTTTAACTACAAATACTTTCCCATCACTTAAAACTGTGACCAGGAATAAAACTCACGCTTTCACTACCTTGAAAACTTGTAAGAAATGACATGTTTATTGAATTCATGAAAAAAAGTATTATGCAATTAATAAAAACTATAAAATAAACAAACGGCTGATTGGTCTGAAACTCCCGCGGTTGCCGTATTTCCTCTTTTTTTTTATGAAGTGACGTGAATATGTACGTAATTTAAATTTCCCTTCCACTTCACATTAATAAAGCCAGCAATCTTCCACTATTTCATCGTCCACGAGCACGCGATCACCATCTGCAGTAAGACCTCCGTGTCGATAGATGTCCTAACATGTCTTTGTGCTTCCTTACAAGGAACCGGGGAAGTAAATCCGTCTCACGTGTAACCCAAGTGACCTCGGCTTTATGCGTGCTCTTTGGCTGTAAGTCATTGTGAAGCTCTAAAACATCACCGAGGTCTTTTCACGATTATAATATAACGTCTATATCCAAAAGTGACTAGAGGCATATTTAAAAATGGCCGAGATCCAGGAGCTCTCTCCAGACTCTGACCGTGGGGAGACACGACCCCCCGAAGGCGAGATCGAGGGTGATGAGGAGGACGAAGAGGTACAGTTTTGCTTGACTTTAATAAATTGTGAACATAATAGGAAATTGTAAGGAAACAGACTAAAGTTAGTAGCTTGTTTGGTGCGCGCATAGCCAATATGAGCTATTTAGCCGGTCAAACCTGGCCTAAAATACATAAAACGTTTTATTTATTTATTTATTTATTCATTCATATACATTTATATATATATATATATATATATATATATATATATATATATATATATATATATATATATATACACACACATACAGTGTGTGTGTGCCATTGTATTTCAGTGAAGAAAGTGACAACATTTCTTTATAATTTTGTATTTCACAAGTGTCACTTGAATAATTATTTGTATAAGTAATTATCAGTTTATATAAATAATCCATTTTAAATAAATCACTGTTATTTCTTGTTCATATTAATAATTAGTAATTAATTAATTAATAATTTGCCATATTTAGTTTTTATATAAATCTTATGTCAATCTTATTATTTCATATACACAAAGTACATCATATTTTAATATTAGACACTGTTAATAGAACCCGTCAATTGTTGAATTGTAATAATAATAAGGTTTTCCTCTGAGTCCCGAGTAAGCCATTTTGACTCCTACTTTGGCTCCTATTTTCTTCCCTTCTCTCCCAGTTGGATGAAACGCTGTTGGAGAGGTTGTGGGGTCTCACGGAGATGTTTCCAGAATCACTGCGATCAGCAGCTGAAGTATCTGCACAGAGTTCACTATCTGTAGCCAAAAAACTTTACAGGTGAGGTGTTGGCAGTTTAAATGCGTACTGTCACATTAACTGTAGAAATAATCTGGATATTTCAGTATTTCTTTTTCATATTCTGCTTTCTTGCAGTTTCTCCCGCTCCGCTCTATGGGTCGGTACTACTTCCTTTATGATTCTAGTTCTGCCAGTTGTATTTGAGACTGAGCGGTTACAGCTGGAACAGCAACAACTACAACAGCAGAGACAGGTAAACAGCACCTGCATAAATACAAACAACTTCCTTGCATTGACATACCTACAGCTGTATGACTATATCTTCTATAACAGTATGGGTTATGTTATATCAAAAAATTATCAATACAAATTAAAGAGTCTTATGGAATCACTTCAAAAACAGCATCACCCTATGGAACAAATGAGTTTGAAACCTGATATGATGAAATCAGTTGTTCTGACACTGAATTCAGATTGGATGAGTCCATAAGGAAATTGATTTTTTTGCATTAACTTCTAAATCTTTTAATCTACTGAAATCCACGAGGTTGTTAATTGATGGAATTTGAGTCTGTTAAAGATAACAGCTTGCATAATTTCAATGGTGGAAAATGACTTTATTCATTTCGTGATTATGCTTCGAAATCTCCACCAATCGGAGAATCATGAAATGCAAATGCCAAAAGAGCTGTACACTGGCATAAAACACTGCTAATGGCATAACTCCTTATGCAACATCATTCAATATTTTCACATTTTTCCATTGTTTTTAATTTGAATGTGTCATTTGCAATGCTTCATAGGATTTGTATTTATTTCGTACACAGTCATGCACCTGTGTCTTTTTGTCTTATTTTCAAGTGCTTTTTTGCTTCAAATCAAAGTTTGTGGTGTTATTTACTTTATTTAAAAGCATGCATATTATGTGTCTTTTTCATTGAAATATGAATTCATTTCTCATTTCCATTTCCTTTCCTGCTTTTAATAGATTTTGTTGGGTCCGAATGCTGGCATGTCTGGAGGAATGCCTGGAATGATGCCTCCTGCTCCTGGGAAGCTGTGATGATGTATATATTGTAACATCCTTGAGTTGTAGAAGAAGAAGGGGAAAGAGAGAGGGAGCAGGAACCGGAGAAAGGAAGATGCTGTGGTTGGTCAACATCAAGAAGTTGTTACTTTGTATAGTTTCTGTATACAATGGAGACCTTGATGGATTTTATGAACTTCCCTCTCTTTCTCTGCCTTTCTCACAGAAACATTCTGCATAGACTGTCATCCAAGCTCTGATCTTTTACTCTTTTTTTTATTTTTGTTTTTATTATAGCTATCTAATAACATTTCTTTCAGAAATAGACTATAACAGCTGTTGGGGGAAATTTAGACTGTGTTGTAGGTGCATTATATTTCTAAGAGAGTGTTTATGCTGTCATTGTAACACCGGATCGACACTGATGTGCAGAGAATCTATAACACCGGTTAAAAGATCTGTTGTATTTATGAGGGTACGCATGGCCAGTATTGATTGTGAAATTTTCTTATTCTTATGGAATTTTTTTTTTGTTGTTGTTGTTTCTTGTTTTTTTTTTTTTTTTTTTCATAAATGTTAAAAACCTTTAGAAGAGGTTCTCTGCCAACAGTGTCTTTTAAGGTGATGATGGACTAGGCAGCTTTTTTGAGCAATGTTTCTTGGGCACTTTCCCATTAAGAATGGGCAACAAATGTCTATCTGGATACTTTAGATCGGTCATGTGCCTGTGTCTCAGCTGGTTGCCCATTGCTCATCAACATTGCTCACAAAGTTGCCCTGTGTATCATCACTTTTACAGGTAGAACTATTATCATGCAAAGCTTCTGCAATGTTATTCTTCAGACAAAAGCCATACAGTGTGCAGAACCATTGTGAAATAATAATAAAAAAAAGTATGTTTCAAAACATTGTAATTTAGTAATAATAATGTTTGCTCCACATGACAGGAATAAAAACAAGTTCTCCAGTGTCCTTGTCTTATGCCTATACTTTTTATTACGTTATATATATATATATATATATATATAATTTTTTTTATATATATATATATATATATATATATATATATACTTGAGTAGAACTAGACTGGTGAAGTGTGCCTCACAAATTCATGCAAATAAAAGTCATATTTTAGTTGGACACTCCAGTGATGAGATGATAAAAAATAGCTATTTTTTAACCTAATACTAACAGCAAAGGACAGTTAACAAGGAATAAAATAAGCCCCCAGACAAAACTATTTCCTCATAAAAATTATTATTTGCCCTTTTACAGTTTTGTGTAACATGATAAAAAATTCCCCCTTAGGAATCCTTTTTTCAAGACATTGAGCTCCTACAGAAGCATGGAATTGTAAGTGATAATAATGTTATTAAAGTTATGATAATGTCATCGTTATGGTGGCTCTGATTCCTATCCCTCAGTCTTAAGAACGTGGCTGAAATCAAGAAACTGAAGTCTGTAGGCATTTGTACTGTGAAAGGCATCCAGATGACCACACGCCGTGCTCTGTGTAATGTAAAGGGACTGTCTGAGGCTAAAGTCGACAAAATAAAGGAAGCTGCTGGAAAATTGCTGGTAATTTAATGGGGCTTCTTGGAATTTATGTAACACATTTATTTGATGAAGGAGATTGAATTTATGTAGTGTGCATTCATTAAATATGGTCTTCTTGCATGCAGATATGTGGATTTCAGACAGCATCTGAATACAGTATCAAAATGAAGCAAGTGTTCCACATCACAACTGGCAGTTTGGAGTTTCAGTAAGAAATAACAACCTGTTCATAGCCATAAAACACAAAGCTTCACAGATGATGTGGTTACGATTTATCTAAAAGAAGGGAAGGAATTAATGAAACATGACCAAACAGTAAGTTGTAGGAACAAATTCTTAATTCGTGGCCACAAAATCCATATTTCCTACATCGTGTATGGAGCATGTACTAAAGAAGGGTTTAACATTTTGTCTGTTAAAAGTCACATGACAGCAGAAATGCTTTATTCATATTTTGTTCAGCAAACTCCTCGGAGGTGGTGTGGAGAGTATGGCTATTACTGAGGCTTTTGGTGGTATGGTGCTGTTATGATTATGATTAAATTTTCTGTTCATTGGTTCTGCCAAAATTACGTTTATATAAATCGTTTCCCTTGCTTCATTTAGAATTCAGAACTGGAAAGACTCAACTCTCTCATACACTGTGTGGTACGAGCAAAAATGGATCTTGTGGGAATGTTAAAAGTGGAATTTAAATCTAATTTTTAATCCATTAACGTCACTGCATTTTTATTGTTCTTAAGTAACCGCTCAGCTTCCTGATGAATATGGGTACACAGGAGGAAAGATAATCTTCATCGATTCTGAAAACACCTTGTATCATTTCTGCATTTGCTTGCTTTGTCACATTCATTTAACTAATCCTATTCAATGTGGAAAAGCCATATTGAACTTTTTTCTCCTTAATAATCGTAAACACCAGTCGGCCTGAGAGGCTGAAGGACATAGCTGACAGATTCCACATGGATCATGAAGCTGTACTGGATAATGTGCTATATGCACGTGCATATACAAGTAAGAACATATCTCTCAGAACTTTTTTCTCAAAGTTTTGAAATGTTGTTTCACTTTAGAGTTTAACAGGCCAGCAAAAAAAGTGTTTTTCATTCATAGGTGAGCATCAGATGGAACTGTTAGACTTTGTTGCAGCTAAGTTCCATGAAGAAGGAGGTGTCTTCAAGCTTCTGGTAAAATAGAATAAAGACACTTTCTAAGGTCTGATTTTTAGGAAGTGATTTTACTTAATTTTGTGGTAATCAACAATTCATTTTCCATAGATAATAGACTCAATCATGGCTCTGTTCCGAGTGGACATCTCTGGAAGAGGCGAGCTGGCTGAGAGACAGCAAAGCTTGCACAGATGCTCTCCAGGCTGCAGAAGATCTCTGAAGGTCTGCAAAATCATCTTCCATTATATATATATATATATATATATATATATATATATATATATATATATATATATAAAGACTACTTGTATAATAGACCTGACAATAAAACTGATGATAGTCAAGTTAGCTCTTGATTTTGACATGTTAACTTTATTTTTGGACTTTCATTTAATTAGTACTATATCATTTGTTGGATACAGAGCACAACGTTGCAGTGTTTGTTACCAATCAGATGACTGCAGATCCAGGTGCTGGAATGACGTAAGTAGGAACACAATACAAAATGGAAAGAGAATGTTATTGTTTTTTTAAACTGATTATTATGATTTTAGATTTCAAGCAGATCCCAAAAAGCCCATTGGAGGACACATACTAGCACATTCCTCCACCACACGTATCAGCCTGAGGAAAGGACGTGCTGAATTGAGAATTGCCAAAATATTTGATAGGTAATTTCAATATTTTCTTAATACCACTTTACAATAAGGTTCCCATTACTCAATATCAAGTAATGCATTAACTTCCAATGAGCAATGCAAAATACAACTGTTCATTGTTAGTTCATGGTCCATTACATAATATTAACAACTGTTTTTTTTAAATATTTTATTAGTAAATGTTAAGTAATATAAATAAATGCATTAAGATATTTTTGTCATTACATTAAGTTAATGTTAACTAATGCCAGCAAATGCAACCTATTGTAAAGTGTTACAACTCAACTAAGGGGAACACATACAATGCACAATTGATACAGACATTAAAACTGTTAGGTGAATATAGTTCTATATTTAGACCGTTTTAAAATATGATTATCTGCTTCTGCTTTTCTACAGCCCTGACATGCCAGAAAATGAGGCTACTTTTGCCATCACAGCTGGAGGAATAACAGATGCCAAAGACTGAAATCTGCACTGAATGCATACTACTTAGCATGTTACAAGTTTCCCATTACCTCAATGCCTCAGTTTATTCATGATGTTCAGATTGAACCAGTTGTATCTATTTCTGTACTTTAGATCTGTTTATACATTGTGTTTATACATTGTATTTATACATTACACAGCTGTTTATGTATTGTGATAAATTTAAAGGTACAGAATTATTTGTACACTGTAAAAACTAAAGGTTCCTGGAGGCACCTTTTGGGGTTCTTCACTTCGCCACGCCGGCGGAACCGTCTGAAGAGCCTCTAGGCACCGCTCTAAATGGTGGTGGTTCTCTGAGGAACTTTCAATGGTTCCTGGAGGAACCCTTTTATTATAATGGCCAGGAACCACCTGGGGTGCTTCAAGGCACCATTTCAGTTCTTTAATGCCCCTCCCCCTGGTTTATTTGTCCTGCTATTGACCTTTTTAATGATTAAAAATAAAACAAATGCGTATAAAACAGTTTATTGATAAACAACAACAATATCCATAATCACAATACTGCACATCACAGTCCCATTCATGGCAACATCAGTGTTAATACTGCTATAAACAACAACAAAAAAAGCATTTACACCTTGGTTAAAATTAGAAACAAATAAATGTGACTCAATGATCTTAGAACTTTAAAAAAACATTTTATGTACCTAAAACAATGATTTAAATTTTAGAAACAATGGAGAAACTGATTGGGAGAATTCACACAGGACATTTCAAGAAATTTATAAGCCTCAAGATAGATGTATTTAGCTTAATAAACCAGTTTCTCAGCAGCGTAAGTTGTTATAGTTGGGTTAACTTCGAGAGCAGTGAATGGGAGAGTATCATAAATATATTTTTGCATTCTCATTTACTCAAAAAGCAAAATGAAAAACTCTACAATAGCATTTTCACAACTTTCAATCAAAGGAAAAAATCTGACAGCGACTGATAACAGCAGTCAGAAGAGAGAACAATGTCAAATTTAGCATTCCTCCCAAAGACTCTGGATTAGAAACACCCTTGCATTAGCATTAACTATTTTTTTCTGTAATTTGATATGAATGTGTTAGAATACAAAGTATAGTGTTATAAATGCACATAATAAAAAAAAAAAATAATCAAAATATACAAACATTGTGAGGATTTACGATGAACACAGCTGAAACACATCATCAGTCTTGTGAAAATGGTCCATGATCTCCTCCTGAATGACCAACAGATACAGCAGAAAAACAGTGTGCTTTAGGGTACTTTTAATTGCTTTTCTGTATAATGTTGAACAGAACACAGTTACTCATAGTAAGGTGAACTCATGTCTGCAGGTTCATCAGCAAGAAGCTCCTCACCATCAGGAAAGTCTGCAGTGCTGCTCTCACCAAACGGGTCTCCTGTTATTACCACAGCTGTTCTAAGATTATGTGTAGGCTGTTCATTGAAAAAAATAGTGATATACATCAAATTAAATGATAAAATATTTACATTTATTCATTTAGCACAGGTATTTTTTATTATCTTAAAAATGAGGAACACCACAGGAATTATTTATGTCATATTATTGCATTGAATAATGGTTGTAGACTAATTAAGTACACAATGTGTCTATAATGTGTGTGTGTACACTACATATGTCTACACACATGGACAAACTCATACTTACCTCATCGTATACAGTCCAGGACAGCAGGATCATCATGTAACAGGAAGGGCAATGGTATAATTTCTCTAAAATAAAAAAGAACTATTAATAACCTATAAATGGGGTTAAGTGAAGTTAACTAAAGTTCGGGAGCAGGGCCACACCTCAAACAATCACCTGACTTCCAAACCTCCATATATACCAGGCCACCTCACACCACTCTGGTAGTCTCGTTCTCGAGAACCCACCCTTCCCTCCCTTTCTCATCCATTCAACCAACCTTATCCCACATTATATTTCTATCAGGTTGTATCAGGGGGTCCTCATTGTTTGGCCTAAATATACGCTAGAGACGGTACCCCCACCCTGAGTCTCCCTGAGCCATCAATTCAAGATGCCCTGATCAACCTGACCATCATCCCATTCCCTCGACCCCTTCATCCTCTTTCTACTCTTCCCCAGTTGCATAGCTGGTTTGTGGCGTGGTCCTAGCTAGTGAAATAATTTAATGTTTTAGAAGGGTTTCTGGTGTGTGTCTGCAACCGTTCACTTATTTACACACCTGCAAAATATGGGGTACGTCCAGAGAGGTCTGTTTATTGTCAGCCAGCATCAGACTTCAGCAGCTGTCTGTCCACTGCCTCACAGGTGTCCACTACAGAGCCACATTTCTTTATTAACTGATGAATAAAAAATAACATATGGGTAGTTTTTTTATTGTTTTAATTCAGTTCAGTGTAACAGTGTATCATATATAATTTTGGATTAGGCCAAGCTGAAACACTATTTCAGTTATTTCAATGTCAAATAAATAATGAAATACTTACATGGTGCTGCTCTGTGAAGCTTTTGAGACTTTAAGAGAAGTCATACTGGATTTTCTGAGGAGAGAAAATTATCAAAACCAGTTTAAGTAATTACGTTATGTGCAAATGTAACGTACGTTAACATGGATGTGTAACTATTTAACAAACGTAAACGAAAGAGTTACAATGAATAAACACATAAACACGTAAACAATGAATAAACACGTAAACACGTAAACATCATGCGTACACCAAACTAATAATTATTGTTTGTGACCTTGTGTTTGTGGTCCCCATTTCGTCCCACAAAGTGCATTAGACTCGTAAGCATCGCGGCTATGAAATTAATGGTTAAAACAAACATACAAAAAAAAAAAAAAAGCATACAGTCTAATGTGTCAGTGTAGGAATTAGTATACAAATAATAAACCTGTGTATTTATTTCGGAGTCTTTACTCACCTTGCGCAGCGGTTGTTTCTTACTCTCTTTGATGAATGGAGCCGTTACTTCTTTGTATTTGAAATCGCTCTTCCACGCACGTGCGCGCGCGCTTGAGCAAACAGTAGGAGCGCGAGGACGCGTCCAAACCTCATGCATTTTCTTCTTGACAAAAGCTGAAAAATTATTTCTGAATAATTTAAACTTATTTTATTAGGCAAATAAAAAAAACTCTAAATATTACTATTGTACCGATTGTTATAATTAGAATATTTTTTTATTAATTAAAGTAGCTAATGCGTAATGAGTCATATTTAGTTCAATCATATTTTTAATGTTTGCTTTAAAGTTTCAAGGTAAACTATCCACCTTCGAATGATTTAACATTTAGCCTATTTCAATAAAACTATTTTATTTATTTATTTATTTATGTTTTGACAGAACAAGTGTGAAGATTTTTACATTTAGTTTTTTTTTCACATGGAAAGTGCCACAAAAGTCATTGTTCCATCACATTCCTCAAAAGTAATTAATAATAATAATAATAATCAGTCAAATTTCATTTTTGTCACTTGAATCTCTTGGTTCTTCCAGATGCTGGCTTTTACAAGTGAGATCTTCCAGGAACCACTTTAATGTTAACAGAGCTTGCAGTAACCCTTTTTTTAAATGTGAGTTCCTCCAGGAACCTCCAGAGCACTTTGAGGTCTCAGTGTAATGAAGGGGTGACTCCAGAACCTCAGAACTGGGAACAAAGTGCTTCGAGGATCCCATGAGTTCCTGCACGAACTGCAAAGACTCTAATGGTTCCTCCAGGAACCATATTATGAGAAAAAGAGCTTTGAGGCACTTAAAATACATTTTAAGGTTCCTGGAGTACTCAAAAGGATACCTGAGGCACCTTTAGTTTTTACAGTGTACAATGCTAATTTAATTCAACTAAAAACGGTTGAATAAAAACTTAATTTCAAATATTTACTGTTAATATTATATTTGCATTTCTTAACGCTGTACTTTACCATAACATTACAATAATGGCCTTAATTTGAAAAGCTGTTGATGTGGCTATAATCACACGGTCGCTGCTTTCACACTCCACGTTTCTGCACTGCGCGCACGCACAGATCCAGGATCAGCTAACGTTAACTAGCTGCGCGTCCATGGTGTCGTAGGAAGACTAGACGCCTCATGCTCCATTTCAGCATTTCCCAAAATCCCGGTTTACCTGAAATAGATACTGAATTAACAGTAGATTTGGTTTTGGTCAAACCCGGCTCTTGGGTTATAGTGCAACCCGCCAGAAACGTCAGCTATTCGAGTTAAAGCCAGTATGGACTCGAGAGACACAGCCCCTGATTCGTGGGAACAGGAGGACGATGTCGAGGCCACGGCTGATACCGAGCTTCAGTCCGCCTTCACCGGGCTCAACGTGGACGCTGCGGAATTCGTACCATCCTTTCTTTCCCGAGGTTCACCGGGAGACGCCACGTCTGATGGTAAACTGTCAACGTTAATAAACCGACTTACAGCATTAATGAGGTGTGCCCATAAAAGGGCTTTGAGCTGGAAATGTTTATAGAAGGCTAGTTGAGCGATATGTTTACCACAGTCGAGTGAAGACTTTTTGTACATAGCCAGTTGTACGTTACTACTTCTTAAAATGTTGATTTGGACAACTTCAATACACATTGCTGCTGTCATGAACTAATACCCGGCTAGCCTTGCGTGTCCGACTTCACACCAGGATATTTCCTGTTTCTCCCCTTCATCGATTCTATTAGTTAATACAGGATGGTAATAGTTTCCTTATTAAAATGTTTTACACGGAAATTAACAAGGAACTTTTTTTGGTATCATTAAAATGATGTGTATTTACACGAACCAGCTGTTTTAATCTAAACGCCCCCTCACGGATGCTGTGCTGGGGATGTCACATGACCAGCTGTCGTCAGTGTTGCCAGATCTCGCGAGACAAATAATCAACCAAGTATGTGAAAACAAACCCAAAACAAGCGACTATTTCTACGGGCCCCCCATCCCTAGGTTCTGGGAAGAGACATTTTTTTCTCCTATTTTGGCAACACTGGCTGTAGTTAAATTTTTAATACTACTATTAATAACCTCCCTGTGTCTCTGTCCGCAGACACCGATGCAGTGGCCAGCATGGAGATCTCAGAACCAGTGGGTATGTTCAAACCAGACTGTGCTTCTCTGCTTGGGTTTTGTGTTCTGATATAGTGTTGCACTGCCTCTAATGCTGCTTCATCAGCCATACAGAGGGCAACTTGGGCTTGTTACATCAGCATGCATGTGCTCATATTACAGGCCTTATTTATCTGTACTTACACCTCCAACCACAGCTACTGACCAAGAGAAGCAGATGACAATGTTTCCATGAATGGAGTAGTGCTTATTCATTTAACCCTGTTTCCAGCTGTACACATTATGTAAAGCATAGATTTTCATACAGCTGCAGTTGTGTTTGGTGAATCAGTTGTTACCTTGCTTGTTCTCCGAAGTGTATAATATACGGTACAATATTTGTAATGGCATATAAATCAGTGCTTTGAAATTCCTTTCCTGTCCTCTTCAAATCTTTTTATTCCGTAGTGGTTTCTTACCTTTTTCACTCCAAGGCCCCACTTTATCCAAGATAATTCCCTCATATCTAAGCCGATATGTATTTCTGCTACTTTAAATGTAATGAATATAAATGAATAAAAATTCATTTTAAAATTGTACATCTTTGCATCCTACAAATAAGATTTTAATTTAGATTATTTGAATTTCATTTAATTTAATTTCATTTTTTTAAAGTTCATTTATATGCTTTTTATTTACGTTTTTCGAGGCCACCTAGTGGACCCCGGCCCACTGGTTGAGAACTACTGGCTTATAGTTCACCCAGAAATTAAAATTCGGCCATCTTTTACTCACCTTCATGCTGTTTCACACCCATATGACTAATTTTCTTCTTCAGAACCTGAAAAGGAGAAACGCTGTGTTGGTTGCTCCTTTACGTGCAAAGGCGAATAAAGCTTTCACCCTTTAGCAAAAGCACCATACATGTATCCCACAATAAGTAGTCAGTACAATTTCAGTTAATTAATTGTTGCATTCACAAATTGGTTTAAATGAGAATTAAGAAACAGGTTTAGATTTGTCTTAGTTTTAGCATTTTTGTGGGCTCGTCTCTGCATTTTCCAGGAGCAGGTCAGTGTTTTAGTAAATCTTAGTCTTGAATCCTGCATCCATTAAACACATATGTGTTCATGTGACTGTCCCTACAGCTGCGGTGGAGAATGGAGAGACGGATGACAGTGCAGTGGAGACGTGGGAGCAGAAAGGAGAGCCGGATGAGGAGGAACCAGGAGGTGGATCCCCGACGGACACAGGATTTTGTGGGGATGAGGCACAGGACGAAATGATGGAGGAGGATGAGGAGATGCCGACTCCCAAGCTGCCTCCTCCTCCACCGGACGCCCCTAAGAAAGAACACGTGAATGTAGTGTTCATAGGACATGTGGGTATGTGTTGTGTTGGAACACACAGTTTTAGATTTTCTTTGTAAAAACGTCTGCTTATCTAGCAAGCATTATATCCAGAATTATCTAATTGATTGAGTTTATTGTCTGATTTGTTTTTCTTTTATACAGATGCAGGCAAGTCTACAATTGGTGGACAGATTATGTGAGTCAACTATGGTCTTGGCTGACCTAACGTCCTCTTATACATTATGATATATAATATAACAGCTGCATATTTCATTGTTTTTCATTAAGGTATCTAACTGGTATGGTGGACAAACGAACGCTGGAGAAATATGAACGGGAGGCAAAAGAGAAGAATAGAGAGACCTGGTAAACAGACATTGTTTTTAATGTCTTTTCATACACTGCTGACTATGAAAAGTATGGTCTCTCATTAAGTTTCTTATACTCACCAAAAGTATCAAAAATACAGTAATATTGTGAAATATTATTAAATTCAAAGATAACTATTCTAATACAATTTGAAATGTAACTGATTCCTTTGGCAAAGCTGAGTTTTGTCTAAGATAAGCAAACCTTATGGCATAGTCATTCTTAGATGTCTATGTGAGCACATCAAATATTCATGTCTTTTTGAGTGAAATGTTTGCTCTCATGATGCAGACTGGGTTGAAATGATATCTCATACTTCTGTTTGTCCCTGCAGGTATCTTTCCTGGGCTCTAGACACAAACCAAGAGGAAAGAGACAAGGGGAAAACAGTAGAAGTTGGAAGAGCTTACTTTGAAACTGAGAAAAAGCACTTTACTATTCTTGATGCCCCAGGCCATAAAAGCTTTGTACCCAACATGATTGGAGGGGCATCCCAAGCTGACTTGGCAGTGCTGGTGAGTTCCTCTTGAAACAGCAGGACTGATTATTGCTTCTAGCTCTGTATGATGGCTTTGCCATTACAGGAATAAATTACATTAAAAAAAAAATATATATATATATGTATATATGTGTGTGTTAGACCCTGTACAATTATTTTTACTGTATATTTGATCAGATAAATGCTGCCAACTATTTTTTAAACCCCCAAACTTTTGAATGGTAGTGTAGATATATATTAAAATAAATCAATCTGCAGGTCTTGGCTTTATTTTGTCTGGTTTTATTGACAAGACATTTAAGAAAACCTTGCTTTCCTTCAGGTCATCTCTGCCAGAAAAGGCGAGTTTGAGACCGGTTTTGAAAAGGGGGGTCAGACAAGGGAGCACGCCATGCTGGCCAAAACCGCTGGAGTCAAACATTTGATAGTCCTCATCAACAAAATGGACGATCCCACTGTGAACTGGAGTTTGGATAGGTGAATAAAATATACTTCAGACGTTTTTATTCTTGTATCGTGTCCTTCTTTTACCAATTAGCGCACATTTCCCCGCAGATACGAGGAATGTAAAGAGAAGTTAGTGCCATTTCTGAAGAAGGTGGGCTTTAATCCGAAGAAAGACATTCACTTCATGCCCTGCTCTGGAATGACTGGAGCCAACCTGAAAGAATCTTCTGAGCTGTGCCCTTGGTACACGTAAGTATAGCATGGCATTTTTCAGGCTACCATGTAAATATGAAGGTGAAATCAGACTGAAAACTGGGAATTTACATTAACTCTGAACTCATATAGGGGGTTACCGTTCATTCCACATCTGGACAGCCTGCCAATCTTCAACAGATCTAGTGATGGTCCCATCCGATTATCTATTGTGGATAAATACAAGGTAAATGAAAGCTGGGATTGTTATCTTGACATTTGATGTCAGGTTTGATGACTTTACAGATGCTAGAACAGTTAAACGCAATCTCACTAAGTACATAAGCATACCGTATTTTCCGGAATATAAGTTGCATTTTTTTTCATAGTCAGGTGCGACTTATTTATACAAATTAATTTGACATGAACCAATACAAACATTACCGACTCCAGCCGCGAGAGGGCGGTAATGTTTTCTTTTGGTTCTTGGTTCTAAATGCGATTTATAGTCCAGTGCGACTTACATATATTTTTTTCCTCGTCATGACGTATTTTTGGACTGATGCGACTTATACTTAGGTGAGACTTATAGTCCGAAAAATACGGTAAGTTGCGTAAGCAACGTGCTCCTCAAAACCACATCTGCTGCTCTTAAATAATATGCTAGTGTCTATCAAGAGTGTCTTACTGCTCCAAATACTGCTGTTGTATCAGTTTCTGCTGAGGATTTTCAATTATTTTAATGTCACAGCATGAGGGAGTGTTCTGGCAGGAAACTTATCTAGTAGAATGGAAGAAGGAAATTGTTTTCTCAGCGGTTCTCTTCCCTTTCAGACTAAATGTGTGAGGTATTATAATACCAATAAACTAAACTAGGTCCAGTGTTCAGCACATGTAATGAGATTAAGTTATTTAGCCTAGCCTTGCTAGAGCTGGTTGAACCTTCGTGCTTATTCCTAAAAATTGTACGCTTTATTTTTTGCAAATGAAATCATAAGAATTCATACAAATTCAGAATGTGAAATAGTTACATTCTCTCATGAGATATTTTATTCCATGTTATGATTAGAATTTGAATTCTATACTATTTGTCTAATTGAAACAAATCAATAAAGTTGAAATGCTACAAGTGAATTTAGGCATCACAGCAGTAAAATGTATAGTAAAAAATAAAAAAGAATATTGGTGTTTTTTATGGTTAACTTTAAGTGCGTGTTGAATGATGGCAAAGGTGCATAGCCTAATACTGATCAATATAAAAAACCTCTAACATCGGCAGATAGAGTCTGTAATTTTCCTTAAAAATCTTTTGTGTAGGACATGGGCACTGTGGTGCTTGGAAAACTGGAATCTGGAAGTATCATGAAAGCACAACAGCTTATTATGATGCCAAATAGGGTAAGACTACTGTACTGTTTGTTGTAATCACAATGATTCTTAGCCATTTTCTGGAATTTTCACATTCAGTGTCTGAAACGTTGTTTGTTCTGATTTCCCAGCACACGGTGGAAGTGTTGAGCCTTCTCTCAGATGATGTGGAAACGGATTACGCCGGACCTGGCGAAAACCTGAAGCTCCGGCTCAAAGGCATCGAGGAGGAAGAGATTCTCCCAGGCTTTATCCTATGCAATGCTGAGAACCTCTGCCACTCAGGGCGCACTTTTGATGCCCAGGTAAGGATTTCCACACAATATTGTGTTTCGTTATTTAATTTAGTCATTTTTTAAGCATGATTTAAAGGCTTTTTTCTTTGTTCTTGTTCACAGATTGTCATTATTGAACACAAATCCATAATATGCCCAGGTTACAATGCAGTACTACACATCCATACCTGCATAGAAGAAGTGCAGATAACAGTAGGTGTTTTTGTGTGCACTCCTAAAAAATTCAGACATAAAAGGTGTAAACTCCGAGCTCTGTGGTTTCGTAGCCTAAAATATTTAACTGTTATGTTCCTAAAAACCTCCACAATTAGGCGTTAATCTGTCTGGTGGACAAGAAGACAGGAGACAAGAGCAAGACTCGCCCACGCTTTGTCAAACAAGACCAAGTATGCATCGCCCGTCTTAGGGCCGCAGGAACTATCTGCTTAGAGACTTTTAAAGACTTCCCTCAGATGGGACGTTTCACCTTAAGAGATGAGGGTAAGATATTAACTAAATCTAATATGATAATTCAAACATCACATTTCCAGCAGTTTGCAGATCAAATACATTTAATGACGTAATATCTAAAGATGTTTTATGTAATTTTTTTAAGGTAAGACAATCGCAATTGGCAAGGTGCTGAAGTTGGTACCTGAGAAGGACTAAATGCAGATTGAAGGACTTCCCTGGTGCACTCTGGGATTGAGGAGGACACAGAGATGTGTGCCTGCCAGATATCCTCCAAACTGCTCCATCTTCCCACTGTGGATCAGTCTAAGAAAATTACTTTGGAAAAAGGACATTATCAAAGTGACCGTATCAATTTTAGGAAGAATATTAATATAGAAAGACAAGCTCAGTGTTACAGCTTTCTCATATTGAGAGCTCAGCTATGCCACTCATGTAGCCCAATTGTCAAAGCCAGTTTCTCTCCACTGGTACATAATCTTAAAATGGATGCAATTTTCTTGTAAGGTATTGACTTTTTAATTTTATGTTAAAAAAACGAGAGCGGGAGTCTTGATGTCATCTCTTTGAAAGGTTAATGCCATTACTGTGTGCCCCATTCAAACATAACATAGATAATTTTCTCTTATAAGAATGCAGGGTCTCTGATTGCATATTTACAGCAGCATCATCTGGGCAGATAGAGGCTGCTGACTGTTTCGTTATGGCATGAAAGGGGCCCATACAGGGTCTAAGCTTGCCAGTACCCTTGCTCTTTACCTGGCAAGTCCAGCAAGAGTCACAATCGTCAAGATCAGGTCATAGAATGACACTTATGTAGAGATGTAATAATGCACAAGCTTGACATGACAAACTTGTCATATCAGCTGGTGTAAATTCTGTATCCTCCTGTTGGGGATGGAAACATCAATCTTCCAAAAAATAAAACACTAAAATGACTTCAAATGAAAATGTTTGTGTTCAATGCCCTGGACCTTGCACTGCTTTTTAGTAATTCTAGCTGGAAAACCAAATGGGCATGATTAAGGCAGAGAATAATGCAACACTGTATTATTAATAATGTTACATTTAATTTCATTTATTAAGTTGCATACACTTTTAGACCATTTTGAATTTTATGTATTAGTATATTTATAATCATATTTCATGATTTAAATGGGAGTGCACGAGCCATGCTGTTTTATGTATGCACAATGCTCCACAGACAAGCTTTTTATTAAAGAAATGTATGAATAGCATACAAACAACGATTGTGTGTATGTATCTCATAAAACATTAACCACGAGTTTAGAATATACAAATGAAACAATAATTATGTTAGCATTGCTTTCATGCACTTTATTCTTATTAACGTACTGTTTGCTGTTTTATACAGTCTATGGTAATTGCCCAATAATGTTGGAGATCCTACACAGACAAGGCTGACAGTCACCTCGCATACATAATGTTTCAGATTACACATATGATAGGCTATCGTGTAAGGCTAAATATACCGTTTGAAATATTGATGTTTGTTTACTGAGTTTTCTTGACTTTTACGCTACTAATCGAAGACGGATTATTATTTCAAAATAAAAGTGCTTGTGACGTTTAATGTTACTTCGGAAATACGCATGCGCATTTATGCTGTCTCGCTACACGTGCAACATGGAGTCCCCACGAGATAAAATAGATTTCGATCGCTCTCAGGTAAACTAGACAAATTTGCTATGTTAACCCTTACATTGTTGTTAAATGTTAATAATTTTGTTAGTATGTTTACGTTTGGGTGTCTAGTAACTAAACAGGCCGCATGTTTGCTAACTGCTGTAACCAAGCACGCAGGTCACGAAGTAGTTAAGATATAAAACATATATGTTATCTTTGCTTTTATTTTTTGTTTCGTGCATGTGCCTGAATCACTTGTATTAGTCTTGGTTTTGGTTGCTGTCTTTGTAAAATGTTTCATGGCTGATTCTGAGAGCTACTATTGTTTAAAAGACATTAGTTAATAACATGTATTTCAGGTAAAGAAAGCTGTACATGCATTACTGGCATATATAAAGAGCAGCTCCTCGTCCCTAAAGCTCTTAGAGAACGATGGTCAGGCCATCTCTCTACTGTTAACTCTATGGACAATCCCTAAAAAGGAGCAAAACATTCGCATGTAAGTGTTTCAATGAGAAATCAATCTAGAGTCATTGGTTTAGAGAAACATAAGTTCATTAAATATGTTATTGCTCTTACCAAGTTTGCTTTGCACCACAGTCCTTTACCTCATGGGCTGAGGACAGAATCCGGAGACGTGTGTCTCTTCACCAGAGATGAACCCAAAATGACCTCCGAACAGACAGTGAGATTCTACAAGAAGTTGCTCAAAGTGAGAGGGATCCAAAATGCCATAGAGGTAATTCATCTGTCTAGTTGTTATAAGTTTAGTAGAGTTACACGCACTTCAGCAAACCCTTTCCTTCTGTCTCCGTGCTGGTCATGGGTTTAAAAAGGGCAAGAGTAATTCAGCGTGTATCCAGACGAGTCTCCTTTTCTATTAGAGCTTGTCTCTACAAACTTTGAAACAGTCATGACTTCCCAAGCAGGTCTATTTTTACGTGACAGTAGGTATTATGAAATACGGTGTCATCTTCTCTTTACAACACATTTTCTATTGGTAGGTGATTCCTTTCAACATGTTGAAAACTGAGTATAAGCCGTTTGAAGCCAAAAGGAAACTGCTGGGCAACTTTGATTTGTTTCTGTCAGACGCACGCATCCGCCGCAGGTTACCCTCCCACATTGGGAAGCATTTCTATGAAAGGAAGAAGTAAGTTGTTTCTAACTGTAAGTACACGCGCACACACACGAACAAACATTTTAGTGCAGAATAGAGAGACATTTCTTGTTATTTGTGTAGTGAAGTACTCCAAATAATAAGACTGGTATAAACACACACGTTCAAATCTTACGTCATTTATGTTAAAGCGATAGTTCACCCAAAAATGAAAATTACCCCATGATTTACCCCCCCCCCCCCCTCAAGGCTAGGTATATGACTTTCTTCTTTCAGATGAATGCAACCAGAGTTATATTAAAAACATCCTCGTTCTTCCGAGCCTTATAATGGCCATGAATCTGTGATATTCAATAGTCCAATAAAGTTCATCCATCCATCATAAAAAGTGTCACACACAGTCCTGAAGCGAATCGATGAGTTTTTGTGAGAAAAATATCCATATGTAAAACTTGTGCAAACTTATTAGCATATTTTCACCGGAGCTTATGCTGCGCCAACATATGAATCTGATTGCATTCGTCTGAAAGAAGAAAGTAACATACACCCAGGATGCCTTGAGGACGAGTTAATCATGGGGTGATTTTCATTTTTGGGGTGAACTCTCTCTCTAAAATATGCATTTATGAAACCGCATCATGATATATAAATAATTGCACTCATCTGGAGCTTTAAAAAGTAGTACATGTAAACATAAATAATATAAAACTAGAGTTCAGAAATATAAAAACTGTCCATGTTAAGCCTATCACTTTTTTTATTTCTAAAAGAAAAACAAGTGATAAAAATGTGGTCACATCTACTGTTCCTCAGGGTTTAAATTCAGAGAATTTGAGATCGCTTCACTATTGACGATAGACAAATTGCCTGTGAAATTTCGGCAATCGATCACATCTTTAACTTTGTAGGAAATGTGCTCTGAGATTGATCACTGAAAGTGTTTCGATTATTTGTATCTATCCAGGTTGTCAGTCATTGTGTATGCCATTGATTAAAGTTCTTTCTCTGTCTCAGGGTTCCTCTGTCGGTGGATCTGGAGAGTAAGCATCTAGCCAGAGACATGGAGCGCCTCATTCATGGCACCACACTCACGGTCTCAAATAAAGGCTCTTGTTGGTATGAACTTTTTTTTTGTGTGTGTTACAGTAGGAAGAAGCACTACAGCAAACCATTTCTTGCTCCATCACAGCTAGAAATGGGTTAAAACAGTGCAATAGTAGCTCATAGTGTATCCAGACGGGTCTCCTCATCTGTTGGAACTTGTCCCTACAAACTATGATACATATATATTTTGTTTTTATGTTTGACCTAACAGTGTGGTTTATCACTACAGCATGGTACGTGTAGCACATTCAAGCATGACAGCAGATGAGATGGTTGAGAATGTGATGACGGCTCTTTCCACCATCTCTGCAAAGCTAGCAACGGTAAGTAAGAGTTTTGTGTTTGTAACCAGCCCTCTTTCTTTTGTGCACTGTCATTTGCTATTCATTATTTGCCTATTCTTGTGTTTTTAACAGGATGATGGTTTTTATTTCTGTTCCTCAAATTTTGACCTACAACCTCTAATCTATGATTCCCTCTCAGTCAGGAAAAAACATAAAAATCATTCATTTGAAGAGTCAGACTTCAGTTGCGCTGCCCATCTACACCTCTGACCTGAGTCACCTCGCATTGGTGGAGGAGGCCCGCAAGGAAGCCCGTTTAACAAAGGTGAAGTTGCTTAACAAATGCAAAACCGATATTTGGCCAAAAATAGTTTGAATGAGAAGTCATTCGGTCATTTTTAGGGAGCACAAAAGAGGAAGAGAGAAAACAAGAATACAGAAGTGTCAAAGCTGATAACAAAAGAAACCGAGGAAGAGAAAGACGGTGAAGAGGAGGAAATATCTCAGCTGGTGCCATTCGAGACACCAACCAAAAAGCCAAAGTGGGAGGTCAGTGTCTCACAAGGGAGTTAATAAAGCCAGTATTTACACTGCATTGATGTGGTAATGTCATAATGGTGTATGATAAAAAAAAAATACAAATTTAATATAAAATCTTTTTTGTTTTGGCAGATCATATCTAAAAAAGGACTGAAAAAAGCACCCAAGCCTGCTGCTGGCAAAGTACTAAAGAAAATCATAAAAGACACAAAACTGACCAAGAAAATACAAAGGTCACAGCATGTGATCTGAAGAGAAAACCTAAAAAACAAATAAAATAAATTTGTAAATGCTATTAATTTCTCATCCTGTTGACAGTTGAATTTGTATGACATGTTGCTTATGGGGTTCAGGTGAGCCTTTGTTCTGATCCATGTGAAATGAAGCCAGTCTTTGGTTTTGTCAGCTTTAATTGATAGTATGTTCCATTTACAGAAGGTATGTGTAATAGAGCCAACCACTGAAGGTGCTGTAGCCCTTTTGTAGTTGTTGGTTTACTACTTCTTCCCCAATCGGAGTCTGTGGCAGCCTTATGAACTGTAGGTTGGAAAGTAATAAAAACTTGAACGCTTATAGTGGTGTTCCTGAATTGTAATCTCGCCAACTTTGGGGATCTGTAGAACCAATTCCATAGCACCATCATAGGTTCAGAAATTGAATAGTACACCAGGTTACTCACATGGAAAATTGTAAATTTGTAAATATTACTACTTTTGATGTTTGATTGTTCTCACGTGTAGTGTGTTTTTGATGGTCATTTATCCTCACGATAGTGATGCTGATAATGTTTTCTGATTAAAGCATAACTTTACTGCTCAACATCTAAGTTAATTCACTATAGTGTACTTTGAACCTAATTTTTACAGGTGTACTTTAAGCACTGTAGTCTTTAGGGCCTACAATGATGCAGTATGATACAATTCAATAAAAAATGGATTCTAATATACAATTGTGGATATGGAGAAAAGGTATCCAGGAGTTGGTCGCTGTAAACGTGCATTTTGGTTTGCTGTTTTTCATGACATTTTTGGACTTTTTGTCCTCCTGGTTGGTGTGTCCTGGGACATCTTTTTCCATGACTTTTTAATTTATGCTGGAGCTGTGATCATTTGAGTCTCATCTGGTGGGTGTTTTGGTATGCTGGTAACACTGAAGTTCCTCCTGAAGAGCTGGAGGACGACATTGCTCAGTACAAACGCATTAAAGGAATTTCAGGTGTTCTGTGTAAGTTCTCCAGCAGTCTCTCCAACAAGCTGAGGAATTCATTCAGGAGAAAGGGAAGAATTAACCCTCAGGCTGAAGGCTCTCTGGCAAACCACACAGCTGGAGCTGATCAACCGGTTAGCATTGTCATGAGCTCCTGTTTGAATACACAACCACCTGAAACGATCGTTTGGTGATATAACATATAGGTAGCTCAGATATAAACCAGTGTGAAACAAGTACAAAGTTCAATCTTGCATGTTATTATCTATTAGCATTCTGTTTTTATTTCAATAATCTTGCAATGTGCATGCTTGTTAATCATTTATAGCATTCTGGTCATTAGGAGGACTCCTATTTTACAGGAGGGAGAATCAAAGACTTATCTTTTGTACCACACACACCAAACTTCTCTCGACATTCAATGTCTGGCTCTGACTTGCATCTTCATTCCCACAGTGCTCTGCGGGGAGACCCTCCTCTTCACATCTGCATCCATGCTGCCTAGAAATGACTTGCCTTTAGAATTGATTTGTAGATCTTTAAGATCGTCAGCTACTTTTTTGTATAATTGATTATATATATATATAAATATATGTATGTATATATATATATACAGAGGTGGGTAGTAACGAGTTACATTTACTTCGTTACATTTACTTGAGTAATTTTTCGGGGTAACGAATACTTTTCGGAGTATATTTAAAGATGGGTACTTTATACTCTTACTTGAGTAAATTTTTTGGGAAAAATCTGTACTTTTACTTCGTTACTGTGGGCGACGCCCCTCTCGTTACTTTATCTTAATACAATAAATGCTTCAGTTTATTCCAAACGCGCCGTCTACTTTTCTCTGGACAATGAGCGATGCCCATTCGCGAATGATTCATTCTTTTGAGTCAACTCTGTTCAAAGGCTTGATCAAACCAGTCGGCAAACGAGTGAATTGGTTCATGAATCAGTTTGATTGAGTCGTTCAGTTCCATGCTGCACGCGCTGAGCTCTGAAGCGGTTCACTCAGAGTTGTAACGTTTAAGAATATCAGCAGCGCTGAAAACGTGGCTATGGAACTGCACTGAATTGAAAGCTAATCTGCAAAGGCTATTATTTGCTTGCGGTGGAGATCCTTATTAGATGAACGCGTGTGCTGTCTACTGTTTAACAGGTAATAACTTGGGCTACATTCGATTACAGTACACGATACCACTGTGACATTAGTTTGTTGTACGTGTGTGGCTTGTAACAGGTTGAATGCAGCTTCCAAAAGACAAAGAATAGCCGATTAAGATTTTATTAATTTTAATACAATCACACCAGTGCGAGTAGGTTCAGCAAGTCATATCATCAGCTGCTAAATTTAGATCTGTGATCGCTTGCTGGCGCTGAGCCAGAGACAGACGCGTTTTTACAGCGCTGCGCTTTAACCAATCACACACGGTTCTGTTGAGCTTTTGAATGCAATGGCCAATCAGAGGCGTTCCGATGAGTCATCGCTGAAATGCCGGTGCTTCCTTCACTCGCTCACTTACTGAATACCTCTTTCTGCCGAATTGTCTCGTCAGAAACAACAAAGTGCAGATGTGTGTACGAATCTATAATTAAGATATTGATTTCACAGTGTTAACAGTTTCAGTGATTTTAATGGTAGTTTCTGAGAGTGAATGAAATCTAGACTGTCAGTGAAAATTATGTTTAATGTAAATGTTATTTTCTCTCTTTCTGAACAATGAAAGATTAGTAGCAATATTTATATCACATTAACTTTCAATGTTAAATTCACATTTAAAATAAAGTAAGTCGTATTAAAAATATGTTATGGCATGATACCTATATTTGTTACTTAAATAAACAGACAGGGTTTTATAATAAATTACATAAATTGGATTAAAGGCTGATGAAATATATACATTTATACACACACACATACATTACATACATTTTTTGTCTATATATCTATATAAAAAAAGGCTCCGTATATATGAGCCAAAGTAACTAGTAACTAACTACTTGAGTAGATTTTTTATCCGATACTCTTTTACTCTTACTCAAGTAACTATTCAAGACTAGTACTTTTACTTTTACTTGAGTAAATATTTCTAGAATTACTTTTACTTTTACTTGAGTAAAGTTTTTGGGTACTCTACCCACCTCTGTATATATATATATATATATATATATATATATATAAAAACATTTGTAAAATATTGTTGAACTTTTAATCATATTAAACTATGTTTGTATTAATGTAATATGATAACGTTATTTAATAAACTAGTCTAATATGTTGTACCACTATATCTAATAAGCAGTACTTAATCTCACGTGTTTAACAGCATCAGGAAAATATTATTTGTGTTATGTATACAAACTTTTGCAATTTAAAGCATAATTATTAGTCTGTTATTGTTTTATTTGAAAGTTTTCTATTTAACGATGAAACAATTATTCTGTTGTAATATTAACTGTAAAAGATTTGCTATGGGGAAACCTTGTTAACTAAGAGTAAGTTCACTTTATATGGGAAAAACAGTAATATACATTTAATGTAAGTTTACGGTAAAATACTGTTTATAAGTAAAAAAAATAAGTCATCTTATAATTTACAGTGAAAAAGTGCAAACTTACATTTCTAACTTTATATTTGATGGTATTTCATATAGATAATTTTGCTGTGTAGTAGTTTTTGTTATCAATTATTTATATTAGGGCTTCACTTTAAAATTCATGTTTATTGCATTATTTAAGTGTTTGTTACAATGATGGTGTTATTTATTTGTACAAATTCTACATATTTGTATTTACCTCAGCTTTAGCAAAGGCTACTTTTGATGAACCTTGATTCTTATTATGATGGCTGTCATTATGTTAAAGATACAAAACAGATTTTACTAATGTGTGGACTTTACTGGATTAAATTGTAATTTAAAAAAATAAATTACAGTTATAAACTAAAATGTATGGGTTGTTTATTAAATATGATGACATTTTATGGAATTATTCCTGAAGCTTCCAGTTTTCGTCTGTAAAAAGTACAGGTTTTTATAATCGTCTTTACAGTGTAGTTACAGTGGCGGTTAAACAAAAATGGAAATTTTGTTGAAGAATCGTTTTTGTCATGTGAAAATGTCACTAAAATTTAAACTGATGCCAGTGCGAATGACTAAAGGGACATCCCCTCCTTAAGACATATTTACATACTGGGCATAATAAAATGTTGTCTGCTGAGTAAGTTCATTGATGCCTAGCACCTCAGTGGAAGATGCTTCTCTTAATATTGCTGCTTTACATTATTATTTATGCTGAGGGAAAATGTGCAAAGAATTATTATTACGATGGACTTCTTGAAGAGTGTCAACCTTGCTCCATTAGATGCAACTCCCCACCAAATATTTGTAAAAGATTTTGCACCTCAAGTAAGTATTGTTTTTATATCTGATTCAAAACTTTCATTTTCATATGAAACTAACACTATGATAGTTGTATAAGCACAATGATTTTACTAAATGTAATAGTTATAATAAGTCAACATATTTCTTGCAAGATCAGTAAGTTGCTTAGAATAGAAAATAAATTCAATGTTTACTGCCCTGAAGAAGCTATATAAAAATATTCAACAATGTAATATTCAACATTCAATGTATAATAGAATAGTTGTCAATTTATACATATGTTCTACAAGACAAATTACCTTGATTTATACAAATGATGTTGTATGTTAAAAACCAAGAAGATGTAAACTTAAGAAATTTTTTATAAAAAAAAGTTATTTTGTCTTGTGAAATGTATGTATAATATAAATGCATAAAAATAGCTGTTCAATAGGTTACTTAGGGCAGTACAAAATAAAATACCAAATGCAATTATTATTTAATTACTATTATTCAAATAAAATTCTTTAAACTCTTGACAATTCTACAAAAGGTATGATCAATTATGAGTAGAACTGTATCATGTATCATGAAATCCACAATGTCGTTTGATTTCAGTCTCTTATTCAGTGCCTCATTGTGTCCTTTTCAGTCCCAGAAAACGAAGTTGAAAAGAATCAAAATATTCGTGTAATTTTGATCGTGTTTTTTGTGTTCCTGGGAGCTTTCACAGCACTGACCATTATTCTGCGAGTTATACGCAGAAAAACCTGTAAGCCCATCATGAAAAAAGGTACACTGGTGAAAGACTTTTGATATATTAAGAACACGTAACTTTTGTCCAAATTATAGTACATTGGTTCAAATGTTAATTTATTTTTAGTTTACAGTTATATGTAATACGTGTAATATATTATTTCATTTTATCTGATTTGTATGTCTAACTATGCTTATTCTAGTGGTCAGTATTTTTTATAGTGATTGATTGTGTGGGAAACAAATTCTGATAAAGTCAATGTCACTCAGTGATAGGTCAAGATCAAAAGACATCTGACAGTGAGAGAGGCTCGAATGTAACAGAGCAATCTGAAGATATGGATGAAGCTACAACTTATTTGCCAGATGGATTGAACCGACATCACTACAACTCCAACCTGCCTCTTCCCTCCACTGAGGAAGGCACTACAATCCTGGTTACCACGAAGACAGTGCAAGCTTACCACTGTACACCTGTCACATAGGGAGGAGATCACTGGAACTTTTATAACAGCGGCAGACTCCGAAAACACTGCACATCATCTGGTTTACAGTTATAAGGAACATCATCTCAGCTCTGTCCAGACTGGGTAAAACTTTCATGACTACTGCATGGATGCACTAATAATGGACACTGGCCTTGAACTTGAACACAAGGATGGTTGTGATGATTTGACTGTCAGAAGTGGACATCTGTTTTCTTTAGATGTAAGAATTATGTGTGAATTTAAAAAATGTTTCACCATATACTTACACTTTTTTTACTTAATGCAAAACCAGTACAAATCTATGTTGTATCATTGTTAAATTAAAAAGTGTTGCTTTAATAATGAAGTCTTACTATTTGTAAATATACTTAAAGAAAGTAAAAAATGCATGACATTAATGTAATAAATACTTAAAAGGATAGTTCACCCATTTTTTTACTCTGCCATCATTTTTCCCCTTAATTGTTTTCCAAACAATGTATGAAACTTTTACCTTCCAAAATGATCTGTTAGGCACAATGATAGTCTCAGTGATCATTTACTATTATTAGTGATCACTGTATGAGAAATAAAAAGACCCGTGCAGGTGACGGACAGTTCCTTTTGTGTTTCACTGAAGAAATAAAGTCATACAGGTTTGGAACGACACTAGGGTGAATAAACGATGACGGAGTTTTCATGTTTGTGTGAACTGTCCCTTTAAATCATACTTTCAGAATCAATTGACGTAAATTCGACTTCAAAATATTTGTAAGTCTATTTTTTTTTTTTTTTATTATTAGGCTATGTAGCTTTGACCCACGTGACAATGTTTCTGTCACGTGACAGCAAGGCAGCGTCATGTGACTGACCCGAGCGCTCGACAGTGGTATTAGCGAGCTCTCGTTAGCACAACGATACAGTTTAACTCGGTAGAAACAATTCACTTATGCTAAATTCTTAGGGTAATTCATAAAACATATGAGTATTCATAGTTGTGATGCAGTAAACGGCTTTAAAAAGTGCTAGTGTTGTCTAAGCTAGGCCTCGCTTTTACTCTAGCGTTTAACAGCTCTGCAAATGAAACTATGGAGAACGATCCCAAATGTAAACAGTGTTGTTAAACATCTTTGGGGATTAATCTGATACGTTTGTGGACCTACACTACAGCGATTCATGTCGCTTGTTAAACCGTTTGCTCTGGAATTTCAGAATGAACGGTGAGTTGTTAATGCGAGATGATGGATTTATGCTGCTATGTTGTTTATTTGTAACGTTACATGCCCCTCATTTAATTGTTATCGATAGATTGTTTGTGAGGCAGCCGGAGGTTTCAAAACATTCAGTCTCTGTCAGTGTGGCGTGAATATGCAGATCCTAGAACGTCATACTTATTTATGACAAGAGCATTTAAAATGGAATAAAATAGAGGAAAATTTAACTGTAAATTTGAATCTGTCTGCCTACATATCTCCATATGTACAGTATCTGCGACAACTTCCTTATTTCTTTATCTGTTGTTTTGAAATGTCATGTCAAATGTGTGTCAAATGGGCTTCATTCAGGACGAAAATCACAGTGCATGAAATGAATGACAGTTAATTATGGCAGAAGATTGACTGCATACATATATATAGGTACACAAACATACACAAATATATCTATATATAATTGTGTATTTATGGAGAAGGAATAGATCATTATATTCAAACTGACAGTGCCTACCACTATTAAGAACTTCTTGTGCTTCTCTATTCAGTCAGTCTTTTACCAAATTGTTAATTGTTGTTATTAATTTCATGCTCTGTGATTTTCATGTGTTTATTTTAACTGTGATTATGCTGTTAATATCAGTGATTTCTAAGGACACTGTACCTTACAGGCACGCAGCAAAATGACCTGAAAAGACAAAACCTGTTAGAGAGACTTCTTGATGCTGTTAAACAGGTAATGTAACACTGAGCTGTTTCAATGACTTTCTGATAACTTATTTGTTTCCATTGCTAACATAAAAAACATTTCCTCTTTGACAGAGGTGTAAAGAATACCTGAAAACTATACTTGAGTAAAAGTACAGGCACCTTACAGTGAAAATTAAAGTCACCAATTTCAAAAAAACTTGAGAAAAGGTTTTAGAGTATCTGATTTTAACAATATTTTACTTCTACTAAATATATAGGCTCAAAGATGCACTAGTCAAAGAGAAATATATACGTGAAAAATAAGTCGATTTTTGAGAAGAGCAATCATGTTTATTTTTCTAAAACCAGAATAAAACTGAACACCTCAGAAAATTGCAAAAAACAATATCCTACATAAAGGCCTCTTCAGTATAACAATGAATATTTTTTTTGCTTAATTGTTTTTTTGTACATTTACAAAAATAACAGGATAAGAATACGGAAGAATAGTGAAAAAATAATGTTAAGTAAAATTAAAAAGTCAAAGACGCCTTGAACTGGATGAGGTTTAGGCCTCATTGTCATTGCGGAGGAACTCACATTTACATAATGTAGCCTTGTTGACAAATTTGGGTGTGTAAGGGCAAAACACACAAAATATAGTACTATCAGAGCCCTACAGTTGGCGATATCACTTCTTTTGTAGCAGAAATAAACTGCTGCAGCAAACACTAGGTAATGTGTAATTGCAGCACTCATTACAATTGTAGTAGAGTAAAGAGTACAGATACTTTGTAGAAAATGTAGTGAAGTAGAGAGTAAAAGTTGCTAATATCTTTTATACTAAGTTAAACGACAGAATATACTCAAAATATACTCAAGTACAGTAATTAATTACATTTAGTCAAATGCTTTACACCTCTGCTCTTTGACAATGCTGGCTTAGAACAAGGAAAGAAATGGTATATAGGTTTTTCAATTCTGGATGATGACTTCTAGAGCTAGATATAGATATCATTCACAAATCATGTAAAGCAGAAGTGAATTAGCCAGTTAGCCAGTTAATCAGCCAATATCCATAGAAAGAATGATAAATTCTGATTTTGATATTTTTGCTCTGATCTCTCAATTTTTTTATTTTTAGTATGGATAAAATATCAGGATGCCTTTTATGAACAAACACTCCAGTGCAACATAATTCCCTTTTGTGCCGTTCCATTTTATTTGGAGTGCAGAAAATTAATGTTAATGTTTCTCCCATTTACCAGCTGTTTTATTTCGTAAGCGAGTTGACAGATCTGGTTATTAAATATTAATATTTATCCAGGTTCCTGTGAAAGTGCTGCAGAGGTATATAATGCATATAAAACTTTTAAAGAAAATTATGACATTTTCCAACGGTTTGAATAATTGGAATTTTTAAATAAAAGAATGTTAGTTAAGGGCTGAACATTCTTTTTCTAATCGATTCTTTTTCTCCTCAGTGCCAAATTCGCTTTGGTGGAAGGAAGGAGATTGCCTCAGATTCTGATAGCAGGTGCCATAAAAATGTTACCTATTTATTTTATGAACCTGAAAATGGTTTAATAAGACATTGCCAAATTTGTGCGCTTTAAATCATTTGCAATTGTTTCCTGTTTTGCTGTCTCAGAGTCATATGCCTATGTGCCCAGTTTGAAGCAGTACTTCAACACGGCTTGAGGAAAAGTCGCGGTTTAGCCCTCACAGCAGCTGCCATTAAACATGCTGCTGGATTTACAAGTAAAACTGAAGCAGGTACTGTAACTGATTCCATCAAATAATGGATTAAATTCTATATTTTTTTAGCAAGCTGTGTTAATCGATTTTTTAAAGAACATGCTCACTCACTGAACTCTTTGCCCTACTTAATGAGTTTGCCTTAGTTGGTACCCCTGAGAGACATTGCCGGAGAGATTTCCCTAGTAACAAAGAGCACATGTGGTGTTCTGGGTTGTCCATAGAGGAAACAGATGCTCATAAATGCTCATACAGGGAAAACCAGGTGCTGATACTGTTTATGAAACCAGATGGTTATGCAACAAGCCTTGTAAAAATGTCAAAAAAGAGAAACAAGGTTTTTCTGAGGTTAGTCTTTGCACCTGCTTGTGGTTTTGACTGTTTAAAATTAACAGCAGAACTAAGAGTGATACTATGAATCAGTGCTGAGTACTTTTAGCTTTTGAAGAGTAGAAAGTTGATTGCCACTCAGAAAGTAGTGGGGTTTTTGAGTGCTGTTCATTAAGCTTGAGTTTCTGTTGTGAATAATGTACGTAGCTGATGAACTCTGCTCGAAACTCAAGTCCTTAACAAACATACTTGAAGGAATTTATAGCTGAAAGAGTTCACACGTAACTGTTGTGCCAAGTTTTATCTTGCAGATGTTTTTGTCAAATTACGAAACATCAACACAAGCTGTCTGCATTAAACAGAAATTTAAAAAGTTATTTTATATTAATGCTGTCAAACGATTAATCGCGACTAATCGCATCCAAAAGAAAAGTTTTTGTTTACATAATATATGCATGTATGCTGTTTATATTTAGTAGGTATGTATAAATGCACACAAATGCATGTATATATTTCAGAAAAATATGTTGTTTATATATTAAATATATTTATTTATAATATAAATTTTATGAATATAAATAAATGTAAATATTTTCAAAATATATACTGTATGTGTGTGTATTTATTTATATATATATATATATATATATATATATATATATATATATATATATATATATATATATATATATGCACACATAATAAATATACACATAACATGTACATATATTATGCAAACAAAAACTTTGTATAAGATTAATTGTTTGACAGCCCTATTTTATATACATAGAATTCATAATAAATCCAAGTAAATATGTATATATATATATATATATGTCACGGGTTTGGAACGTGAGAAAAGTTATTAATGACATAATTTTGATTTTGGTGTGAATTGTCCCTTAACATTTTTTCCACTGTATTTTTGATCATATAAATGCCTTTGTGGAGCAGAAGAATGTATTTTTGTGAAAGTGGTCACATCTAAACCCACAACCTTTTGACTCTCAGCCCAGATGTTTAACCATGAGGCTGCACCACCCTGTATCCTGTAATACCTAAATGTCACAGAGCCCAGACAAGTATCACCTCCTGAGCCCTAAGTGAGCCGTTTGATAAAGTTTTACATACAAATAGCTGACCAAGTAAAATGCAACATTGTTTTGGTCCAAACTTGGGCAGAAACCATCAACAAAAACAAAAAAATATCAAAAGGGATGTAAATACAGAACTAAAAACTTTCATTTCAAACAATCTTATATAACTTCTGTAATATTTTCTGTCTGTCTGTATTCTCTATTATGAGGAACTGAGAACATTAACATGGCGGTTCATACAGACATCTATTGTGTGTTTCAGAGCTGACGTTCTGGTTCTATGTGAAGGAGCACCTCAACCATCATGAGTTACAGCGCTTCTACTCTCTGCGGAATATCACATCTGAGCAGGGCCGGGGACGGGCATGGCTTCGTTGTGCACTGAACGAACACTCGCTAGAGCGCTATCTTCACATGCTTTTGGCAGACCATACCCGCCTTAGGTACAGGCACCCATAATTCACTGTTGGGAATGTCTTCTTTTACCTTCCTTTTTGTTTTTCTCTACATATCAGTAAAACTCTTTTTAGCTTATTCAAAGCTGTTTAATGGTTCTTTGGTAAATTCTTTAATCTGCCCCATATTTAGTGCCTTCTATGAAGACTGGGCTTTTGTCCTGGATGAGGAGAGAGCCAGTATGCTGCCCACCATGGCTGCAGGTAATATTTAAATGAGTTATTTGCCAGATGCTGTCTAGGAGTTACATGTAGTTTGACGTCCTTTCCTGTGCAAGTCTAATTTCAGTTCACGTGTCAACAGGTCTCAATTCCATACTGTTTGCCATCAACATTGACAACACGGACCTAAATGGCCAGGCCCGCGGAGGGTCGTCTGTGTCCCACCTGCTTAAGGAGTCCACACAGGGCATGAGCAGTTTGTGGAAAGAGTCTACTCAAGGTGTCAGCACTCTTTTGCGGGAAATCGGTACTGCAACTGCAGTGGTTCCTGGTTTTATCCCTCGCTCGGATGCTCCATCAGACCCACTGCCTGTCCTTCCCCGCAGCACTTCTGCAGGTACTTGACTCACGTACCATAACAGAATTCCACATGCCCTGTCAGTAATATGTGCAGACATTGTACTTTTAACGGTACAACAACTTGTGCCCTGAAGGGACAACTATGTACCTTATATACGCCTGAAAGGTGCCCTAATATACTTACAGCAACATTTTTTCGTTCTCTGCTGAGGGGTAAAAAGAAGTTATAGCTGAAATACCTGAGCGGCGGTATACTGTTTCTGAACCCCATAACACTGCTGAAAGCGTTGTCAAGATGAATATGTAAATATGTGCTGTACGATTTCCTCTCAATAACAAAATAAACGCAAATGACAACAGTGGGAAAAGAGCAGTTAAGAAAGCATCTAAACATGATGATGTGGATATGTTTGCATGAGCTTTGTAATTTGGCATTCAGTCATATCACGTCATGTTTTATTTATTAGCACTTTATGCAATAGATTGCTTTTTGCTTTTCCATCAGGGCCTTTAAGTATGACTTAACCTTTTAGGTATAAATAAGAAACAATACAAAGATGTCCCATTAACAGCACTGTCCTACTGACAGGTCACTGTAAACCTAAAAGTATAATTTTTGCAAATGTTTTTCTGTGTTTAATCCAGAGAATGTGTTTCATTTCTTATTGGGGCATTTTATTCTCCTTTTTTTTACTGATAAATAATTGTTTAGTATTGCTATTGATAATTGAGATTCAATGGGGATTATTTAGTCTTGCATTTGCATTTTAGATTCCGGTTTAAGAAAAGAGCGCAGACGTAAAAAGAAAATCACGAACATCATCTCTTTTGACGATGACTTGGATGGTGGCGTGGAAGATGAGGATGAGGCTGGTGAGGATTTTGTGAGGAATCTCAGGAAGAGTACAGCTGGTCATGTGAGTTCTGAAGAGGCTCTGGAACCTCCGGACTCCACCTATTCCATTCATAACGGCCTGACTGAGCCTGGGATCGTGAGCTGGGCTGAAACCCCCCCGCAGAACGGAGTGCTGCCTGATACCAAGAGAATTGACAATGAGGAGGAGGAAGAGGATGATATTTATGGAAAGAGCAGGCCAGAGCCCTCAGAAGTAGATCATGGGAATGGGGAGCCGTGAGTTAACTTGAAGTTTTGCTTTATTTGTTGCAGTAATCAACACCAGGATGTAGTGAGACTTAAATTGAAGTGACATAAAATAAACAATTATAAATAGCTATAATTACAAACCATTCATTTTGCAATTAATTCAATGAGTCCTTGTTACACTTAACATGTATACTAATGTTAAAAAATTCAAGAGTAAATATGATTTTAATTTTTATTTAATTTTTATTTTTTTTAAGTTTATGTTGATCAAAAGTGACAGGGAAAAGTGTTCTTTTGAACTTTCTCTTCTAAATAAAAATGTATCACGGTTTCCCTTTCTGTTCTCCACTGTTTTCACCATGTCAGCATATTAGAATGATTTCTGAAGGATCACGTGACTCTGAGAACTATAAAGTAATTGGCTGCTGAAAACTCTTTGTCATCACAGGAATAATGATTCTGAATTGCTTTTAAACTGAACAGTTGTTTTAAATAGTTACTGTATTTTAGTAGTATTTCTAAATGCTGAAATACTGAAATACAATACTGATTTTTTTTTTTTTACTGTATTTTTTTTTAATTAAATAATTGCAGTCTTGGCAAGCTTAAGATACTTCTGTCAAAGATACAAAACAAAGTCTTATGTACCTCAAACTGATATTGAATGACATTGTATTAATTCTATTAGTAACTTGTGCATAATTACAAGCAACTAACATACCAAACCCTGTAGTAGGTACATGTTGTTAATTAATGTTGCTTAGAACTTATTTGTGGATTTACACTGTAACAAAAACACATTAATGTTACCTTAAGTGTGACCATAACATTTTGCTCTGCATAGGATGGTTGTGGGGAGCTTATCCAGTGTTTCCACATGGAGTCCAAGGCAAATCATCACTGACAATGACAATGACAATAAAAACTCACACATTCTCATACCTCTGGCCCCCAGTGAGCCCTACACACAACAAGGTCAGACCCAAAGCCTGTCAGAAACTGTCTGCATTCAGGGACATCTTATGTTTTTCATGGTCTTGTCCACATAGATGGGGCATTCATTTTTATGTCTCTACTGATTTTCCCTATTTCGAAAATTAGCTTAAAATGAAGTTCAACTTTATTAAGTGTGTTATGTTAACTACAGTCCTGGCATGAGGAAATGTGCTATTTTTGTTCTTACAGCTGGTCATTCAGTTGAGAATGTTGAATTTCATGGACAGAAGGAGAGCTCAAGCCCACCAACTGACAGTGAAAGACAAAGCCAACTCCAGTTTAGGTATCTGATACAAAAGAACACAGTTTTGTAGGATTTCAGTTAGTAAAATTTCTTCTTTAAAGACTGATGGTTATTGTTTGTATTTACGTTTGGTGTCTCAGCATGGATCCCGAAGTGCAGATTGTGCCTGAGACCAGTGTTCTGCCAACCCCTGGCCTTCCAGAATCCATGACTGTTGGTGAGTTGATAGACTCTTTAATTGTCCAGAGATCTTCTTTTGGTCTTTTAAATTTTATTTTTGAATGTGACGCTTTTAAAGGAACTACTTCCATACCAATTTAAAGGGATAGTTCATCAAAAAATGTTTGTTCTGTAATTTATGTTGTTTCAAAATGCTGTTTTTTTTGCACAATTTGAAGACTTGCATGTTCACACAGCTCTAAAAGCCAAGTTCTAAAAAGTGTTTAAAAGTTACATCTCAATAAGATGTGTTTTTATTTGGAAATAATTATGTGAATCATCAGCAAAAATGCAATTGATCAAAAGTGACAGTAAATACTTTTACGTTGTAACAAAATATCTCTGGTACTCAAATGGTACTCAAATGGTACTATTAATATTATTAATTTTTCAGATAAAAATAAAATTTCCTCCACACTCCCTACTTGTTTTTTTTTTTTATCATTCTTTGAAAACCACAGAACTATTACTTCTCTCTAAAAAATCTTTTTTTTCATGTTTTCCACCAGAGATATTGCTATCTCAAATCATAGGCAAGACCTGTTTAGAACCCTCAATTTTATGTCTTCATGCATATATGCTTAATAAAATCTCCTCTGATGAGGTGTATAGCAGAACATCTGAATGTATTGGCTTTCTCTAACTATAAAATTAGAAACCGAATACTCCATAGTAAACCGTTATGACAGACCTTTTAGAGAGTCAATTCTTAGTATCATCTTCTGCTGGATTTCAGGTCATATTGGTCTATTAGGAAATGAATAAACTGAAACTGCTGCAAAGGAAGCTGTTAATTTGTATACAGAGTGTCAAGTCTTTCTCTCAGAGATACTATCAATTTCTACATATTAACAAATAGTCATGTACCATGTATAGTTATATATTAACTATATAACCATGCAACCAATCAGCAATTTAGAAATTAAATATCTCTTCCTCTCACATCTGTCGATATGCAGGTTGTATTGTAATCTCACAATTTGCAATCAGGGGTTGTCCTTTTCTTTACCCATGTATAGAATTAGATGATTATTTTCCCTTTTTTATTTCTGCCTTGGGTTGCAAGCTTTAATCGGATTGTACAAGAATACTCTGACTTAGTTCAGTAAAGTGACTTACCACACATTCCCGTGCTGAAATATGAAGTAATGTCTTCATTTTAGTCATCGCTTTGTTTTCCTATGTCTATGTCTAGTAATCACCTAACCCACTTTACTGAAGTAAAAATCCCCTAGATCTGATATCAGTATTAAAACTTAAGATGAAGGACAAGCAAGACTTGTCATGTAGCAAGAGAGAACTCCTGTCAGCTATTTAAAACTATAGCATCTATAATTGTAATATATCTATATTAGGATCTTAATCATCAACATTCTTCAAAAATAGTCCTTATATTCTTTTATTTTTACATAAATGTATCTAATAAGAGTCCCTAGAGTCTACAGCATTAAGTCGTTTTTCTCTATTCAATTTACATTTACCTGAAAATTTCAAATCTTGAAGATTTGACACAACACAATACAAAATTAGTCAGATGAAGTCATGACATGCTGAAATGTTAAAACAGAAAATTAGGTGTAGGGTTGACGGCAAAATTGCTTGCTTTGTCTTCCCATGTTAAGCACTGCACAAATGTGGCCTTGTTTTATTTCTAGCAAAATAATAACCTTGATAATGGATACGGAATCCAATTCATCCATGTCCATTATTTTATTGGTCATATTTTTGACCTGTGGGCCCACTTGATACATTTGAAAAACACAGCTGTTTTGATGGAATGATTTATTTGTCTTAGTGTATCTTCGAATGCTGTCTCTCATTCCTTACAACACGACCACACACTTTCACTCACACTTTCACACTCCCCTCTGGCCAGAGCTTCATAACTTTTGTGTACTTCAGCAAATTTGGAGCATAGATGGGAACGTACTGTTAGAAGTGGAATACCACTAAATCTGAACGGGTAACACAACTTTGACGACAGCAGAAGCTACTGAACGGAGGTGCTATGGCATTAGGATAAGGTTAGGATAATGATTATCCAAGGTTGGTCGCCATGGTGTTGCATTTAACACCTCTGACATAAATCTAACTTTTCAAAATTAAACATTAAATGGTTTATAATAATCTAATAGACATAGGCTTGCATTCGAGTGAGCCAATTTCTATTTCTCAAATGCAATTTTCTGTCCTTGCTCAAGTCAAATTTTCAAACACTTGATTGGAGATCTTCACAAAATTATGAATCCATGGCCAAAATACAAATGATTGTCATCTCGTCCCCCTGGTGATGACAGCATTTGTGAGTTCAAAGTTTGGAAATCTAGGCCCGTATTCACAAAACATCTTAAGCTTAAAGCTAAAAGTATCTGCTAACTTGCCAAGTTAGGAGAAAATTAGGAGAAAATCTTAAACATAGTGTCAGTCCTAAATTTAGGACTCCTAAATTCTTCCTCTAAGTATTTGACAAAGCGTTTTGGCGCTAAAATTAGCTCCTTAATCTGTGAAACGTTTGGAGTAGTGAAGAGGACTTCTAAATCACTAAAACCAAATCTGACATATTCTAAAATGGCTAGCAAAAACAGTTGACGGTGAAACAGTTAATGGCTTGTCTATTTGGTACTATATTACATTGGGCAGGACATCCATATGCTCACCTAACGTTCATTGACCTCAAATATGGCTTATCATCTGAAATATGTATGTAGTAGCAACTTTACATGGCAGCTCAATCTAATGTTAGCCTAGAAAAAAGTGTGCATGTTTGTGCGGAGTGTGGAAGCTGAACAGTAGCGCGCTTGGGCTACTGCGTGACAGATGGAGGCACCGCTGCGATCATTTGCTCTTAAAATACATTGTAATTTTTGGTCATACAGATAAGAGTAATGCATCTTTTGTATCTGTAAAGACTCTACATTTATTCGTGTGCACTCAGAATAATAACAAAATCTTGTGCTTTTGTAAAATAATTAAAGCAAACATGATGCATTTTCTGTCGTCTTGGACTCTCTGAACTTGAGTGTGTCACTTCGAAACTCCGTGGATACTTGCCTTATTACAGACCTGAAAAATATGTCTACAGAGAGTGAAACTTTTAAATGAACCAGTTCAAACAGAAAACAAATATTCTCACATTATGTAATCTGTATGAAACATGCATACAGGTCCTGCGGAGATGAGTCACTGTCGCAGACTTAATTTCGTAAACCGAAAACAGAAAGCACTAGTGTAACAATAAATTACCACGTTACAATAAATTACAAAGTTAATGCAGTGAACTTGCTGTTTTTCCCTAAAATATCTCAGGATAATCAATATTGATCTATAGATCTTCTTAAATTCTTCTAACATTTCTCAATCTTTAGTTTCAGTCATGTTTCTAATTTATCACCTTGAATAACAGTTTTTTTTCCCCAACTCAAATTTCAAGGTTAAACAGCTTCTCAATATGAATCATTATTCCACCAACAGGGGAACCCATGATGATTAATCAAGCCGCTGTGGCATTCCTGTCATTCATTTATACCCATAGCCATATACCTTAGATTTGCATTAGAAGATACACAGGATTATCATGTTTGTCATTTCTTTGCCATCCTCACCCAGCACTGTTTCCAGGCGCCTATTGCTCTATCAGCCACCTCCAGACGTCTCTGGTGGTTTCAGTCCTTTCAACTGAGCGAATGGTTGTTCTACCAATAAACTTTTTTTTTATCTTCCCAACTGAACAGGTGGTTATCTTTCAGACAACCTCTTTTCAAATCCTCCCTCCGAGGATCCACTAGTTGATTTAAATTTTTGTTCTTAAAATTTCTTAATGAACCTCTATACTATTTGATCACGATTTTGGTCTTAATCAACTAGGAGCAAACACAGAACATACTGACTTAAATAATCCCAGAACAAACGTAATGTCTCCTACCACTTTTTCTGTTACTTAATTTTTGAGTGAACTGTACCTTTACACTTTTTTTTTGTATTTGAGCTTCATCTAAAGCATTTAGGTCTTTGAGGATTTGGGCTGTGGACAGATGGCATCATTGAGTTAATTTGACTTGGCTACAGCTCTGTCGTCTAGTGGTTTGGTGCAGATGTGAGTTTTAATCATCGAATAAATATTGGCCACATGACTTTGCCTTTGAAAACATGACTTTGAAACTGGAAATTATGATGGTGAGCTAACTCTTTAATGGTTTTGTGATGTGGAGACATGGTATGCTTGTAAGGACGGACATCATTCTGGACTTAAAGAGGTCTTTTTGATTCCCCCCGACATACTTCTTCTTTCCAGATGAGGGCACTGTTGGTTCAGTGTGAAATACTCTCATGTTATTCCTCTTTCTCTGTCTCTGTCTTTTGTCTGGACAAAACACAACTTTGAGATGGGGCTGGAGGTGACTGATCCAGTTATGCTTCAGCTTTCAAAAAAAAAAAAAAAAGGGAGAAAAGATGAAAGCAAGAAAATGGTTCATGCTAAGTGCCTGAATCTGCTTGTGCTCTCAGACAGGGATAAAATTCAATTTCAGATCAAACATGGCTTTCTCACTATGCCTTAATAACCTATTAACTGCTATTTAATTATGGATACAACGAATATTACCTTTAAGGCTTGAAAGTGTTATTTTCCCCTTAGATTTGTTTTCAAGAGCTATATAGCTTTTTGACCTGGATCATTATATATATGTCCATTTATGTATTTCACAGACTGTTTATTTATTCAGTGCTAAAGGAATTGGGGTTTTGTTAACACTATAGTTTGTTTAATATGCAGGAACAACGATATATAAGCCATTTTTAAAGAGATACTCCACTTAAAAATGAAAATTCTATCATCATTTGCTAACCCTCAAGTTTTTCCGAACCTTCTTTGACGACGTTGAAGCATTGACTTGATGGCAATACATGTTTGATGGTATCATGGCATGATATATCGTGGTATAAAAATTTTACATTTATCCTGATGATGCAGAATGTCTGGTTTTACCAGTAAATTCCAAAACAATATTTAAACTATAATGGTAATTATAGTTGAAGAATAATTAAACTTGTTAAATATATGTAATCAGTGAAAGTCTAACATAATTGTGTATTTTCAGCTAAGCAGAATCATGAAGATTTCTATTTTGGTGTTACCTTCGGGCACCAGGACCAAGTCCAAGCCTGTTCAGGTCCACCCCTGATAAAATAGCAATTTTAGCATTTTTATGAACCATATTTTTTTGTAAACTTTATCATGTTTTTTTTGTCTTTATAAATACTACTACTGCTACAAATAAAAGAAATAAACCCTTCCCATTTATTTAGTTTTTTGTTTAAAGTATCATGAGAGTAACCTTTTTGTGAGATTAGTATCAAATGAGATTAACATTTGTATCGAACCGAATGGTGTATAGTTACACCCTTACTTGTAACATATAACTGCAGGTTCTATCCCAACTAGGGGTGACCCCGCTGCGCCTTTAAGCAGACACTTAATCCCAGGTTACTCCAGAGGGAATCTCCATGCAGATAATGCACCGAAAATAGCCTTTGATGAAAAGCCTGTGCTAAATGTGAACCAAATGCCAGGTGTCTCAGACTGCTGCCTGTGAACCTTGCTTTCTGGGAAGGAAGTCAAAGCTTCGCCTCCTGTACTATCCAGCTTCCTCTCAGGATTACAAACATACTTGGACCACCTCACTCTGGTGTGTTTCTCCTTCTCCAGATGAGGGGCTCTGGGAGAGGGAGTTAGCTCCTCTGCAAAAATTCTCTTCCAGATCCATCACTCTCTCTCACACACACACACACACACACACACGTAATTAATGCATTAACAAATGAGACTTTAAAATTGTTGTTTGGTAAAGTGTTTCCAAAAAAATCTATTGCAGGGGTCTCCAAACTCGGTCCTGGAGGGCCGGTGTCCTGCAGAGTTTAGCTCCAACCCTAATTTAACACACCTGAACAAGCTAATTGAGGTTGTACTAGGCATACTAGAAACTTCATATACAAAGTATATGGACAAGCATTTGAAAGCAGCTGATAGGCAGTGTGTAATATCAGAGTCCCTTTAAGGAAAGTCACTCTGCGGCCATCTTTGCAACGTGTCTCGGGGAGCTATTTCAGTCATGAAATTACAGCTTCTGCTCTTTGAATGGGGAAACATCACATTCTCCATAGCTCCAAACCAAACTTACAATTTCATACTTGAAATCACCAATGAAATATGACAACAACATCAAATCTCATATGTTTTGTTTCTTCTGCTCAAAGAGCTTTAAAAAGCAATTAGCTGGTGAAGTGGATTTACTTATTGTAGAGTTAACAAAAGTTATCATGTGCATTGTAGTGGTAGCGCATGTCTTAACAAATCTCAGTAGACAAAGAAGATTTTAAAATGAGTTGTTCATTCATAAATTCATAAGATCTTACCCTCACGCTCTCGGAATACAAATCAGCAGGAACACAAACAAGTGCAGATCTATAAAGGGGTGGGGTTAAATAAGGTGTATAGTAACCGGAACTTCTAATGGCAGCCGCAATGATTCAGTGACTTTACCAATTAGCGATTGGCTCTTTTATTCAGAAGTCAGGATTATTCTCCCATTCATAAGTAAAATGATTGCAGTTACTTTGTTTACCTACAGTCTTTGGCAGTGTGAGCAGTTGTAACTGTTTGTATGAGCATTCTGTTAAGGGCATCAAAGGCTTCAGTTTAAAGTGTGTTTTTTTGCAGAATTAAGCACTGTAGACAATCACAGAGATATACATGTTGAGTGCATTAGTCAGAATCCCCTCAAAGTTCAGCTTGAGCTCATAGAACAAATTCGGCACACTCGCTAATTGTTTCATTATAACCACCGAAGTGTAAACATGATGTAAACGAGAGATTATTTGTGCAGTGTAAACAGCTTTTTGGATTATAACCGGAAATTTATCTAGAGGGTGTAACTGAAGTGATTGAGCGCTTCAGTGATTATGAAGCACATGCTCTTTGTTCACTTTTTAAAGAAAAGTTTTACCCGTTCACTATATACAAACTGCAAAATAATGGGTGTAACAACTGTATTTGAATTAATAACTAGAAATATTAACCATAGCAACAGATTCCAAAAAATGTCAATGTCTGTAAATTAATGTTTGAAGTGTAAATGAAAAGTGTAAATATGCTAATTTATTCTTTTTTTTTTCACTAACTTGAACACTTTATATATTTTTTTAAAGCAGTGTTTACTTAGTTAAAAACTCTTTCAATTATTTTGATCATTAATTTACATATTACTTTAATTATGTGTCTTATAAATATAATTTTTGTGTGTCTTGGTTTGGGGTTATTATTGAATTGATGGTGAGTTTTTGCGTTTGAGTTTCTTTCTCCCTCAAGGGTTGAAGTTACATTTTGTTGAGAGATGTAATTTGTCATTTTCAGGAGTTGCTTTTAGCCTCGGGTTGGTTTCTTTAATTTACTTACTCATTTGGGACAATATTTTGCACGCCTACCACTGAATGTTGTTGTTTTTTTTTTGTTTTTTTGTGTGTGTTCTAATTTCTATCCCTTTTCCAACAACTAATTTCCTGCATTTCACTTGGCCAGATTTACTACAGTAACCAGGCTCCTTAAAACAAATGTTGTCCTATTGTTGTTACCATTTTCTGGAATTAGTTTTTGAAAGGGACATTGCCCATAAGTGAAGCTGTTTCAGATTACGTCTATGGCTGCCAAATTGATCTCTGGTGGTCTGATAAGCTTTTTCCTCTTAGAGAGACAGTAATTGAGCTATTTCACTCTTCAAAAATACCAATGTTGTTGTTCTTCAAAAATAACAAAGCCATCTTTAACTTTCTTTTGCTGGAAGTACTTTAAGCTTGTTAAATGTGGATCAGACCAGCCAGGTTCATATAGATGGCTCTTTCCAAGCCTGCGGTTCCTCTGAGATTCATTAAATGATAATGGACTGATAGGAGTGTTCAGACTTTGTCTTTTGGAGCCGTGTTGTTGGGGTTATCTAGGTTTCCCAGTGCCAGGTCATCCAGCTTTAAGAGTGTAACAACAAAGAAACTCATTCTTTCTTTCCTTTTCGCTCACCAGTCTGTATTTAGACTGTAGCGAGTGTTGCCGTTCTTTCCATAGTGTCTTGAAGTGCTGTAATAATGCTTCCCAGTCAGAGCTTTATGTTTCACAATGCTAATGTGTTTTGAGGTAAAATCTACTGAGGCTCCCCTTACGGCTGTGTTATAAATGCCTTACCCTTTCACGTCACCTTCATTTGAAAGAAATTAATGTCTGGCTGGTATTTTAAGCCTCACATAGTTCTCTTTATTAGTTCTGGGGTGCTACACAAATGAAAATGTCAGTGGTATAAAACAGTAACCCTTATTGAAAGAATGAAGACGACAGGTGTGGAACATTAAATCCCAGTGAGATATTGAGTCTTATTGTTCAGAAGTCATGTTTTTTTTTTTTCTGAGTCGGGTGAGGACAAAAGCCATTGTTCATTTTGAGTAGGTTTTGATGCCCTTGTAACATTGATTTTTTTTTCTCCTTAGCTGAACTGCGGCAAGCCATTGTGGCCATGATGAACAGGAAAGATGAACTCACTGAGCAGAACACGTACGTTTTTAGTCATTATAGATAGTTTTAGTTCATTCATGAAACATAAGCCTAACAAATTTGTATGGAAATCTGTTATTAAAAGAGTTCTTTGGAGTGATTTGAATGATTTTCAGAAATTCGTTCTGCTTGTGTTTTATAGATGTATTTTTGGCATGTCCCACCTTGGCACTGAATTTCTTAACTGTATTCAACAATTAAAATGATACAATATATTAATTGCAATATAATACATTTGATATGAACGGATATTCAATTCCATGTATTAAAATCTGTTAGAGTAATAATTTATAAAATAATAATAATATTCATGGATTTTATTTGTATATTTAATTTAGTTGATATTAATATTTTATAGGATGTGTATTGTTGACTAAATGATCACTATTTTTTTTTTTTTGTGTCAGTAAGTATATATATATATATATATATATATATATATATATATATATATATATATATATATATATATATATATATATATATAATATATATATTAGTATTCTTTTGCCAAGATACATTGATTTAATCAAAAGTAACAGTAATCTTTTATAAAAATTATAAATGTTTTTACTATTTCAAATGAAATTCAGTTCTTTTGAACTTTCTATACACCAAAGAATCCTGAAAAAGAAATTTGTTTCCACAAAAATACTAAGCAGTACAACTGTTTTTAACTGTTTCTTAAGCACCATGTTAGCATATTAGAATGATGTCTGAAGACTGGAGCAGTGGCTTTGTCATTTAAAGGAATAAATCATATTTATATATATATATATATATATAAACAACTTATTTTAGTACTAATAATAGTACTAATATTTTATAAGATTTCTTTTTTTCAGTATTTTTTTATCAAATAAATGCACTGTTGGTGAGCATTCTTTCAGAAACAGTACCGACCCCAAATATTTGAACTGTTGTGTATTTCAGGGTTTTTAACTATATAATAGAAATAGAAAATAAAAAATAACATGCATCATAACCTAAATATATAATACAAAACAAAACTTGGGTTTCAATGAATGTCTAACCTTTTTTGTACCCTATTTGTGAAAAGTGCCATAATGTGCAGCTGGGTTATTGTCATGTTCACTTCTAGTCATTAAAGATTAAAAAGAAAAAAAAAGGGTCAGATGTGTGTGTATGTGTCTTACTGTTGTTGTACTGTTTGGCACAGATCTCTGCGCAGTCTTCTGGATGGAGAGATGGAGCACTCCGCTGGGCTCAGGCAGGATGTGGACAGCTTGAAGAAGAGACTGGCTGAACTAGAGGAGAGACATGCAGCCAAAGTCCAAGCTCTCATGAGGTACTCACTACAAAGTAAACGGACAGTCTCACATAGGCCGTCTATCAGTCTAGTCCACATTGTATTTTAAACCAAACACCACCTACTTGGACAGAAAACAGCTATCTGATCTGCATGTGAAGCACTGTAGATTTTATTTTTGTTGTTAAAAAAAAGTAAATTGCACAACAATATCAAAGAAATAATTGAAAAATGTGAGTTTGTTTTGTGGCCAGATTTTCCATCGGACCAAATGTATAAATGTACATTTATTTTATGGATGTGTTTTTCATTTATCTCTCTAAATTGCAGCTTGCAACAACAACAAAAAAATTCAAGCTTGACTGAGGTGTCTTATGCTCCCTGAGGCTGCACTTATTTAAGCATGAATACTGTTAAAAACAACCATATTGCCAAATTGTGTTTAGATCATACTAACCGTTTTCTATTTCAGTAAAATTAAATTTAAAATGTAATTTAGCTGAACCATTGACAAGCCATTCAAGATGAGCCATTACTTCTGTGTAGGGCTGGGACAACGCGTCGAGGTCATCGTTGACGTCGGCGCAAAAAATACGTAGACGCAAAATATGCGCATCGATTCGTCGACCTGTTTTTATTTCTCTAAAAAACGTATGCAAACGTTTACCTTATCTGCGCTGAATATACGCGATGGCTGTATCAACATTCTGTCCAATGTTATATAACCAATCCAGGGGTTTTTCTGCATTGATCTTTTTTTTGGCGGCTGTCAAAGCCTTATTTGGAGAGTGATGTAGAATAGACAGGGCACGTAAGAGAGAGAGCCCCGGCTGCGCGCGCACTCACAGTCTTCAAACAACACGAGCGCTTCTTGCTCTTTCTCTCACTTGTGCATATTAATCATAATCATTAAACACGATAGAAAGAGGGCGAAACACCAAAGTTTCACGCGCGCTCGCACACTCACAGTCTTCAAACTACATGAGCGATTCTTGCTCTCTCTCTCCCTCTCCCTCGTGCATATTAACCAAAATCATTAGACACGATAGAAAAAGGGCGGAACGCCAAATTTTCACGTGAAGCATTCAGAGATTTATTTTTTCTCCATGACAGGCTACTGGCTCCCACAGTAATTCTTTTTTTTTTTTTGGAAAAGCACTCTCTGTATTAGCTTAAAGCCCTCAAGTTTACATTGGTTTACAATGTTTCAGTAAGCTATGTGTTTTCAAGGCTTCAAGGTTTTATTGAATGCTATCTCCATACAAGTGCAAAGTAATGCATTCTTAGTCAGTCTTTTATTTTGTAATTTTAAGAGCAATAAACCTATATTGCAATGTTAAGGAATTCATGTTTTTTTCATTCAGATATGTAAATCAACATGTATAAATTTTTACTAGTCAATTAATAGGGAGATAATCGAAATCGAATCGGTCCGGAAAAATTAATCGTTAGATTAATCGATGCATCAAAAAAATAATCGCTAGATTAATCGTTTAAAAAATAATCATTTATCCCAATCCTACTTCAGTGTCACATAATCCTTCAGATATCATTCTAATATGATTATTTGTTGCAAAACATATTAACACATTATTATCAGTGTTGAAAACAGTTGATTACTGTTAATATTCATTTTTGAAATCATGTTACTTTTCTGTCTATATATATATATATACTGACTAGTATATATTATTTTCAGTCCTTGTGTAGGACTTATTCCTTATATACCTTAATTTTAATTTTAATTTTTTTTTAAATACTTTCTTCATGGTCAAATCAAATGTGCTGATAATATTTTGTGTTGTGGTCTTTAGTTCGTTGAAGCATTTTAAAATGCCTATGGTGAAAATCAATGTCAGAAAAGGTCTGTCGCGGAGACTAACCAAAGAATGACAAATGTTAACACAGTTGCAGTTATTCACTTTAAGATGATCAGAAACCCTTAAGCATTTTGTGTATTAATTCACTTCAAGTTTGAGCGTCGTCAAATTGATTACTACTACTTAAGTAAAACATGTTTTTCTGTCTCGTTGCTTCCTGTCTCAGTCTCAAATGTTAAGGGTCCAGTCAGTTTTTCTGTCTCAAATCTAATCTGTCCCAGTCAATAGAGACTAAAAATAAGGAGTGGAAATGCTCAGTGCGTCTGTGTGCGCAGAGGAAGCACCTATGAGCCATGCTCTTGGGCTTAGCTCCATTGATTCAGCCTGGCTCAGTATGTAAGAAGCAGGATCCATACAGAAAGAGGCCAAAATGCTCTCATACTCACATTCAGGCTACAGTCAATACAAAGCTCTCCTACTCTGTCACGTCCAAGTTCAACCGGATGAGCAGAAACAGACCAAGGGACGGTTGTGGCAGCGTCTGACAGTCAGAATAATACTTTGCCGAACGCTGCAGAGCTGCCAGGTTTTTTGTCTTCCTGAAGTGCTGCTAGGTTATTGGAAGAGACATCTTGCTTTTGTGAGCATTTCATCAGCTCTCATGTAGTGGTTCCTCGGGGGGATAATGTGGGGAGTGAATGAACAAGTTAATTTAGCTCAGTAAGAGGACAGCGGCTGAGAGCAGGAGGCAGGCTTGTCAGTATGACGCTGTGTCAAAGAGAGGATTATGGGGGGAAAAAAACACACTCGATATCATGCTGGTGACATCTGCATCATGCCTGGATGGTGCATCCCTCCACTTGCTCTTCATCAGCCTGTTTAGACAAACAGACACATGGTTGGTCTTGTTTACAAGTCAATTCTGTTATGTATCTGATTCTGAAGGGTCTGCCAGTCGGCTGTTCCGTGTACTTTCCGTTCGGTTTAGCCTTGGAGAATGTTCTCTTCTGACTGGCATTGAATTGTCTTTGACCTCTGTTTTGGCTCAGTAATCGTCACATTTTGTAACACTTAAGATAATAGGAGCCGTTGCATAATGCCGGTTCTGTGTTTGACATTTTATTTACCTGTAGCCTTAGGGAGATGGAAATGGGTTCTGGGAAGGGCATCTAGACTGCTGTCATGCATAGTCATGTCTAGGCGTACATTTGTTGTGCTGAAGGAACTTCTGTGGATTTCTGAGAAATATAATTTTGCATTCAGCATGGTTGATTTAAGATGGTGAGGCACCACATACCTCTAGAACAGGGATTAACAAATTACTTCTTTAAGGCGGGTGTGCACGGTGCGAATCTGGATGGTCGGAAGATCGTATGTCCACACAGACGTCACGAGTGAGTTTATCTGAAAATTGTACGGATGAGGTGATATACAACACGATTTTATGACCTGTCAATTTCCGAAGCAATCGCACGAAGTTGATAGGCGCGTTCGACTTGAAGCAGCGCTCCACAGAATGATCACTTGTATGACATCAAAGTACCACGAGAGCGATAAGAGAGCACACGGAACCAATGCATTCGAGTCGCTCACGCGGTACTTTGATGTCATACATTGATCATTCTGTGCAGTGCTGCTTCAAGTCGATTGTGTCTAATATAACTGCTCTCCCTCTCTCATAACTGCATATAAAATATTGATATGAGCCGTGACTGTTTCCTACACATGCAGGTTCTTTTTCAGCAACAGGTATCCGGGACGTCTGGTCACCCTAGTGTGTGTGTGTTCCTGTATATGGTTTATGGGGACACAAATATCTATGATGACATGGGTATTTGTAGTGATTTCAGTTCAATAAAGAGGAAGAAGACCGGAGTCGGCATACGAGGCTCGTGGGATATTTTATTTAAACTCTAATAAAACAAAAATAAACAAACGCGGCAGTTGCGCGCACTTCACAGTCTCTTTCGACGTTTCACTCTGGCAGTCTTTGTTTCTCGCGCTCGGCGGCTCTCCAGCTCGTCACTCCCACGAGTCCCCGTCTCTCTCGTCCTCTGCTGGTCCTCCGCCGGCTTAAATGCCGGTTCCCCACGCCAATCACTGTAATGAGACCCAGGTGTTAATTGTCTTTCACCTGATCCACTTACCGCCGCTCGTCTCCTCACTCGCTCTCCCGTTGCAGACTTCGTTAAACCACGCCTCCCCCGCCACAGTATTAAAATGTAAACACTTCCTGTGCCCTCTAAACCAAATGGCTTAGAAAAATTTAAAACATGCGTTTTTCCGTGATGGATAAGAGGTAGTGTATGGGGATAGAATACACTTTGTACAGTATAGAAAACCATTACGTCTGTAGATCAACAAATCGGCTCGTTCAACCGCACACGTCACAAATTCAAACTGATAGCTCACAAACTTTTTAGACATATTTAAAAATGATCGGGAGGTCGGGAAGTGCTTGTAAGGCACTCTGCTCGGTTCGTAATTCCTCGCACATGATACGAACCGCGACAATATGAGCATACACGATTTTAAAAAATCGCATGTGAACTCGTACAAAAATCGCACCGTGTACGCCCGCCTTTATTAAGAGTTTCACTATACAGTGACTTATTTTAATTGTTTGTTTTTCTATTATTATTTTTATGATTTAATAAAAATATTTTATATAGAACAAGATCATAAGAAACACTTTTGTACAAATATTAATGATGCATTTATTGTAAATTAATCAGAAGGGCATACAGTCCTGGCCAAAAATATTAGCCCCTTTGGTAAATATGATAAAAGAAGGTTGTGAAAATTCATCTGCATTGTTAATCCTTTTGATTTTTTTTTTAAAAGAAATTCACAAAAATGTATCCTTTCATTGGATAATAAGAATTTAAAATGGGGGGAAATATCATTATGAATAAATGTTTTTCTCTAATACACATTGGCCATAATTAATGGCCTCTTTTTTTTCAATACTTTTTTGCCAGTTTAACAGGTCTAAATGTTCTCCTATAATGCCTGATGAGGTTAGAGAAACACCTGACAAGAGATCAGAGACCATTCCTTCATCCAGAATCACGCCAGACCCTTTAGATTCCCAGCTCCATGTTGGTGCTTCTACTCTTCAGTTCACTCCTCTCATTTTCTGTAGGGTTCAGGTCAGAGGACTGGCATGGCCATAGCAGAAGCTTGGTTTTGAGCTCAGTGACCCATTTCTGTGCTGTTTTTGTGGTTTGTGTTTTGGTTATTGTACAGTTGGAAGATCAAAACATGGCCCATTATAAGATTTCTAACAGAGTCAGTCACTTTTTGATTTTTTATCTGTTGATATATCTAAACAAGATGTCCAGGACCTCCAGCAGCATCAAAAATACAGCAGTATATTTGATTGTACACATGGGGTACTTTTTATCTCTGTGTCCACCAAAGCCATCTTGAGTGTTTGCTGCTAAAAAGCTATTTTTAGTTTCATCTGACCATAGAAGCCAGTCCCATTTGAAGTTCCAGTCATGATCCTTGGAGAGTCTTTAGCCACTCAAACTCTCCTTCTTACCGTGCATTAGGACGATATAGACACACGTCCTCTTCCAGGCAGATTCGTAACATTTTATGTTGTTTGGAAATTCTTAATTATTGTCCTGATGGTGGAAATGAGAATTGTCACTGCTCTAGCTCTTTTCTTAAAGCCACTTCACCAATTTGTGAAGCTCAATCATCTTTTGCTGCACATCAGAAATAATCTTTGGTTTTTCTCATTGTGTTGGATGATTAAGGGAATTTGGGCTTTGTTTTCCCTCCTCTTTATATTTCTGTGAAACAGGTAGCCATGGCTGGATAATTTCATGTTTATAATCATGCTGGAGTGCTCAAAATTGGCAATATGAATAGGGATATACTTCATCAACAGAGATATTTTGCTCACAAGAATTTCTAGAGGGGCCAATACTTGTGTCCAACGAGTATTTGAGAAAAACCTTTTATTTCATAATGGTACACCCCCCCCCCCCGCGTTTTAAATTCTTATTATCCAATGAAAGGATACATTTTTGTAAATTCTTTTAATAAAAAATCAAAAGGATTAACAATGCAGATAAATTTTAACAGCCTTCTTTTATCATATTTACCAAGGGTGCCCATATTTTTGGCCACAACTGTATCCGTTCATTGGGCAGTTTATTTCAGATTCGTTTTGAGATTTGAATAAAGTAAATAACTATTTAATTCAATAATTACTGATTTTATTGATGCAGTGGACTTTTTAATTAAATAATATTATGCAAAAAAAAAGACACACATATATGTAAAAAGCTGATATAATTGATAATCTGTGATTTTATAATTTATGCATCAGAAAGTTAAAAGACATAAATACAAAATAAATACATAAACAATTTTTACATTCATAAAATACATTATAGAAATGTATGATGAATTCAATGATTGCATTTTATCAATTATAATTTTTTTTGGTTTATAAAATAACTTTTCTCTTTTGGTGCAAATGAGTACATGTATAGAGCACATAGCAGAGTATTTTCGAATACAAAAAGAAAGACATATTTCAGGTATTAATATGTCACAAGTGTTTTTAAGTTAAAGGGGGGGTGAAATGCTATTTCATGCATACTGAGTTTTTTACACTGTTAAAGAGTTGGATTCCCATGCTAAACATGGACAAAGTTTCAAAAATTAAGTTGTACGTTTGAAGGAGTATTTCTGTTCCAAAAATACTCCTTACGGTTTGTCACAAGTTTCGGAAAGTTTTTTTCGAGTATGGCTCTGTGTGACGTTAGATGGAGCGGAATTTCCTTATATGGGTCCTGACGCACTTCTGCCGGAAGAGCGCGCGCTCCCGTATAGCAGAGCACTGAGAGCACAGACATTTCACTGATCAGAGCGATTCACTGATCAGAGCGAGAGCGTCGCGAAATGTCACAAAAGAAGTGTAGTTTTGGTTGCCAGGGCAAGACAACCCTGCACAGATTACCAAAGAAAAAACAGCATTAAGGGACCAGTGGATGGAGTTTATTTTTACAGAGCATCAACGGAGTTGTGCAAGTGTTTGTGTTTGTTCCCTGCATTTCTAAAATGCTTGTTTTACAAACAAGGCCCAGTTTGACGACGGATTTGCGTATCGTTTATTTCTTAAGGATGATGCAATCCCAACGAAAAAGGGTCACGATCGTGTGTTGGAACCACAGGCGGTGAGTAAAACTGCTTCAAATATCTCTGCCTCCTTGTTAGTGCGTCCGCCTCCCATCGGAGACCCGGGTTCGAGCCCCGCTCGGAGCGAGTCCTTGCTGCTGCTGCTCTCGTTCAGTTTCAGCCTTCACAGCTGTCACAGTTTCCAAACGCTCTCAACGCAACTGGCGCTCGTGATTCTTTAGCTCCGCCCACACGTCACGCCTCCAGGCGCTCGTGTTTTTCCGGGAAAAATCGGTACAGACTATCTTTCTCTTATGAATATAATAAAACTAAATACTTTTTGGAGTTATGAAGGATGCAGTACTACTCTATAGGTACTCAAGATTAACAGGATATTGAGTGAAAACGAGCATTTCACCCCCCCCTTTAAATGGTTTAATTAAAACTTGTTACAGGGCTTTAAAGTGATAAAACACTGACCTGGTGTATTAAGAACAGTGATCTTTTTGTGATATGGCCTTTTTGCATTAATTCTAGAACTTTCAGACTAATGCAACTATTACTTTGAAGTGAATGACATTATTTTATGTTCAAGGTGGCACTCATTAGGTAGAACACTAAATGACCCATATGCCCTTGAGAGGGACACCAGCAGTCCCCCTCTTTGTGCTATAGATCGTAGTCTTCTAATATGAATACACTAGCTTGTGTGCAAACTGTGACTCGCTCTGCATGGGCAATAGAGAAGATCAATGTGGCACACTTGACTTGCCGAGTCCTCCCTATAGAGAAGCTGTCACTTATTAACTTTAATTAAATCGCCGTGGAATCGTGCACAGCTCGCCGGTGTGAAAAACGACCGAGTCCCCTCCTTTGAGAGCCTGCCAGACGCCTTTGGATCTCCTTCATTCTCTCCCTCTATTGTAGGGTATGAAATGGGCAGTGATAAGCGAGTTACAAAAGGCGTCCTGGAGGGATAGGAAGGGATGTTTTTCACAGTAACACAACCTGGATTGATTCTGATTGATTTTCCCAAACCACCAGTAACAAGCCTTGTAAGCAAGCTCGCATACGCACACATACACAAGCGCACACACACACACACACACGCGCACACACACACACACACACATCTTGCTCCCCAGAACAGCCTTATAACACTTTGTGTAAAGCAGTTCCTGGAATTGAAAAAAAAAAAAAATCACATAGTTTTCTGTGATTTAATAGCAAATAATAATGTTAAGTGCAGTTAATCACACCTAACATTTAAAATTGTGCAATCATAAACACATTTAAACACTCAATCCTCCAGTTGGTGTAGAAAGGATTAAAAAAAAAAAATTGTTTAACAGTATCTTATTACCAACTGCTGACAATATCACTGATATCGATACTAAAACTAAGCATTTATTAATTTATCAGACATAAGTGACTTGACCTATGAGGAATACAACAAGCCGATAATACTGCTAACTGTATTAATTTTATATTGTTTCAGTTTCTGGTAATTAAATCAATATTTATAGCCAGTCAGCATTATCTTTGGAAGTAATTTTTAACATTAATAGCAGGTATACCCTGAGGTGATCTCAAGGATTAGAATTCAGGGCTGATTAAAAAAAAAAAAAAAAAAAAAAATTATATATATATATATATATATATATATATATATATATATATATAATTTTTTTTTTTTCAGCCCTGAAATCTAATCTAATGAACAATTACAGAACATGATCAAACTTATAAAAAAATTATAATATATTATAATAATTTCAGTCCATTTTAATTAATTGCATGTTTAGCTTTGCCTTTATTTATTGTAAAATAACTCCACATGTTCTCTGAGAGCCTGCTCATTTTTACATTTTATGTTTAATTAACATGTTGTTTTTAAATATAAAATAGCTTCTTGTTGAACTCTGCAGCCTTTATGCACATTAAATCTCTTTTATATATATATTTTTTATTATTTTAGAGAAAATGAGGTTCTGAAGGTTCAGCTGAAGAAATATGTTGGAGCTGTCCAAATGCTGAAAAGGGAAGGCAGCCAAGGCAATGACGGTAAGGCAGTGTTCTCATACGATAGCATGTTTGATGAAATGTCGCCACTTCATAACATACAGCCATTTTCATATACTTTGGTGGTTAGTAGAATTAGAACTTTTTAAAACTTAAAACCAAATAAAACCACTTTATCAAAGTCAGACACATTAACATGTAAGATTTTGTGGAGAAAAGACTGTTAATTATAATTTGTGTAAAAAAAAGAAAAGAAAAGAAAATGGTTATCTGTGCAGTGATGCATTGGATGTGCAGACATCCCAAGCCCCTGGAGGGCTTAGAAGGGTCCCAAAATTTTCTAATTAAAAAAAAATTTAAATATTGGATTGCACTTGTTTCTTCGCTTCTGCAGACCATTAGCATGTTTGTGATGAATGACATGACATCCCTCAGTGTGATGCTGTCATATGTTTGAACAGCCTGTGTCTATAATTTCACAGTTTTTTCTGCGATTTGGTGGGAATTTCAATTATCTCTACATCATTTCATCAACAGCTTGCATCAGATGAACATTGTAAGATTGTTCCATGCAGTAAGTTCAGTGTGGTAGCAGGCTTTTATAATCAAAGTAAAAGTGTGCCCTGCAGGAGCTAAAATGCAAAGCGTTTATCAAAATTCCTTTTGGGTTGTTTGCATCTCAGCCCTCCTATAAATCCAGCTAACTGAGTGATAATCACCCATCACCAACTGGTTGCGAACCTTTATGATTGCGTTTTATATCTCTTTAATGGATTTGACTATCATGCTCATCTTCACAGATCAGTAGTTGCAGCTCTCACAGCTCGTCATTGCGTTGAGGTATTACAGTATCAGTCAGATCTGTGTGTGGAAGAGAGGACCCACTGGAGAGTAAGCCTCAGAGAAACCATCCAAACGGATGCCTAATAAAGAGTTTTATACGGCTGGATCATGCTGTGTGTGCCTGGTCTATTATGGCTCCTTGTTGGGTGCACCTACAGCACTATTGATGCAAATTTCCCCATTACTTTCTATCTTCCTTGCTCTCTCTCTCCATGGTTGCAAGAAATAATACCAGCATAATAGAGGTGACTACATGCGAGTCTAATGCTCTTTTGGAAAACCTAGTGAGCTTTCTATGGAGGCTGCATTTTAAAGCATTGAAGATGTGCATTAGACATTGTGGGTCCTTGCCTTTAACCAAACGTTATGCAGTTTTACCCGCATTTTATAATAGCATTGCATGTATCCTTCACAGAAAATGCATTCCTAGAATGCATTGTGACCAGCTCAAGTGAAAAGATGTGATGTAATTTGTTTTAATTTGTTTTTTTTGTTTGTTTTCTTTTTTTTTTTTGATATTTGTGAAAGTCATTCTCTGAATGACTTCAGTAATTCCAATTTTTTTTGTTTCCACCGCAAAATAAAAAGTAAAAAAGGTAATTGTGACTTTTTATATAATAATTCTTATTTTCCTAACAGTCGCAATATTATATCTCACACTTCTGCTTTTATCTCTAAATCATGTGCTGATATCTGCCAATCGCACAATTCTGCATTTATATCTCTTTTATATATTTTCAACTTTATATTTGCAGTTCTGAAAAAAGTCTAGATTGTAAAAACTATAATTGATAAAAAGTTGCAGTTACCTTTTATAATTAGTTATCCTTTGGCGGAAAAAAGCTTCCATATTTGGTTAGTCTAATATGACAATTAAATTTTTTACTTTTAAAACAGCATGCAGTTTTAAGTAAATTTAATTTTCAGGTGTTTTGTTTAGATTTTTTGTAATACTTATTACTGAGCTATCTTTGCATAGTAATATCTTCAAAAAATATTTAAGTCTGCACTATTTATATGGTGCACTGCCTATGTAGAGCACTCACCTTTGAGGTTCTGTGACTGTAAGGATGTTGTCTGTGTTGGCTGTAGACAGTGATGCAGCTCACTAGATTGTAGAACGGGGTAAATGATTCCTCCCTCCATGTCTTCTGGGATAATGATGTGTCCGTACTGTACTCTGACTTTGACGTTGAACAGCAACTGAAAAGGATGGTAGGGACACATCAAACTGATATAAAAGCGCACAATACAAGACTTTTTCATGTCCTGTCAGACTGTGCGCACATGATATTAGCTCTTTTGAAAGCTTTGCTTTAATGATAGTGTGCTACCGATGTGATCTTAGGTGAACGCACGCTTCTGAGATCATGATATGTTTAAAAAGATTTCCTTGTGATTCCCTAAAGTTGAACTGCTGTCACGTTATTGCAAGTGTTTGATTGGAGCATGCAATTAGATAAACACCTCGCTTCACCAAAATGTGAAATTGAAGAATCTTTTGCATTCCCACATCAAATAACCTTTTATTAGGCAAGTGAACAGGAAATCATGCAAATGAGAGAGGTTAAGTGTCTTGTCACTTGTAGAGGCTGCAAAGAGAGCAGAAACAGCTGGGGTTTTTGTTTTTTTGTTTCTCTTCTTTTCTCCGAAAATGTGGGTCAAAGTGAGAGTCATCAGTTCTGGGATAACCCAAGCTGAGAGAACCCTACATTTGTCTCAGATGATGGATTGGAGTTCTGCGGCTTGTTATAATAAATAAATCTTTATTTGGGTAGGGTGAAATAAGAATTTACAGGAATGGGTCACAGTGGTTGACTAGCTGTCCAACAACCAGCTAGTCAATTATTGTGGCCAGCAGTTTTATCTAGATTCCTCTCCCCTTTTTAATTAAAAAAAAATAAAAATTTTAGCAGTGATGCTCTAATTAGTATTCTAACACGGCCGTTTTTTTTTTTTAGCTGACAGTTTGCATAATTTCAGAAAAGTTAATAAACTGTTTCATACTTTTCCATTCTGTTAGTCTAGCTTTTTTTGAACAAGAACTTTTGCAACTTCATTTTTTTTTTTTATAAGAAATGTATACTTTTATTCTGCAAGGACAGTTATCAAAGTGAGATTAATGACATTTAATTCTAATAAATGAAGCCTTTGTTGGCATTAGAAACATTTTACATCATTACATCAACATAAACATTTTACCAACCTCAAACATTTGAATGTTGGTGGGCATGATTAATTCTGTCTTTTTTTCTTTCTTTCAGTATTTAGATATGTTATTAATCACACTAAATTAATTTACATAAATGTGTTTAAATTTACTTTGAAAGTTGTTTCTTGTGGTTAATTTATACTGTGCTGAAAATCCTTTACATAATTTGGTGTTCCCAGTCAAAAGGACTAGCTTGATCATTTTTTATCTTTTTTTTTTTTCAGTGTATACTACACAGTAAGTAGTTAGTTCTTCATCAACTATAGTGTACACTCTCAGACTATTCATATGCTGCCCAGGTCTATCACAGTGTGAGATTTTGGCACTCAAATTGCAATGGAATCGTTGCTTCATCAACCCTCTTTGACTTGTAATGCATTCATTACAGAGCCTCTGACAGGCTAAATGAATCTTAGCTCAGGAAATGGATCTGGGTGCTATTTAAAAACGAATAAACGTGCCGGGCTTCGCCTGTCTCCAATGTTAATGAGTCAGTGAAGGCCATTATTCACTAGTACAGCCAGAAAAGCGTTAATAATTTCATGTTTCAAATTCATTACACGGCGGATTGTATTTACTCTTCCCCGTTGGGAAGTGAAGCCGTTTTGTTGTTCGCGCCTCTGCTTTGGTAGAGAGGTGTAGATGAGTGTGCAGCCGTGTGTGGGTAATGTGGGTTATTGTGTTTACTTTGACTAATGCGGTTCCCCGTCGTGTTTGAGAGAGCTTGGTCTTTATTAATCAGAGGGGTGCGTTCACAGCAGAGTGGAGATGAGCGGCGGCGTAGGTGGGGCCAGGTGGTCTTCGGCAAGGGGGATGACGTACCTGATCACCTGTTAATGAACTGTGTTAATGAACATTTTAATCATCGCCCGCAGGTTAAACAGGGACCTCATAACTCTCGGCTCAAGTCGTGTCCGTTATTGGACAGCCGTCGTGCCTGAAGATAGAGAGGCCAGGCAGGTGTACACCAGATACCTCGGTGGGAGCCCCTGGACAGCGATGGCTTTTATTGCCTGTGGTTATTTTTCATTTGCTGTCAAGCCATCCTCCGACATCTCCACAGATGCGCCCCTGGCGACAGAGCGGGCACTCTAGTTCTTGGTTTTGGTGGACCTCGAGATCTCCACTGACAGTCAGAGTGTGATGCCGGCACTAATTTGTAATTCGGGTCGTGCTGTGCCACCAGAGAGAGAGAGAGAGAAACAGACAGGCGAGTAAAAAGGGCAGAGGGTGGACTACATTTGCCCATCATTACTCAAGCCGTTATCTCAGTGAGGTTCAATCTCAAATAAAAAGCTCAAGGCGAGGCAGGTGAATAAAGACATCAGAATGAAAACCCTTTTGTCTGAGCTGTTTCAGCAGTAGGGTAACAGGATTTTTCAACACTAAACTTTTCTTCTGCATGATGTCAGCTTTAACTACTCTGAATTGATTAAAAACATCTATTAATAGATATAAAACTTGTAACGAGTATTAATGACAGAATCTTCTCTGGGAAGAATAATATGTTGGATTTACTTAAAATATACATGCACTATTTTTGCATCGCATTTTTAAAAATGAAATGCATTTTTACAGTTCCTGAGGTGCAGTTATAGTTGGTGCTGTCAATCGATTAAAAAAAATTAACTAATGAATCACATTTTTTCCTAAAATTGCAATTAATCATGATTAATTCCATCGAACATTAAAGTTTTTAAATATACTTTTATATTGCAATAATGTCACATTTGAGAGTATTTGAGAGCTATCAATTTTAATATTTAATAGACTTTAAAAAATAACAACTTCTAATTTAAGTGAACTTCACATAAACCCTTTATAATAAATGTCACTCAAATGTCGTAAGTAGGAAATATAAAGAAATTGAATAAAGTTTTCTAGATTAAATATAGATTAATCCTTAAAGCTACAAAAGTGATTGATTTCCTCTTATTTTTTAGGGATGCACCATATTGGCCACCATATCGGTATCGGCCGACAAATGTTCATTCTTACTGTTACCGTTATCGACCATATACTGGCTGAAAGGACAGGAAAATTAGTTTTTACTGACATATGGCCTGACAACATCTGACCCCAGTTCACTGTTGTTTTACTGAAGCTCCTCGTCACCTGTACCTTTTCCATGCTCGTTTGACTGGCACTGAGGTAAAGTTGAAGTTTGTCTCTGAAAAGTCTAAATAAACAAAATTCTTGTCAAGAAAAAGAGACAGAAGCAGCAGTTTTGAGTCTGGTGGCCAAACCTAGCTTCGCCTCTGTTAATTTCTTTAAATATTTCTAAATGTTACACTGCCATGTTACATTGTCACATGCATTAACGCGTTAATTTTGACAGCACTACTTATAATCTTTATTTATTTATTCATTCATAATTTAGATGTAAATGGTCATTTTCTACCCTTTACCTACTAGAAAAACCTTTGGAAGGGGCTTGTCTGCTGTGAGACTTCCATGTAAATGCTTTGATTGGCTAACATTTTTGTTCTATGACCCAAGTAAATTAAGCTTGAAGCATTTTTATGTAAATGCGTTCATTCAATATTCTTTACAATCGCGAAATTAAAGTTTTGTCAACTTAACAATTTAGGGCAGTGTTGAGTACTCGAGACTCGGACTCAGTCTCGAGACCGTATTTTAATGGTATTGGTCTTGTCATGGACTCGTGTGCATTTTGACTTGGTATTAACTCGGACTCGAACATATTAGGAATCAGACTTATTAACGAGTCCACTCGAGTCCCAATCAAAATATTTCATGATTACGCTATTACTTGACGTTAATATTTCTTTAAATTGATATGTGACTGTAGCGCCCTTTGATTTCCGCGATGCAGAAAACGCGGAACGCAGAATCCAGTCATAAAAATGGAATTTACAGTTTAACACGGTATGTCATGGAATTTGTTACATTTTGAATGAATTAATCAAAAGTAGGTAATTGCACTTACATCAAACCACGATATGGACTAGTAAAGCCGAAAAAGTATATTTAAATATGAATACTGCATGTTCTGCCTGTCCAGATGATAATGAATGCTTTATGATTTTAATTAATTAGACATTCTTTTTGATTAATACAATTAAATTTAACCATTGAAAAGGATCTTAGAAAAATTTAAAAATGAAAAACTGAAACTGAAAATAAAAGCAATTTACTTCACACACAACGTAAATTGTTGTCAGGTGAAATGTACAAAATATCTGTAGCATATTGTTTTAAATATGGGCTTCTTATTTGCATTGCTTGTGTAGTTTGGAGTCTTGCACACTGCATGTTCTCATCCCATCTCTCTACACTATCTAGTACAAACAAGATCTTAAAGTTGTTGTGTTTATGACTTGGCTGTTTTCTTTCTGTAGCATCACTGACTTTGTGTTCGTCTTGCAAAATGATACCTATACAGTGAGGGTGAAGTAGAGGGCAACAGATTGTAGACAGCACAAGGAACCAATGCAACAGTTGCATTCTGGTGAGTAGCAGCTGCTTATCTGACATTATTCAGATGAAGCTGGACTTCAGAGGCCTATACCATGCTGAGGCCCTCCAGGAATGCTCTGCGCTCAAACAGACCTGCGCTCATCAGAGAAGCAGCTTGGTGCTTCTGCTCTTATTAAAGCGTGTCTGCCGTTCTGCCTGTCCTCAGGCCCTCTTACAGAAAGGTGCGAGGAGATGAAGAGTAAACGCAGGCGCTGCTTGTACCTGGCCCATGCTAATGTGCCTCTCAGCGTGGTGACTTAAGCTCTTCAACATGCATGATGGTTATCGTGGTTAATTGAACCATTTCTCATTAACCTAGCAGCAAGACTGAGGAGATGATAGCTGCCGGCAAGTTTTGCACTTGATAAGCTTTTGGGAGACGGAACATTTGTGTTTGTAGTCTTTTTATGCACAACTAATTGTAAACTAATAAGCATGAGAGTTCTGAGCATTATATCTGCGTCAAACTACAGACAAAATTAAAAAATGGTTTGTGGGTCGCCATAACATGAATTTGAAATTAATTGCTGTATGCAATCTATTTTACTTGCATTTTTCGATTGAAACTGGATATATGACAAAACATTTTTTTAGGGTGATTTAATTGATCAGGAAAAACTGAAGCGCAAGTATTTTTAAACGAATAAATTATTACACTACATGCTGAATAAAGATTTTGAGGAATTTCTTTGACTTTCTTTGGAATGGCACCCGCATTCCAATAATTAAAGCAACAGCTTTAAATAGTAAATTGGCTTAAATTTGATAATTTTCTTACCTATTATTTGTGGTTAAGACAATTAAAAGTTTAGTTTTAACCATTTTGGGCTTGGTCTATTTTTTTGTTGCCCTAAAGTGTAGGTTAATTGTTCATAATACTTTTAATTTGTGCAATTTAAAATGTTAAAAAAGCATTATTGTACTCAATTAAGATTAACCCTAGATGCATTAAAAACTACAAAAATTGTTAGTTTATGATAGTTAATGATACCTTATTGCATGAGCTAATGATAAGTTTATTGTTCACTTGATTGTAGAGTGTTACCAGTAAATTAAACAGCAGTTATTCAATGCAGTTTTAGCATAATATTTTAGATGATTTGCGGGCTACTACACTTATAAAGTTTTGCAGGTTAATAATATTTAAAAGTAACATACTGTAGTTTCAGAAGTAATACTTATTAATACCAGAATGTTGATGTAGTGTCTTGCTGGGACAAGACAAATCTAAATTTGTTGATTTGTGATGTTTGATTAGGCTAAAATAATGTAAAATTTTTGGTTTTTTGAGATGAATAATGAGAAAAAAATGTCTACGGTTGAATTATGACAACTTTAATAAGGCTTTCAAGACTAATTGGTTCTGTGTGCTTCTTAGTTTATATCTATCTATCTATCTATCTATCTATCTATCTATCTATCTATCTCTCTCTCTCTCTCTCTCTCTCTCTCTCTCTCTCTCTCTCTCTCTCTCTCTATATATATATATATAATTTGCAGTGTTTCAGTAAAAACTAATGTTTAAGGATGATTTAATAATTTTTCTCATTCCGCGTTCAGCTTGCCCTTCTCCAAGAATCTGAAACAACGAGTTTCTATGCTTGTCTCAGAGCAACCTGATGCTCACTTGAAAAGCTTAGGGTTACATAAGCTTCCATTTTCAAAGATGTCCAGTTTCCCTCGTCTGTAACATGAAGCAGCACCCTTGCCTTCATATTTTAGGTTGCATAATGGGGTCTGTGTTTATTAATTATGCAAACAGACATTTTGACATGGTTTTTTCATGCGCATTTTGATGCAGCTGACCTCCATGATTTAGTGCTCCCTTACTGCTGACACACTGAAATCTTTCATGCAGAGTACATTTCGAGAAGGTTTTCCTCCCTTCTTTCTCGCAGCAAACTGTTTGAGCTGATTTACATCGGTTCTTGCATCTCTGAGTTCATCACTGTGACATCTGATATAAATTTAGCCAAAACCAGGAACTATTGGACCATCTGTTTGCTCCAGCTGAGCTCGCCTCATAAACGTCTCAAACAGCAACTGCCATCGCTATTACAGAGAAAAGAAATTGTTCCAGCATCATTAGACCTACAGGCTTTTCAAATGTGACTGTATTATTTCTGATTCATACTCTTCTCCTTGTGCTAATTTTTGGACTGCAATGGGGTTTTCAAGGGAAAATATTCATGTGCTGCCAAATCAGATGAACATTTAGTGAAATGCTTGAGGTCAGTTTGGTTCGGACTCATCATGTTCATCATGCTGAGGAGCGTTTGAGATGACTTATCACACCCAGCTCATGTTAGACAGGTTTATCAGAAACATGTGCCATATGACTGTGAGGAATCTAAAGTTTGCATCACAATACTCAATCTTATTAACACTTTGCCACTGGTGACTTAATATCTAATGGCAGTTTAATCTGAACTGTAATTAGATGCTTGGCTGATTAAATCGGATATGCATGTTGAAGCTGATTTATGTATTTGCATGGATGCCAGGGGAGGTGGTTGCCTCAATTTCCTGCAAGATAATGTCTATCCTCTGCCTTGTGAAGAGCTTCTTAGTAAAGTCTAATGTTCTCCATCAATAAGGCAGTCCATTGCACAGGTTCTTCATTTTAGTTGAGTGTCTGGGAACGATTTGAGGCAATTTTATTGGACTTTTGAATTTAGAGAATATTTGTTTTGGTTTGCGTTTTTTATTTGGTGTGTTTTTTAATCTTGGACCAAATTCTTCATGGGAAGTGCATTATTTTTTATAGAAACTTATTCATTATTTATATAAATATATATTTTTGGAAGCATTGTAGACTTTTTTTAATACAGCATGCTGTTTGGAGTAACTAATGACAAAATGTTCATTTTCGGGGGAAACTCTCAATTAATCAAAAAATACTGGAAAAAAAAACGTAGCATCATTTCCACAAAAATATTTCCTTTAGATGATATTTTTGGATTTGACTGTTCAGTGCTGAGAGCCTCTGGATATTTAGATTCATCACATAAAGATGCTCTGAGAAATGAGCAGCTATGCGTTTTACAGCTCATCTTAGTGTGGATGGACTGTAATCTGCCCACGGGGAGAACGTGATTCTCAGAGAAATTGCACAGAATAACATCTTCCTCAGGAGTTGTTTTCTGGTAACCCTGCAGTTCTTTATTCATAATGATTTAAAGATGGAAAATCACTCTGCCATCTGCTGTCAGAAAATGTTTTTAATGGATAGTGGATTGTGTTCTCTGACTCATTTCGGCATTATTTTTCAACAATAGGAAAATTATTCGCTGACAAGACAAAGGGTTTTTTTTTTTTGACATGTTTTGTTTTTATTAGTTTCATAAATATTCTAAGTAAGGCTGGGGAAAATAATGGCTACATGACACCTTTGATTGAACATGATTGTGCAATTTAAATTGCATTGCTTGGAAATTAGATGTGAGGTGGATGCTTGAGTTTTTGAGACCATATTCAGTTAGTGAAGGTGTCATTTTTAATATGCTGGTGTATCAGTTCAGCTTGCACAAGATGTAAAGCCCACAGCATCGTATATGACGCCTGTTGTAAGAACTTCTTGTAAATTCTGTCTTGATTGTGGTCACTGTGATTTACATGCATTTGCTCCAGGGACACAAGAGGCGTTCAGTAATTACAGGCCGTCCTTTAATGGCTTTCTTGATCACTATGTTTAACCTTATTAGATGTTTATGGGATTGCTCACTTAACGGGGAAGAGTGTTGTTTTTTTTTTTTTTTTTTTTTTATTTAAATGTGGGAGAGAAATAAAAACTGAGGATCATGGAAGCATCTATAATGTAGGATAAAGGAAATTCGAAAATGTGGTCCAGTGCTGTATTAAGGCTAAATTAAGCCATTGTGGATTATGATTTATATTTCAAATAAATAAAATGTAAATGTGTTATTTATGCAATGACCTTTTTAATAATGCACAAATTGTCGCATTATAGAGTATTTCTGTTACATAATTGCATTTTCTTAAAATATCCTTCAATTAACTGTCACACCGTCCCGTATACGGGACGCCTACATTTACTTCACTATATTACAATTAAATCTAATCTAATCTTGACAAACTATATATCGTTGGAAAGGTCTAAGACTCCCAAATATATATTTTATCAATGTTTTTGTTAAAAAAATTATGTAGGAAAAGTAATAGATTAATTTATGACAAAAGTGCACTCTCAAAAATCTACCCATTGAAACCCATTTTAAATTCAAACATTGCATTACCATGTAAATGGTACATCAAAATCATGTAACAAAATGTTTTTAGTCATGAATTATAAAAATGTAGGTTTGTATCATGCACATTCAAGTCTATCTTCAAAAAGGTGAGTGCCAGTTAAAGGGTCAAAAAATGTTTTTGTTAATATAGTGAAACAATTGTGGTTTTCATCAACAGTGTGGTTTTCCTTTTCTTTTCTTTTTTCTTTAAGAAACCATGTTAAATTCTTAAAAGGAAAAAAAGTTACAAAATTGGACTGATCAAACTAGCATATTATTATTCCAAATACAGTACCAACAGTCAGTGCTGCAGGGAAATATAAAATGTCTCCTTCTTGCAGTTTTCCAAAATGTAAAAGGCTGAAGAAGCTTCTTTAACTTCTTTTTTGGGCAGGAAAAAAAAATCCTTGAACCTCTTTGTCAGAGCTCCCACAGATTCTTTGAAGAAATGTTTTCCCCGCTTCAAAATGTAATGGTACTTGCTGCATTTAGAGGCAATGTTCACTACCACTGTTCAGTCCCTCCAGGATTTCATTTTTTTTTTGTGATTTTTGCGATCAAAATGACTGATTTTGCTGCAGCTTTTCTCCTAATTTGCAATGATATTTGCGAAACATTTTATTGTTTTGTAGTGAAAATATACCACAGACAACGTTCTTCTAACACTGTTATGATCAGCCCGTGGCTCTGACTCGAGCAGATAAACGGTCTGCGCTGCCAGAATTAGTAGCGCGGATTCGTTCAGCTTTCGGTTCGTTTATCCAATGTAGCTCTTGTACATCGGTCATGATGAGAACACAAGGTCTTTCTTTGACTGAATGCGCATTGCTTCTAAACCCAAATTATGCGGAAAATTTGTGGCAAATACGAACATTTGTGATCTTTTGTGAAAATTGCAGAGTTTGCTTAATTTTGCGATTAAATTCAGCAATCGCAAAATCCTGGATGGATTGACTGACTGATTGTGAATTAACACTACCATTCAGGGTCACAATCAAGGACAGAATTTACAAGAAGTTCTTCTCAATTCCAAAAGGCGTCATATACGATGCTGTGGGCTTTAATGGCTTTAACGGATTCTGGATTCCACCGGCCTCGCTCCATTTCCACGGCTCTACACATTACATATATATACGAATAGAAAAGAGTTATTTTAAGTAATCGATTAGCCCATGTTGTAAATTCCTGTAGTCTGTGCTGTATCCACTGTGTACAGCTGATTTGGATGCATGTGAGTTTAGATTAATTCATATCTCATAACCTGTAGCCAACCGGCTCTGAATCCCCCGGGGACTGAGGTGGAGCTGTCCTATGCGCTTCGGATATTATTGTGGGTCAGAGGTGGCGCACTGATGGCCTGTCCAGCGGGATTCATTTCAGCTCCCTCCAGAGGAACGTGTTCTCTCTACCTGCTGATGAATGCTGGGTGTGTGAGAAGAGTATCGTAGCCAGTGTCAGGCACATAGCTCTCATAATAGAGCATGATAGCATCAGACTAGCACTGTTCCCCTCTGCCAGTCAAGATATGGCCTCCACTGCACTCTTTCCCAAACCTCAAAATAGTAAATGTCTAAATTACACTTGCTAATGGCATACAGAGATGGCGATTCTTCTATTTTGCCCTCCCGCCGCTTGGTTTTTAATTCCCTCTCTATCAGGAACAGAGCACATCTCATTTGATATGAAATAAAAGGCTTTCTCTTAACAATTTGAAAAGAAGAATAGCGGGGGGCAGGAGAGGACTTTTGCATGTGGCCACATCACAGACACCCAACCTCCTGTCTTTTTATGAACAGATGGGGATATCAGTGCTCTATGCACAACTCACTTGCCATTTTTTAATGATTAAAAGAAGTGATTAATATACTAATCAAACGCAATTCTTTGCATTTTATTATTTAGGGCTGCACTGATTGGTACGGTGCAGCAGTTTTCAGACCTTTTCACTCAAAGGCCTCCCATTCTCTAAAAATATTTCCTTTCGTATTTCTTCTGTAAGTATGTCAGTGTTGCTGGTTTTCAAACTTTATTAACAGTAAACTGGGAATTTGTTGATATACAATGATATACTAATAATAGATTTTTAATATTATATAGGGCTGCACGATTATGACAAAAATCATAATTGTTGATTATTCCCTTGAAATTGTAATTGCAATTATTAATTACGCTTATCACAATTTACATTGAATGATGTTAATACCATTGTTTGATGCAACTGAATGCCGTATTTTTATATGAAAATAAACAAGCTGAAAACACTCTAGCTGAAAAACTTTTAGTGCTTTTCTATAGTATTAAGCCTCAAATGTCAACTATACATCGGATTGGTTTCTTCTTTAAATTATAAAAAAGTAAAAATATGAATGGTATTATAATATATACTTAAACTAAAATTAAAATAATGGGAAAATAACATGTAGAAAGAAAAAAAATGCATTTTAAGCACACAGAATAACATAGGTGGACTTTGAAGAATTAATTGCCCCTTTGAACGATCACGTAATTGTGGCATCCATAATTGTAATTGCGATTATAATTTCAATTAATTATGCAGCCCTAATATTATTTGAATATTTGTATCAACACAGGTCACATTTATTTATTTTTGTGTGTTCTTTTGCACATGCTATTCTATGACCTCAAAATGTTTTTACTAGTGGTGGGCCGTTAACGTGCTGCGTTAACACGAGAATCTTATCGGGCGATAAAAAAAAATATCGCCGTTAATCTATTCTCAAAGTTTGGTTGGGAGCTTGGTCTATACTACGCGAGCTATGATGACTTTCACCTTGATATTTTATATAACCGACTGGCTGAGGCCAGCGTAAAAAGATGCTCAGGACAGTTGACGGGCCACTGCTGCGCATCGTCACGAAAGCTTATCTTTTTCAGTTTTTTAAGACGTACCTCTTGTCGATTTAAACATTATAAAGCATCCAAAAAGACGCGGAAAAGCTGAACAGAGTAACTGGTCACATTCGCTTGTGTTCGGTGTGGATGAGAGAGAGAGAGAGAGAGAGAGAGAGAGAGAGAGAGAGAGAGAGAGAGAGAGAGAGAGAGAGAGAGAGAGCCGCGTATCACGGACAGCGACACTGAACCTAGCTCTCTTCTGCGAAGTTCTCCTCGAAGTCCCTCATGCACCCGAACGAACAAATACAAATCACAGTTTGAACAAACAAAAAGATGTGAAAGACCTCAATTCAGTACTCGCGGTATTCTGGTGTTCAGGGCTCACGCAGAGAAAGGCTTCTCAAAACACTTGAAAATGTAATTTGCTTATTTTTGCTCTTGTGCCGACAAATACATACAAAATATGTCAAAATGTCCACCTTGGAAATTATGCTCGAAAAAACTGTCAGTTATTTCTTAAGTGAAAGTAAACAGTTTAGAAAAAAAGGGTTGTGTATTAGATTGGATGTGTTCATCGTCTCTTAAAGTGACCGCGCCTAATGTAGCTACTGGCTGCTGTAATGTTAATCCAAGAAAATGAAAATCACTCACTGCTCTTGACTGAATTACTTTGTAGTTTGAACAGTCAAACCAAAAATTATTCAGACACCAGATATAATTTTTGATATATATAGCGAAACTGTAATAATGTGAGAAATGTGTCTGAATAAATGTAGGTTTGATTGTATATTTCATTTTTACATTGAAGACTATCCAGTGCTATTTTACATTTAATTATTTGGTTTCTGTTCCTTGACACCTACAAACTTGAAAAAAACTTAAACATTGTGTAAATAGCACAAATAAATAAAAATAAACGAACAGAAAAATTAAACCATTTCAGACAGGGCCCACTGGTACAACCTTCACTGGGGCCCCGCTGACCCCAGGTACGACAATTTGAATGAGCCATTTTAATCTAGATTAATCTAGATTAATTTCAAGATCACAGTGAGATTAATCTAGATTAAAAAAATTAATCTATGCCCACCACTAGTTTTTACCTTAGTAAATGATTTATAACCTAATTTAGTTTCATGTTTACACCACATTACCAACTTCATATATATAACTTTAGTAATGCAGGAAACTTGCTCGGTAGCTCATCTGGTGCAGTATTGCACTTGCAATATGGTTGCTTCAGCTAATGCATTTTTATCTCATCTTTGCTTTTGTTAACATAATGTGTTAGGTTTAGTGTAGGTGTTGTTGAGCATTTTTAGCACGCTGATTTCTGAACTGGTGCAATATGTAGAACAATCAACATAATAAAATATTGAAAGTGTTGCAAAATGTGCAAGAAGCAATTTAATAATATTTTTCAAAAATGTTGCCACACTAGCTGTGTTTCCTTCACCCTGATTTTATGTGCATATTTAAAGTATCGCATCAGAAACGAGTGATTTAGCGAGGAAAAAAAGTCCCTTCAATTGCAAAAAAGTTTTTACGCACGCTCTAGGTGGCTTTTTGAGGTTTAATCCAGTAATGGGAGATGGAAACTCATCCGTCAAATAAATTCCTCCATGCGCATCACAAAAGTCATGTGACTTTGTGCTATTTGATGGCATAAATTGGCTAACCAGTGGAATGATCTTGTTGCACAGCATCTGAAATGTTGTTATGGTCATTCTGAAATGCCTGAGCAAAGTCGTCAAAGTATTTCTGTATAATTGCCTCCCAGAACCATCTTCTACAACTGCGTTCCCAAACAGCAGCATCCACCTCCGAAAGCAATGAAGGACCCCATATATGATATAAAATCTGCTGTGGCATGTCTAAATCTTTTTTTTTTTTTTTTCCTCTGACAAGGCATAAACTCCTGTGTACAGATGCCCTATCTCCCACATTGTAAAAAACTTAACACATTTATATATAAATTAGAGATGCACCGATCGATCGTCCAGGGATCTGAAAGCAAAGCAATGAGGCAAGTATTATATATGAAAATTATTATATTCAGTGTCTTCTAAGTTTCTTAGTAATATATAGTGTCTATATATTAGGAAGTGATCATTTTTTCTCTTCGACTCGTTGGATGGAAAAAGTGTTTATTCGCAAATGTTTTATACGCTATTCCAATTTTGCGCAAAAATGAAATTCCAGTTAATGATGTATATTACAGTGAGCCTTGTTATTTAAGGTCCCAATAAATATAAAAAAAAAAATTATTAACAAATTGGTTTTACATAATTTTGAACGAAATCAGGGCAAAACAAATTTAATTGTTGTCTGTTCAGGAGTTTGAACAAGATTGCTTAAGCCAGCTTTATAGTTTATCTTTGTTTTTGAGACTAAGGGCACATCACATATTGAAATATTCAACCAAATGTATGTCCCAGCAGCATGGATTACGTCGAGGCGTTTGCTAACAGTATACTTCTGCTCAAGTCTTTTTAACATTAAGTGAAGCATGAATATGAACTTTACAATTTTTAGCCCTTATTGTATAAAATTGAGCAACTAACAAGGGTGATGTTGTGTTGTCAATGTTGTATGACAACATACAAAATGACCAAATTTTGCTAAAAGTTTGAGAGCAACATATAATTATAGCTGTTAATAGTGTTCATCTGTTTAAATACATGTCATGCTTGATTTTTACTGTTAATTTCTACCATATGGACATTAACTTGAGATGGTCACCACTGATAAACTATTACTAAATATAATATAAACTTTAAATTTCTGTAAAGTTGCTTTGGAAAGATTTGCATCGTGAAAAGTGCTATACAAATAAACTTGAATTGAATGCTGAATACCCACACAGCATCCTTTTAAAAAAAGAAAAATTCAGTCAGTTCTATCATTTTATACATTATCACTGTATTATAACCAAACCACGATGGGAATGTCTCTTGGAAGAATCATAGTACATTCCCACATTCTCTTTTTCTCATCAGTCCTTGGGGCTGACAGATGTAAACAAAAAAAACTATGCGGCCATGATGCCATGATTAGTATTCAGACGTTGTGTAGGACTCACCCATCACATTGAAGAACTTGTCTAATTTTGCCTCGAGACTGCTTGAATGCTGCTTCATCCTCTTTTTTTTGGTGTCTGGATGAAATAATTGATTTGACCTACTTTAACATTTGTCATTAGTCATCTGCAAGTTTATCAGCCACGGTGCATTTAATTATGGCGAAGAGGCAAATTAATCGACTGTAGGCTCTGGAACCTCTCATGGGGAGAGGGATTTCCCCTTTACTGCTGTCAGGACTATTAACACAATAACGAAAAAGCAATTAGATTGACTTTTAGAAATGGCAGTCAATTATACTGACTGGAACTAGATTGTTACGTGTCCAATAATGTAGCTTCCCACTTAGAAAAACGAGCATCCCCACCACCCTCTCACTTAAGCAACACAGGTCTGTCTACCTCCAGTCTGCAGTTCAAGGTGAGACTTGTGGTGACTAATAACTGGCCATCAATGAATGTGTCATTCATGGGTTATATTAAGGCTAGGGGAGGATGATTTGAATCCTCATTATGGCTTTTAGCCTGTGTTGTTTTCAGACTTTCACAATTAATGAGCCACAACAAGGCTGGTTCCATGTTTTCAGTGCAGACGACGTTATCAGGTCAAGTTTCTTAAGCTAATAGCTTTGATCTTAATGTGAATAATGAGGATTTTATTTCTAACCCACCCACACACACAGATAAGTATACACTTTTAAATATATATATTAAGGAACAGTACGACTAAATGTGAAAGCATATGGGGAATCATGGGTGATATTACGTAGTCCTGTTTCTAATATTTTAGAAGATTTTTACTGGTGCTGTACACTTTAGAATAACACAACTGAAGTTTGTTCTGTGTTATGTATTAGACATGCTGACTCTGAGATATGGTCATGTTTATGCAAATTATTCAGTTTTCTTGAAGATCAATTTGTAAATACATCAGTTTTTTTTATTATTATTATTTTTTACTAGAAACAAGGTTGTTTTTGTTTCATTGATTGCATATTTTCTCTTACCGATCCAGAAAAGCAAGAGGATTCTTGCAAGAATGCCATTGGAAGATTACAAGCTAAATCAGGCCTAGTTATTTAAAATGTATTGCTAAAAAAGGGATTTCTTGATCAAACACTGGCTGCTTTTCATCTCCTTATGAAAAATTGTAGGGCATAATATTACCATGTTGCTTAGTAATAGCTCTTTTAGTTTCTTAAATTAAAATTAAAATAATTTAAATGTTGGATATAAATATTTTATATAAATGGTTTTGCCTACGGTCGAATCACAGCCAAGATATATATACACACACACACACACACACACACACACACACACTCTTTCTCACACACACAATATATAGTTTTTCAACACCTGCCAGAGAACCATCTCCGACCTCGTTCCTGTTAGTCTTGCTTTATCACTTTCTGTATAAAGATGTGTGACATTAGTGTTATCATTGTTTACACATTCGCTGATGTATTAACATTTTTTGGATGTCTGATCTTTATTCAAGGGCCTGATTACACAGCAAATGCCCTTTGATGCAAAAAAAAAAAAAAAGCACCTAGTGATACAGCAGTTTGCGTCATAATTAGATTTAGAAATTGCCTCAAGGATTTCATTTTGTGATATAAAATGGTGAAGTACTGGAGGAAAATGGTAACAATGACCATGACAAACTCAAAACTGCACAAAAAATATGAATCCAGTTGAGTACCTTTACTGAAACGTACACAGGATGAAATTATTGAGGTCTCTACATCAAGAAAAAAGCAGAACAACTGTTCCTCTTTTGTCTTTTAAATCACCTATTGTTGCCTAATTTCTCAATAATAGTCAGATTTTGATGGAGGAATGAGGATTTTGAATGTTTAAGTTGGAATATTATAAGCAAATTTGCTCTTCTGAACCCTCTGCGCTTGTCCTTTAAGGTTGTGATGGGTGTTTGGTATGCAATTTCACGTCTGGGCGTCAAATTGATTGTGTCCTGTACTTAGCAGAGATCGCTCGCTGATGGAATGATACGCTGTTGTTATCTCAAGCTGTCTCGCAGGAAGCGACTGCTGCATGATGGGAAAATGAATGGAGATTACTTTGATCAACACTCTCATTAACTCTCAGTTTTTTCTTCTTTTTTTTTCTTCAGCACGTAAACAGACACTAATTTTGCATATGTCTGTCAAACCTACGTTCATTCACTCACATAGTAGACTTCTAAGACTTTATCTTTTTTTCTTCCTGGTTTCTTGAGATGAAAGCTCTCGAATAACTTTTTTTGACAGAAATAAGATTAAAAAATATAAATATAAAGTTTGCTTTAACATAACACACAGATCTAATCTTCTGTTACATTTTAGAAATTATATAAACTGTTTTATGATCATGAAGAACCAAATTGCTTTTTAAAAAGTACACATGAAATGGTCTCATCAAATGTCAGCTTATATTACATGAGTGCAGTGATTGCCAGTAGATTGCTGCCTTGTAATGAAATCGTTAATAGAGAGTTTGAGAATATAAATGAATAATCCATTTATCGATCAATTTGTGGTCACAAATTAAAACCATTTTAATTTTTGATTATTATTTCTATTAGTAATTTTTATACGTATTGTTTTGTATTTTTATTTATAATTTTGCTTGTACATTCAAAGTCTAGTGTGGATAAATGTATCCACCTTAAATCATTGAAATGATGCATCAGTTCTTCAATCCATTTATTTATTTCTCAGTTTCTCAACTGATTATTGAATGTCCAATTTTGGACCCCATATATGATGTAAAATCTGCTGTCTAAATCTATTTTTTTTAGTTATCTGACAAAGCATAAACTTTTATGTATAGATGCCCTATCTCCCACAGTGTGGAAAACTTCACACACGATGATTATATACAGTATAAATTAGAGATGCATCGATCGATCGGCCAGGGATCGGATTCAGATGATTTTCCTTGTGTTTCCTTTCGGCCCGGAATGGCAATCGGCCAATCAGTCTCACTTCTTTTTCGATTTCGAGGCGATCCGTTTTGTTACCAGTGGCACAGGCAATAATGTCACGTCTGCTGCGCATTCTAGCTCTATTCTCTCCGACGACCCCTTCTCTCTCTCACACACGTCTCATTTGCTCTAGTTAAATAGTGCTTGTATTGCGCATTATTTTAGTCATTCATGCAGGTTTCGCACATACACCACATTTGTGCTGTTATTTGCAATTTTTATTTTATTTTGTTTTTATTATTATTAACATTTTAGTTGTCTTTTTAATGAAAATAAGAAGTTGCGTTGAAGATAAAGTAGATTTTTGTTTGTATATGCTGTCAATTATAGCTCTTATAAAAAAATCGGTATTGGCAAAAATCTTTATTCGGCAGATCACACACACAAGAAAAAAACAGAAATCGGAATCGGCCAAGAAAATTGCAATCCGTGCATCTCTAATATAAATGTATTTATTATTAATACTTTCATGCATGACTGTGGTGGACTGAAATCAAGGTTGAGCTCTAATTTGAGAGCAGTCCACTTTTGCTGAAAGTAGTGGCGTGTGAGTTAGTGGGACGCATAGACTATTGGCTGAGCACTGATAAGATTCAGCACTGAAGTAAAGGGTGAGTGTGTGCATGTGAGCTGATACTGTTCAGGATTGTTGACTTGTACTCCATAGACTTGTTCACTGCTTTATGACAAACTTTTCAGCTGAGTACCAGCTCCTCATCACTAACATTTTTGCCCTCTGGACCCTTTGTGAGCGTATTTCCACCATTCTGATGATCCAGCCACACTTTATCAGCCAATTGGTGTTAAGATGTGGTGACACTAGACTTTTAGCATGCAAAATTGCTTCTGCCCTGACTAAGAACTGCAGTGACAGTCAATTTGTGACATTTACTTCCTCTATTGCTCAAAAAAATATCTTGGCTTTACACAAAAAAAAAAAAAAAAAAAACTTTTTGCATGTAATTTTCTTTCTGCCCTGGAAATATCTGGATTTTCTTTCTCCTTTGAGAATGAAGAAATAAGAGAATCTAACAGCTGTTCAGTTGAAAGTCGGCCAGGTCCTGGGTGCATTTATTTTCTTATTGCTTTCCTCAACTCCGCTGTCCTGTGGTGCCTCAAGCAACATTTGTGTTGTGAGAAGTCGCAGATTTTAATTGAGTTTTCAATTGGTAAAAGATTCTGTTCTGCTGCTTATGAACTCAGCGGATCTCAACCGTCACAAGGCGGCTCAACTGAAACTAGATTACACCAGATTTAAAGGCTATAGCTCCGCAGCACTGGAGGAAGCCTAAGTTTGCTGGTGTGAATGACAAGCATCTCAAATTGTATTGTGTTTCCCAAACTTTACAAGACATAATCAAATAAAGGACATTTCTGAATCTGTTTTGCCTTAAAGCCGAAGTGTGTAATGTTGCCACCTTCAGTGCAACCAAATTGCAGATTGCAAAAATTATTGTTTCCAGACATCTTATACTGCATCTTCTGCTCCTTGTTTCCTATGTTCATCAAACAGTTAGACACACCCCAACTCATGCCATTGGTTGTGCTGGAACTGAAGGCAATGTTGAAAGTGTCACAACATTTACACTCTTTTCATTTGACTGTGCACAATGAACTGGGGTGGGAGAAAGTATTTAAATGTGTGTTAAATTTTTTTCCCCAGCATTAACCATTCAAAGGAATTGTGACGGTCCCCCTCCAGCCCCGCAAAACCGGTCTGTGGCTGATATAGAGGAACTGGCTGCCAGCTATGAGCGAAAACTCATTGAGGTGAGTACAGGCACTACCAAAGCAAGCTGCACTTGACCTTTCCTTCTGTAATCTCAATGTCATGTCATGTAAACCAACATATGGCCATATGATTTCCGCAATATGGAAAACTGAGTCATATGACTCGGGTCATAAAAAATTGAATTTACTGTTAAATGCAGAATGTCACATTTACCAAAATTTTGGTGAATAATTAAAAAGTAGGTCAGTACACTTAAATGAAAACACCACACTGACTAATGTCTGTGAATATTAAGCTGCAAATATACTATTTTAATATGAATTTTGCGTGCTCTGCGTGTCTCTGTGTGAATGAATAGCGCAGACACATGGTTTAATTTACAACACACATACTGAAGTGTGCATGACATTCGCAGTGTAATCAGCCTTTGCCGACTAAAAAGATTTGAGACATCTTAGACTTCAACACAGCAATCTTATTTATCTAGAAGTTTTCATATTCTTGAAATGCCACAGAGCCATAAAAGAACTGCAGAAATAATGAGTATCTATCAATTGGTTTTCATAACTCAGTTGGTTAAGTAATGTCAGTAATGACTAGATTTAGATTTCTAGAAGCATTTTGCGTGTGATTTCTATGAAAGGTGAAATGTGTATTTACAAAATTACGTACTTTATGATATGGTGCCCATACTCAGAATTCGTGCTCTGCATTTAACCTATCCAAAGTGCACACATACACAGCAGTGAACACACAAACACAATGAACGCACACACCATGGGCACCTCAGTCGTAGTATTGCCAGCCCGAGACTGGACCCACAACCTTAGGGTTAGGAGTCAAACTCTCTAAACCACTAGGTCACGACTTCCCCCTATGCTATCCAGGTTCATTTTTGAAAAGGACTGATATTTTGAAAGACATCTTGAATTTGTGTAAATGTGCAGTGAGCTCATATTGACTTGTCAAACATCTACAGAAGTGGCTGGACAATATATAATGGAGGATGTAGGAATAATTCATAGGTCCCTATGCTGTAATAACTTCATATTCTGCTTATGTTTTGGTGGGTGTATCTTGTAACTTATTAATGTATTTACAGTAGTGTGTTTTTGAGCATGTCATTTATTTATGGGCTTTTTTGCTTAGCTGACTGCCTCAATAGGGTTGTTCAGAAATGGGTGCCAGGGCTGCCTCCTTATAGTGTTAAATTTACATACAGAGCTCTGAAGGCTTTATTTAATTTTGGTTGGCAAGCAGGCATCCCTTTTTCCTCCTGCCCAGATATGTAAAAGAGTTCCAATTTTCTCTGGTGACAAATTTAGCATATTTATTTCAGTTTCCACAAGAGCAGCAGTGAAGATGGACCATGTGGAAGTTTTATTACATTTGTGGTGTATTTATGTGGCTAAATTAATATTTTCATTCATAAGTTCTGCTGCTACACAAAGTAAACACAATAGGATCTCTTCTGCAGTTGTGAGTCATTGCATGAAATTATATACTGTAAAGACCTACATGTACATCTTTAAGACTGTTTAATCTTCTATAATCTGTTTCCGCTATGAGCATACAGTCTAGTGTACTGGTATGTTTCACGTGTGCCAGAAGCACTGTAAGAGTGTACTTACATCATCTTAAATGCATCAGATGATTTGAAGATGCCATCATTCCTTTGAAGTAACACCAAAGGAGCCTTGCATCTTTCCTCTCTTTCTCTCTCTCTCTGCAACCCACACACTTCCTCTCCCAGTCTTCCTTCAAATTATCACTGGAATACTCTTCCTCTATCTTGGAAGCTGTTGTAATACTATCACACACCAGTTAATGGCCCTGTGGGACTTCAGGCACAGAAAGTGTTCAGACTGCCTGTTTTGCTGCGAGCTCTTGCGCTATAACCTCAGATGGACTGTGCAAAAGAATGAAATGTACTGCAGGAGGTTGTTTGACATGCATGCAAGCAAGTTCCGAAAAACATTTCTAAAATGAAGTATAATTAAATTAGTTTTATACAGTTTATTTTTAATCTTATTGTAGTAATATTGTACTTATTGTATTAATACATACCATTGACCAACTTCCCAAGGTTGATGAGTTCTTCTCAAAGTTTAATTTATAGAACTGTTCGTTTTTTTTTGGAAAAACAAGCTGGCCTATATCCCGTATTTCCAAAATCAGGAAGAAAGACTCCCATGAACTCTATAAATGGCCACTAAGTAAAGAAAGCCACTATACTTGGGTAGGAAAAGCACTGATAGAGGTGCAAAAAAAGATACAGTATTTTGAAAATTTTTGCTAACCGAACAGTTTAGGTTCCCATTTTTTAGTACTGTGACTTATAACTCATAACTTTAGTGCTATGGGTTCACTACCCATTTCACAGAAGCCTTGAGAGAGAAATGACAATTCTTAGGATAAATTGTGAGAAGTTCATCATTTTTAAAAAATGCTTCAGGTTGTAATTTTTTCAGCCATAACAGTTTTTGGCATTGAAGTAGTAACATGTTGAAAAAAGAACATGTTGTAGTTTCCATTCACCAGAAATGTACACAACTATAACGACTTCTGCTTCTGAGAACCTTGAAAATGTAAAAAATTATTTACTACATTTAAGCTAAAACTCTGGCCCTCCAAAACTGATGGCGAGCTCTCATTCATTTTGGATAAAATCTCAAAATCCAATCAACAGCTGATACATAGAACCAACCACTTTTTAAACATTCTGTTACGATCAGATGTATGTCGCAATGTGGAATAAAATATTTTTAACTATTTCTGTTTCATACCGGCATCAAAAAAAACATTAAGAAGAAAATTGACAGTGTTTGGAGTGTCCAGCCTCAACTGTTCTTTTTAGGGATGCACCAAATATTCGGCAACCAAATTATTCCACTGAAAATAGCAACAAAATCTATATGAATAGACAAATAAATTGTTCTGAACAATGATGTGAAGCGATCAAATAGAGGCACGCACTAATGCAGCAAACATGTCTGCAGTTTGGAATCATTGAATTTTTACAAGGCATGTTCCCAAAATCTTCCCAAAAATGGCATATGATGCGATTAACATTTTTCCTTTCTCTTGGTGCATAAAGAAGATCTGTAAAGTTGCAAAGATTAAAGTCTCAAATCCAAAGACATATTCAAAGACATATTCTTTATCAAAGATAAGACTGTCACGCCCTCTTAAATGGCTCATTCAAACACGCCCACACATCTCTATGTCACTATGTGGAAATTACCACCCAAATGTTCAAGCAAAGAGTGAAGGATATGTTTCAGTAACCGCAGCTAGTGTTGAAGCAGCCGTATCAGGGAGATGCTGTGTGTTTCGAGGTGAAGGCAAAAGCACTTTATTTGGCCATCCGAAAGTAGATGCGTTTAGGAATCTTTATGATTGCTTAAAACAAAACAGCAATGCATTTTATGGACGACCATTTCATGACCTAGGAGAGGAGGTAATTCTGACTTTGCTACGACAATCTGTCACGCTTAATCAGCTACTGTAAGTATGTTTTTTATTAGTTTGGGTATTAGCTATTGTTTGTGCTTTAAGTGTGTATGTGTTTGTGCGCGCGTGGGCGGATGTGATAGAGAGAGAGTGACAGGGTCAACTGTCAGCTGTCTTAACCGTCCATGGCTTGTGTACTGCACACACATATGAGCTTCATCACTGTGTCTGTCATGTGACTCTGTTCCCCTTTTGGGCTTGAACTGATGGTAAAACTAACGACGTTATTAACTGTATTTACATTTATTTTGAAAGATGAAGCTTGTGACTATGGAAAGGGATATTACATTTCTGGCAAGTGCTTGCGGTGTTCGGCCAATCATAATGCACTGGGTCAGTAGGCCAATCAGAGCAGACTGTGCTTGTCAGAAGGAGGGACTTTGTAGAAAACTACTCGTTTGAGAGGGGTGGGGCATAGAGGACCTATATAATTTGTTTTTTGAACATTAAATCATGTCAACATATTCTGTTACACCAAATACACAAAATAATGATCTTTAAAAAAGCATCAAATGACCCAATTAAAAGAAGGGTATTGGTATACTGTCTGCTACATTAAAAATGTTTAGTGTTAAGTAAATATTTTTAAAGCACATTTTGGCTATTTAATTTATGTAATACGGACTCTGGCCCAGTGTTTCATTTTGTTCTGTTTCAGCTTCGGCCAAGAATTTTCATTTCAGTACATCCCTAGTTCTTTTTCTTCATGGCTCAACAATTTTGAATTGAAAACCAGTGATGAATAAGATGATCCCCACCTCTTCGAGGTCCTTTGATGTCTGGAGAACTGTTCTGTTTCGAGCAGGAAAGGTCGTAGTAATAGTGAGAGCTGCTGAAAATATCTTTGATCTGAGTCTTTATTAGAGATGTGATGTATGATCACTGCAGGGCTAGAATGATTACTGAACCTCTGGTCTACAGTCTTCACGCCTGAAGGACTCTTAAAGTTGCTTCACCACTCCAGGTGAGTACAGGCTAATGACTCCAGGCAGGTGGTTAGAGTGATTAAATGACCAGCGTCACGTCAGACTGTCAGAGGGATTACATTGAAGCCACTTCATTGTTCCAATGGCTCACATAGTTCAAGCAGATCTGCTTGTTTTTCACTTGCTTGCTCTCTCTTTCTCATTCTTTATGCATTTGATTCTCACTCATGCTTTGTTTGTGATTTTATTTTTGGAAGCTTTCACTGATGGAATTTTAGAACACCATGTGGCACATTAATAATTAAGTAATTTGTCATTAGGGCTTGGCAATCATACTTAAAAATGCTTATAGTAAATATATTTTTCCTTTTTTAAATTGTTTTTGCATGCATTAATAAAGAAATGGCTGTCAGATCATAGCTCTTACTTTGTATGGACCTTTTTCACATTTCTCAGTTTCTCAGAGGCGGAAGTTATAATTGGGTACATTTCTGGTGAATGGCCCCAAGAGCAAAAAATAAAATAAGTAAATCCACAATAACCTTTCTATGACTTTTCAAAAGGGGATAAAATATTGAAAGATGTTGGTCAGATGAGAGAAAGATATAAAAATTTGCCATTATTCCCTCAGCTTTTGTATTAGAAACACTTGATTGGAAAATTTTGAAAACATAATCACAGTCATTTTGCCAGTTCTAAGTACTGACATGTAGATGGATAGAGTGGGAAAGGAGTGGATGTCCCTCTAAGGGTCTTTTATTTCAAATGCAAATTAAAAAGTATTTATGTGTCCATGTGGTGTGGCGTCCTTGAGTGGTGCTGAAGTTGCTGCAATGCTGAGTGCAGTAGATCCAGAGACACTGGATCAGGAGGTCACTGCTCTGGAGGTGTTATGTCTGTTTAGTTGGCCGCCTGTGTCCATCAGGACACCTTGTGCACAGAGGAGACCAGACTTAAGAACTTCATAGCTGTGACCTACCTCGTAGCACCACCTGCTCACAATTTACCGTCTGGATTTGGGACAATAGGTCGGTCATGACATTGACCGTGTTGGAATAATATAATACGTTGATGTTTTGATGTTTAATGTTTTGGCAAAGTTCCCTGCACTGGTAAATGCATATGATTCTGTTTCTTGGCAGACTTCAGGCAGACTCTGGTCATAATGTTTTTGAAGTTTGGATTCTATGTGTCATGCCATTTAGACATGAAATATGTAAAGTACTAGCAATCAGACATTGTAATGTGATCAAATTAGATTGCTTCCATTATAATCAACAAATCCATCTACACTTAAAACTCCTGACACATGAATATAAGAGTTCAGTCTGGTTTCTAATCATGTGTTATAATCATTTAGAGTTGGATGTGATGTTCATTTACTTGGTTTGATATACTTTGTCACAAACTTCAGTATCAAATGATGATCTATTCTCTCACTTAACAGATTTTAAAGTTCAAGTCTTCTTATACTCTCTAGTTCTTGTATTTTGACTTTGTCCTATTGGTTTTTCTATTCTTGTTTTATCCCTGCTGCATTTTTACCCATACGTTTGGATCTTCTTTTGCTAGGCCGAACCCTCCCTCTGTCAGTGAGTGTTTGTCTGGGGAAGAAAGTGATAGCAGCACATTCCCTTGTCACACTTATCCCCCCTTCCTCCATCTCTACACCCGCCTCAGTCCCTAGCTCTTCTTCTGACACTTCAAGTCTGTTGGTGTTTGCTAAGCCTGTCTTCTAAGCTCAATTCTCAAACTTGTTTCACATCCAATTACGAGCATTAGCGGTGCAGCGGGCCACGCTCCCCCATCCCCCGTTCTGCTTTGACCAAGTCTTTTTCATTCAGGACACCTGGTTCAGAACTCGTTCCCGAGCGCTGACAGCCATGCAGACGAGCTGTCAGCAACACCTGCTTCTGAAAGCAACACTGCTCCAAAATGCTAGCAACAACTTTAGCTCAGAAGACCAGAAACCTGTAATATAACATGCCGTTTTTGGGAATATTTTTATTTTATTGTTTTGGGTCTCAGGTATCCCCAAGACCCATTGGATGTCTCGAAGATTCCCCCACACAAAGCATTGAATTTGAATACGAACGAAGCCGTACTGTCTCGCTGCTGTTAGTCAATTACTATGTATGAAGGTTCCCCCTGGTTTCAGACAGGCTTCCAGAGCACCTTCATGTCTAATGATCTAAAGCAAATTAAATTTTGAGCTGTGGAGATAGCCATGTGAATATTAAATGTATTTGGTTTCTCAGTAGAAATGGAGTCATAAGTTAAAAAATTTAATAAAATAAAAAATGAAGCTTTATAAATAAATATGCTGCTTTCATCCATTCCTTCAAATTAACTTTTTTACGCTATTCACCAGCTGCATGCAAAGTATCGGGGAATGTGAATACATATTTGCTGCCTTCGGAATCTGACCAGGCTAAATAGACAGGATATGATCAAAGATTTGATTAGGGTTTGCTGCCTTCTTACTGTACCATTGGATACTGCCTGTGAGTTTAGAGACCGCCATCTTGTTTAATTTGGTATTTAGGATTGGGAACCAAGATCTGGTTTCTTATTCAGACATCTAATATAAATATAAATCTTTTGGGTGGTTATTTTAAGTGAATGACCAAACGAATGACTCTTTTGACACTCTTATTTAAAAAAAAAAAAGATTATATGTATATTTTGAACCAAACCCAGTTGTAACATTTTTGTTTTAGTATTTTATTTAATAAGTAACTATTTGATTATTTAAAATATCTAACAAATTATATCTATTATTTATCATTTTATTTGTATATATTTTTTATATATTCTATGTTTTTTTTAACAGGCCTTAAATATATATTGCATTTAGTGCCTATTGAAAGAATCAATAATGGAACCTTTAAGCAAACAAGTTTTTTAAAAGCAATCAGAACCATCATTTTCATTTTCTATTTGTTTTGTTGGCAGTTTTAATCATTTGAAGTTAAATTTATTCAATGGCGAAAGCAACTGGCAAACACATCAGTCTCCAAATAGATCCTCCTCTCTCGTTGTGTATCTAAAAAATGAAAAATCAACTCCTCTAACTTAGGGCCTGGTGATATATCGACTATTAGCAATAATATAGAAATAATTTTGATGACGATGTAAAATTAGAAAATATTGGGAATATCAAATATTTCAAATTCAAGCATATTTTCCCATAAGAATGCGCCGAGCATCAAAAAAAGTAAATGTGGACTGCTCTATGCGCCTCTACTACGAGAGCTTTCATGAGAGCAGTTGCCAGATAACAAGAGTTTAAATCCCCAAATCTGAGTTTCCCTATTACAAGGATACATTTTCTGCCCGGTATTTGTTTATTTTAAGCAGTCTGGCAATCATGCACACGTGCTCACTCCTCATTGCGGATGCGCCAACAACAATGACGATCTGAAAACACTAGCAAGCTGGAGTTAAGTGATATAATGAAAGCCTTTTTTCAGATGGTCTGTGTTCTGTCATGAGATCTCGACTGTATTGTTTGCAAATGTGATCGCTGAATAAATGCATGTACTCGGCCGTTGATGTTGCCTATGGCCAATTGGAATTACTATTAGGGAATTACTGTTATATATACCAGTTTTCATAATATAGACAGAGAGAGTGCAAAAGTCTTTGGTATTAATTTATATATATTTCTATATAAGAAATAGCTATGTGCTTCATCAACTAGCTCCCCATCTAAGAGAGTTTTTAGTGTCAGAGCATAGTTTCATGCCACAGAGCTTCTCTTAAAACCGCAGACATTTGACAGACTTATGTTTTTAGCTAAAAAAAAATACTTATCCCAAAAAAATACTTATCCCAGTTGTATTTTTTAAATTGTAAATTGCATGCACTAAAAAGTTAATAGAATGAACTTTTCTGTGTTTTGCACTACTTAAGTTACATACAGGCTTACATGTGTTCATTTAATAAAAAGAAATAAGTGAAAACTTGTTTTTTTTTTAACTGCTTAAATTAGCTCTTTAATCTTAATGTTTTTTGTTGTTGTTTTTTTAATGGGCAAAAGAAAATCATGTTTTTTATTATTTAAATGCAAATGCAAACATATCGAAATATATATCGAATATCGTAAAATATACTGCATATGAGCATGTTATGAAAACATGCATGTGCGTTTCATCCTTCTTGACATTTATTTACTTTCACCTTTGCTTATTTCAGTGATGCTGTGCCTGTTTGGTGTTTGTGTTCTGCACAACTGTTTTCTTTTCCTTCATGGAATTAATGGCTAGGGATTATTGCGGAATACCGTGTTCTTGATATCTGCGCTGGAGCACTAGGGTTGCCTATAATTACAATGGGTGAATACAGATACAGTCACACACTTGGATTCCTGCTAAGGCCCAGTAACAAGGTTTGATACGTTGTCTGAAGTGCGTGAACCTGTTGCCTGTTTAGATAAATCTAAAGTGCTAACACCCGGCATGGCAGGTCGGAAAATTCACCAAGCGAGCTGGAAGGACGCAGCCAGCTTATTGCTTACTGAACAACAAACTGATTAGCTCGCTTCCTACCAGAGAATTAATTGGGTTCCTTGACGCTTAAAATTAATTTCCATTTTTTAATGTCCTGTTCGAAAGCTGGGCCACAGATAAATAAATGTGATGAATGAGAATACAACAAGCGGCGCGCCATGCGGAGCTGCGGCGAGATGAATGAAACCTAAAACCGCGGATGGTTTCACAGGGTGTGTATCGATCTCAGTGTGTAAATATGGCAGAAGTGGCGTAATTACCCCTGTTGATATCCGGCTTGATGGTTAATCATTATTTTGGCGTGTTGTTGTGTATGTTTGTGCATGCTTGATTGTTTTGCGTGCTTGTGTTTCAGTACCCGCAATCGCTTTCATGACAAGAGATGTTTTTGGTGTTATATGTGTTTTGAAGCTTGACGCTCTTTTAACAAGTTAAAAGGGTCACTATTTTTGAAGTTGTCACACAAGCTACTAAAAAAGACTTGAAGAATGGATTTTATGCTGTCAAACAGTTAGGTGCTATATAAAGCACTACATTAGGCACTGAAGTAGCCAGATAGAGGACCATGTCTGACAAGTTTTTGCTATTTCTGGAGTTCAAACTGCTTTGTGAGAATCTTTGAGACTGCTACCCACTCTTTCAGCACTGTTTGAAATTAATTTTATTTTATATTTTTGGAATGCCTAAGCCCAGTGTCTACATCAGATTTAATGTGATGTATTTTTAGTGTGAAGTAATGCTGCTCAAAACTTGATACTCTGGAATTATGTACTGATGAACACACAACAAATGTAAAGTTAATCACCCCCTTTCACAGTTTGCTAAAAGCAAACATAAATACATACAAAATATTTTGTGATATTGATACCGTGCATAAGAGGTAGAAATTAAAATGCTATAAAAATGACAAAATCCATAAATATGCAATGTGTAAAAGGTTTTTGCATACAAAAGAGAAATTAAAATGCAAAAACAATAAAAGTAAAATATAAAACAATCTAAATTAATTTCTTGAATGCAATGCGTAATAATAACAAATGTCTAACTCTAATACATTCCTTAGAGACAGTACTTGAAGACAGCACTAATGCAACAATTTATATTTTTTGCAATCAAGAAATAAATTTTCAAGACGGTTAATTGATGTTAATTTAATTTTGGGTGCATTTAACGTGTTATTAGATTATCCTAAAACCCAAAATTCATTTTATATTCCTTTTTTTTTCTTTTGGGTCCATCCTTTTCCAAAAATACATTTAAATTTGCAGTCTTACGGCATTCGCATTCACTTTCAACGTCAGGATTTTGCATTAATAATTTTTTTTTGACTCATTCATACCTTTTTTTCTGGCCAGATGCGGCCTTGCAACCAGTACTAACATGTCAAAAAGTGACGTGATGCGTCTGTCAGGCAAAACGCCGCTAACCCAAATATACCCTGACATATGATTTCCATAAACAAATGAATGCAAGTTCTGGATAGCAGACTGGAGCCTGCCTCCATGTCTGTGTCACTTACTCTAAGTGACAGCTGACGGGTCGCTGGGCAGGTGTGGGACTCGCTGTAACGAGCAGTTAACGCTCACCAGCTGAACACCTGAGAGTCCAAACCAAGCTAAGTCATATTCACATGCCTTTAAGAAATGTCACATATTACAACCTGCTTCACGACAGCTGCCGAGCACTAGTGCTTTTAAAACAGCCGATTTCGGTGGGAGTTTGATGCGAGTTTGTCAATGTGTGTTTTTTTTTAGGTGGCTGAGATGCACGGAGAGCTGATAGAGTTTAACGAGAGGCTATACCGCTCCCTCATGGCCAAAGACAACCTGATCGGACAGATGAGACAGGAACTCATCGACCTGCGTGGCCCGGTAAGCACATGCAAGCACACACACTCCTCTCTGTGGGTGTGTGAAACCATACCTTCATTGAGTGGTTGTTCTCTCTTCTCTATCTCTGCAGTCCAGGCTCTCTGGGCAGATCGCTGTCTGCTTCCGTAGGCCTGCCCACTCTTCCATCTTTAACTGTCTGTCTGTGCCAATACACCATTCCCTTCCCATTTGTCAAACGCACACATTTACCTAGCTAGATAAACAAGGGCACACTACAGACCTTTTTTTTTTTTTTTTTGCATTTTAGATAGAGCTGTTTTCGAATAAAATAAAACATTGTTTGTGGTTTTATATCAAGTCGAGTTTCCACTCTTTCTTAACTCTTTTCCAAAATGAAAATTTGATTTAATTCTGATTCTCAAGGTCTTAGTTAGATTCAATATCGATTCGTTTGGATATATATCAGGTACAGTACATGTCGATTTTTTTAAGGAAACAAATGTCTTTCACCTAAAACGGTAAACTATAAAGGGAACCCTGTCAGCTGGCCCAATATTTAAGGTCATAATTAACAGACTCCAAACTATAGAATTCAGCTGCTATTTGTTTTTATGTATAATAATCAACACTATTTTTATTATGATTAATGTTTCTAATCCAGTTTGTTGTTGAAATGTTATGATGACTGTCATAAAAAAATTAGTTTAATTCAAATAACATCACTAACAGGTTAATTAAACATATAATAATATCTAATATATTGCATATATTTATCAAAATGGTTCTCTCTCTCTCTCTCTCTCTCTCTCTCTTTTTTTCTCCTATTGATTTTAGATTTAAAGGGATAGTTCACCCAAAAATGACAATTCTGACATTAATTGCTCACCCTTTTCTTTTTTTTTCAATGAGATTTAAGAGCTTTGGCGGGGGAAATGTTCAGTGAATAACTATATAAAAAATCCTTCCACAAAGCTTTTGTTTTTTTTAGATGAAGTATCCATTTAATTTGACCAGTCTGTCTCTAGTGGCCCACTCGGTCACAGTGTGTTCTTTCCTGTTCACTGCTTATCTGTTGGCCACTGATTACTTTTTGATACATCTGACGGCAGTGGCTTTGAACCATGGCCTTCTGTAACTGTGCTGAACTGTATACGGTGGATGGTTTATCTAGCCTCCATGGCTCATGTCCCCGTTCCTCTCCGGTGCCACTGCCTGCCAAGACTCCTGTCAATGCTGACATTACCACAGTTTCACCAAGAGATAAGATGCACACTCAAATAGGATTAGTGCATTGTTCCTGGTTGGGCTGGAGTGTTTTCAGGAATGAGGGCTAAATGTACAGTTATTGAGAGATTTATATAGGTTATCGGAGTAGCACAGTAATTTTCCATCAGCCTTACAGTACACTAAAATAGCTTTGTGATTTTATATTTGACTAAATTTGTTTCGGTCAAGTGGTTTTTATCAAAATATATATCTGTAAGTAATATAAAGTTTGAGGTTGATAAGTAAAAACATTCAATTCAGTGGTTTTGAAAAAGTTTTTTTTTTGTTAATCAAGGCTGCATTTATTTCACCAAAAATGCCAAAAATTTTTAATGTCACTTATGATCAATGTAATGCATCTTTGCTAAATATATATATATATATATATATATATATATATATATATATATATATATATATATATATATATATATATATATATATATATATATATATATATATTAAACCTCTTAACAGGAGTTTTTTTTACTGCTTGACTAAGGCTGTATTCATTATACTGTATTTGCTTATAATGCAGAAATAATAGATTTTATTTATATCTGTTCTGTTAAGACACATCTATTAAATCAGTCTATCAAGGCATGTTCATTGTTATAATGAGTGTTTTTTTTTTCACCATTCAAATTAAATAAAATTCCTGATTCATACAGTTAATTAATGAAACAAGTTGTATGTTTTATTTCATTCAGAAACATGTTAATGTATATTATGAAAGTAAAATGGTTTGCAAATGACAGTTCCAAAGTTTTACTTGTGTCCAAATGCATTTTTTTGTCCAGTAAATATTACTGGACTGTCATACTGTTAGCAGAAAGGAAAATAAACTACAGAATGTAGTTGGTTTGGAAGTTTATGCAATACAGTGATGCAAAAGGAAATGCTCACCATGGCCTCATGCGTTCTGCTTCTGGACAGGTGCCAGGTGACCTGAGCCAGACCTCTGACGATCCCAGCCTATCTGACTTTGAGACGTAAGTGGCCTCCTACTCGCTGTTCTTTTTATATTTGTATGTATTTATATTGGAGGTGGTGTACAGAAAGCCTCTTTTGAGAATCAAATCGATGGTGTGGAATTCCATAAAGCGATGTTTGCGATCTGACGGAGAAGACTGTGCTAAAAATAGGGAGGTTGAATGCTGCTTCTGTTTTTACATTTATAGACTTCATGCACCTCTTCCACACAGCTATTACCTTTGCACTTGAGAAGATGGCTAATGGTGTCAATATTTTGTCATTTTTACCCCCCTCTATTTGTCAAAGCAGTGCTTTTTCATACCCCTGATCAATACTAATCTATTGCTAAATTACTCTTCTGTTGAGGTCCTCTAATTAGACTTTTCCTGTTTGTTTTCTCCTTCCTTGTCTCTCTAAGAACTCAACGTGCGCTTGTCAACGTGTGGATCCCATCTGTGTTCCTTCAAGGTCGGGCTGCTAACGCCTATCACGTATATCAGGTAGTTCTTTTAATCTGAATTTAATCTACCATGTACTCCTGAAAATTAATAATCTTCTCTAAACCAGCTTTTTTCCTGACGGTATGTAATTCAAATGCTCTGTCAGCTAGACTGGACCGAAAGTTAGCTGACTTGACCAAACTTTTAGGAATTGTGATTGATTAATTAAATATAACATCAATATTCACAGTTTCTGTTAGTTAAAAAAATTAGCTTTGTCATAATTATGACCTGTGTGGAGGGAGAGGGAATATTGTGTTGAATAATGCGGGTCATTTGAGTAAAAAAGAGCAAGGAACACTACCTGACAGTTTTCTTTTTTGTAAAAATGAATTTCAGAATCGGAACCAATGTTGAGAATAAGTTTGATCCTTTTGTCATGTTACTTTTGACTGTTGCAATATTTACAGTTTTATATGTGTCAGAATTTACTTTGATTGTCACACATGCATAGACTGCACTTCTGGATTGATGGCATAGCATTGTACTGATCGGTTAAGCATTATATAAACTAACAGTTTTTATTAATGTTAATGGAAAGTTACTGTATGGCGATAGCTATGGTTTATAGCGAAGAAATACACTGTATACATAAAATACAGTAAATAGAAATGTTCATCTGAAACAGAAGAGTTCAGTGCTTTTTTTGCCTGAATGAGAATTGGTTTTGTAGTTCTGTCACAGTTTGCACGTATGACTCTGTTAAAATATTTGTTCTAGACTGTTTAAAAAGGGGGTGAAATGCTTGTTTTCACTCAATATCCTGTTAATCTTGAGTACCTATAGAGTAGTACTGCATCCTTCATAACTCCAAAAAGTCTTTAGTTTTATTATATTCATAAGAGAAAGATAGTCTGTACCGATTTTTCCCGGAAAAACAAGAGTGGCTGGAGGCGTGACGTGTGGGCGGAGCTAAAGAATCACGAGCGCCAGTAGGCTTTTGTTGAGAGCATTTGGAAGCTGTGACACCGTGAGGACAAAACCAACCAAAACAAACCATGGCTAACAGTCAGATTCAGCGTATATGTATGATCCAGAATCAGATCCTGAGGCTGAAACTGAACGAGAGCAGCAGCAGCAACGACTCGCTCCGAGCGGGGCTCGAACCCGGGTCTCCGATGGGAGGGGACGCACTAACAAGGAGGCATAGATATTTGAAGCAGTTTTACTCACCGCCTGCAGTTCCAACACATGATCGTGACCCTTTTTCGCTGGGATTGCATCATCCTTAAGAAATAAACGATACGCAAATCCGTCGTCAAACTGGGCCATGTTTGTAAAACAAGCATTTTCGAAATGCAGGGAACAAACACAAACACTTGCACAACTCCGTTGATGCTCTGTAAAAATAAACTCCATCCACTGGTCCCTTAATGCTGTTTTTTTTTTTTTTTTTTGGTAATCTGTGCAGGGTTGTCTTGCCCTGGCAACCAAAAATACACTTATTTTGTGACATTTCGCGACGCTCTCTGATCAGTGAATGTCTGTTGTGCTCTCAGTGCTCTGCTATACGGGAGCGCGCGTTCTTCCGGCAGACGTGACCTAGGACCCATATAAGGAAATTCCGCTCCATCTAACGTCACACAGAGCCATACTCGAAAAAAACTTTCTGAAACTTCCGACAAACCAGAAGGAGTATTTTGGAACTCCTTCAAACGTACAACTTAATTTTTGAAACTTTGTCCATGTTTAGCATGGGAATCCAACTCTTTAACAGTGTAAAAAACTCAGTATGCATGAAATAGCATTTCACCCCCCCTTTAAGTAAAAAGTGTAAATGTGAGCCAAAATGTTGGGTGTCCACATTTCAGAGATATCCTATTTCTCTCATTTGGATATTCAGAGGCGCCGTAGTGTACGTGATTTACGTCATCACATTTTTCCAACATTGATTCGTCATAAGAAACCAATCCTTTTGTCCCCCAAGCCAAAGAGAAATGATTGTTGACGCTTAGTCCCACCCCCTTGCCCAGATTGGTTCAAACTGTCCCATATTAAACCAAAAAGTAGTCTTTTGAACTACTACTTAACATTTTTCTTGGGAAATATGAACGAAAACAAAGTAAAAGTAAAGTCTGTCCTGAGTGCATGAATACAAACACAAAATAACACATTTGCATGAGAAAACCCTGAAAAACACGAAAGAGTACTTTGACAAAAACAAATCAAAAACAAGGATGAAACTGTGGTACATATCTGATAAAGCACTGGGATTTATGTGTTGGGTCGCTAGGCAATGTCCCGGTAAAATCAATCCTGACACAGATTACAGGAAACGGATCGATCATTTATATTATGTATTTTAAGTAAATAATTATTTAGTTAATAAAGATAGTTTGCACTATTTTTTTCTGTTGCACTCTGAATATTTCTCACTCATTTTGTGTGTAGTTTGTGAATCATTTGCACTGTTTTTGCACTGTATTGTTGAAGACAATTTGTGCAATTTTTTTTACTATATGCTGCATACTTTGTGTATTTATTTTTCATTCTCAGATCGAAAATATATTTCTCAGAAGAAGAAAAAAATGGTTTTGTTATCATATAACACTCTTTCTATTTTCTTTACTCATTAAAATGTTTTTGGATAACAATATTGTATAAATGGCTATAACTTGCTTAGGGAATGGTATATGTAAACAAAATTTTATTTGGAAATGTAAAACACCCAGACACAACTTTCTAAAGAAAAATATCAAAACTTTAGGAGTTTCTGTTTGAGTACAGGGTAAAAAAACTCATTTCATTAATTCTTAGAGAAAACGAAAGGAAAATTGAGACTTTAAACGAGTTAAGGCTGGTTCACACGGCAGGATAATTGGGCCGATTTTAGCCCCGATTCAGCCCTTCCGACAATCTTAGGATGCTCCGATTATCGTAAAATAATCTGATCAAATATTCCTGCCGTGTGTGGTGTGTTAAGACTAATCTCCTCTGCTCGGAAGAATGTCGGGACCGCTCCGATCTCAAATCGGGGATATCCAACATGTTGGATTTATTTTGCCCGATTTCTTCTCGTGTGTGGTGTCCCCCGAGGACAAACAATCACGCAGCCTGTGGACTGTGGCGTGTAGCCAATCAGAAAGCGAGGTGACGAGGCAGTGATAGTACCGGGAAACAAAATCAAAACAGCCGGCGTATATAATATAACAAATACAAATAAAGTCGATGGGCATAACTACATCCACAACTGCAGTCCACCAGAGTACATGGAAACTAATATATGAACGTTTATTTCAACGGTTATTAATCTGTGTAGTACGTAACAACATTTCTATGAGATAAAACAACAACTTATCTCCATATCATGATATAGCAAGTATAGTCCATGCTCGCGTCGTATCCACCTCTTTGACCATCGCCTTTTCTTATTTTTCTTATGTTTTTTTCCCCGTTAAAAACAAAGCACAAACTATGGCCACTGCATCCTCTTTGTCCGCCATGATTGTTTACTCTAAAGTCACGTTTGATCTCGAGGGATTTTGCGAGATTTCCCGTCTGACCTGGGAATGCTCGGGAGTCAGATCGGTTCGTGTGTGATGTGTTGATATTGCCGTGTGGCTGCACACCACACACGGAGCGACCAAAACTGTTAGACCCGTGATTTTTTATCGCCGTGTGTGGGGTCTCTCAGGTTTGGAAAATCTGCCGACAATTTTAAAATCGTCCCGTGTGAACCAGGCCTTAAACTTAAACTGTAATTTCTCCTGTTTATAACTACAGTATATATGGCACTTGATGCTGACTGCTAAAATAGGTCTGAAAAACTAAGAAAAGTGCAGGTGTGTCAGGTGCCCCAAAAATGTTCTAGGTCTATTTGAAAATGGGAAATTAAATAGAAATACAAATTTGTGTGATTGAATCATTACAGCCCCAACACAGGAAACAATATCAAAAGGTGAAAATTTATTGATAAGCAAGAACATCTACACATTTACAAATGCATAGGCAAAAGTAAAACTACTTGAATGTGAGGCAGCTCAACAGTTCTACAGCTTATACAGTTAAATGAAATTGCTTTTTTTAAAGTTAATCACTGAATAGTTTAAGAATAAATTTGTCCATTTATTAAAGAAAAAAATTATCTTGTCAGTGAACACACTAACATGAATCAGTTCCCTTAAGCGCCATTCCCACTTATTCAGTTCCCACAAACTGAACCACTTGCATTTGAGTGTGACATACGTGGTCTCTTTCACTTGTGCATTCCCAAGTCAACCCAGCATTGTTGGGTTACTGATTATGAGCAATTATCAACCTAAATTGGGTCACATTAATGTAGCTTCTTTACCCAACAGTTTCAACCTAGTGTTTGGCTTGAAAAAATAACCCAGAATGTTGACATAGTTTAAACGGGTGATATGACGTATGACGATATGACACCTTTGTAATTTTGTTTTGATATAATAGTGACCCATGCACTTTTTGTAACTGTATAGATTACCAAGAGACCCTACTAAGTAGTGCTAGTGCCTCCACATATTAGTTGATTTTGCCTAGTGAATTGGTTTTGACAGTGTTTTTCGATTTGAGTGCTCGCTTGAGTCTAGCCTGGAAATGGATTTCTATGGAAACGGATCCAGTGTTTTTTCAAGGCATGACTGATGGATAATACTTTCCATTATTTTAGATTTAACCCAGTATATCAGGGCTTCTCATTTCCTGGTATGATTGATGACTGCAGATGGTGTGCTTCCCACGTGAGCGCTAATGTCATTGCCATGTTTATATGTGTTTTAATATACAGTGGTGTGAAAAGGTGTTGGCCCCCTTCCTGATTTCTTTTTTTTTTGCATGTTTGTCACACTTGAATGTTTCAGATCATCAAACAAATTTAAATATTATTCAAAGATAACACAAGTAAACACAACATGCTGTTTTTAAATGAAGGTTTTTATTATTAAGGGAAAACAAAATCCAAAACTACATGGCCCTGTGTGAAAAAGTGTTTGCCCCCCTGTTAAAACTGTGGTTTATGACACGTGAGTTCAATTTCTCTAGCCACACCGAGGCCTGATTTCTGCCACACCTATTCAACATCAAAAAATCTCTTAAACAGGACCTCCCTGACAAAGTGAAGTAGACCAAAAGATCCTCAAAAGCTAGACATCAGATGAGAGAGAGTAATTGAAATCTATCAGTCTGGAAAAGGTTATAAAGCCATTTCTAAAGCTTTGGGACTTCAGCAAACCACAGTGAGAGCCATTATTCACAAATAGCAAAAACATGGAACAGTGGAGAACATTCCCAGAAGTGGCCAGCTGACCAGGATTACCCCAAGAGCACAGCGACGGCTCATCCAAGAGGTCACAAAAGACCCCACAACAACATTCTGGTGCTGTTTTGCTGCTTCAGGACCTGGAAGACTTGCTGTGAGTAATGGAACCATGAATTCTGCTGTTTACCAAAAAATCCTGAAGGAGGATATCCGACCATCTGTTCGTGACCTCAAGCCGAAGCAAACTTGGGTTCTGCAGCAGGACAATGGTCCAAAACACACCAGCAAGTCTACCTCTGAATGGCTGAAGAAAAACAAAATGAAGATTTGGAGTGGCTTAGTCAAAGTCCTGAACTAAATCCTATTGAGATGCTGTGGCATGGCCTTAAAAAGGCAGTTCTTGCTTGAAAACCCTCCAGTGTGGCTGAATTACATCAATTCTGCATAGAGGAGTGGACCAAAATTACTCCACAGCACTGTAACAGACTCATTGCAAGTTATCGAAAACGCTTGATTGCATTTGTAGCTAAGGGTGGCCCAACTAGTTATTAGGAATTTGATTTCCCTTATCTTCGACTAATATTTAAATTAGTTTGATGATCTGAAACATTAAAGTGTGACAAACATGCAAAAAAATAAGAAATCAGGAACCAACACTTTTTCACACCACTTTATCTGCATTCAACTAATCTTTCATGAAGAAAGGCATCCACGAGCGGATACATGGAGCAAACCTATGTAATTTATTAAGAGCATGTCATGATTTTACTTACTGTCTAGTAAGCCACTGTTCAAACAATTAGGTTTTCAATTGCGGTTTTATGATTGGAACAGCACAGGGAAACTAGGTACTAACCAAATATGTTATTTGTCTATTATAGCAACGTATTCTTGAAAAGTAACAGAAGAGTACAGTTTTAGGGGTCAATGCAACCCTTACTGCCGTTGTCAGGGGTCTGTTCATTACCCAAGCCTTTGGCGCATAGAAAGAGAGATGGCAGGGAGAAAATGAGGTTGAGTGTTGGTGGGTGCACCAAGGGGCAAACGTTAACCTGTTAACCCCTGCTATTAGATGGCACACTTTGTGAGCGTCTTTCTCCATATTTATACACACACACACACACACACACACACACACACACATTTTCATGTAATTACAAATTCTATTCTATTGAATGAATATGCACAGCCATTCAAAAGTTCCTGGTCAGCAATATTTTGTTCTGTTTTTGAAAGACTCATACGTTTACCAAGGCTTCATTTAAAATACAGTAAAAATACAGACTATGCAAAATACTGTAAAATAGTGTTAAATAGTTCTCAAGTCTTCAGCATGATCCTTCAGACATTGTGATACAGTTGTGAAACCATTTTTTTTAGATAAATAAACTGCCGTGCTACATGGTCGAACTGGTCTTCGACATCAGTGTCAAAGTGAAAAAAAGTACAGAGTGTGATGTACCTCATGTGAATGCACTGCAGTATCAAAATTAAAAATTATCAAAATTCAATGACAAAACTGAACACCAGCATGGATGACAGTACTTTCTGATCTGTATTGAGTGATTCTATAATTCAGCAACAAAAAAAAGTCATCTGGCTCCTGAATGTTTAATTTAATGGCTCCAGAGTCCATTTTTAAGTCTGGAGTCCTGCATCAGGCATCTCCTGGCAGCAGATAATGGCACATGACCACCACCGTCCAAAATTGCAGCTACTCCATTTCCCACTTTTGTGTTTCTGCTTCTCGTCTGTGCTTCAAATTACCCTCTATAAAATAAATCCGACTGCTTTTGGATTCCATATAAAGAATGTTATTGATCTTCACTAATATTACCAGAGCTTTGTTTTGCTGTGAAGAATTCTGCCCTGTTTTGTCACATAATGAAAAAATATAACAGCTGCCTAAAACAACTTATTCAAGCTTATACAATTTATCCGGAAAAGGTTATTAAAAAAGTGGATGTAATGACTGTTATAAAGTGGATTTACAGGGGCTGTGTTGTTCTGCTGTTTTCCTGTTTTCAGGGCGATATCTCACAGAAATGGCCCGTATTCTATGTACGGTTGTGCACGTAGATGTATGTGTGATCTGTAGTCTCACTCTCAAGTGTTAATGGTGCTGCTCTGCTTTTGTAAATGTCCACTGTGAATCAGTGTTGCTGTGCTAGTAGTGTCTTATAAAGGGACGTTTTATGGTGGCAGACAGCAGTCGCAGCTCTCATCAGTGGTCATGCGGTTTCAGGATACACCTTTCTCTCTTTTCATCTTGTTTTTTTCTCCTTACCTTTCCCACATATCTAATTTCTTCAAAGACATCAGAGGTGGAGACGAAAGGGATGCAACCTTGCATTGCTCCATACATATACAGTAGCCAGAGTCGGCACTTTGGGGGACCGCTCAGAGACTGCTTCTCACACTATTGTTAGCCAAAATGCTTTGACCAAACTATTATATATTCCCATTTGTTTTAGTTTGTTTGAACCTCTATATCTGTCTGGTCTTATAATAACTTTTAGTCTCCATTAGGGTTTATATAAAAGAAGTATTTTGTTTTTGTTTTTAACTAGCTGAATACATTGATCAATAAAAATTAACACTGGGCATAAATGAATATATGAATAAAACACAAAATAGATGTGAAGAAGATATCTTCACAGTCCTCTATGATGCTTTGTCCATCATTTTGGTGTCCGTGTATCTCCCAGATGATGTTGTGGGATGTGATCTGAAATATATTAATTTGTGTTTTGAACAGTTTGTCTTAAATAGTAAACTGTACATATGTATGTATAACAAAGCTCTACATTTCATTTTACGTATTTAAAAGTGTTATGTTTTGTCCTGGCACAGACTCTAAGTGTAGACTTGCATGTCACGCTGATGCCTTCTACAAAGTAATAGTGCTTTTGCCTCAGTACTTAAAAAGGGGCTAGAATAGCTTGCTTTGCAAGGTTTTCCCTGGTGTTGCTGTGCTTTTTCCAGTTCCAGTGCTCTGGGTTTGCTCTTAGCTTTCTGAAGTGCACATATACAAGCACTGAACTCCTCAGTGACGGTCAGAATTTTTTTCTTTTTAAATGAGTTATTCCCTTTGATCAACAAAACCAGCTGAGCCCAGTGCCTCCAAAACTCCACAAAGTTCTTGTTTTTATGAACTAATAAGATTTGATAACTCTTGATTTTTTTTCTCTCTCTTTTATTTCCATTCAGAATATTTTCTATAGCTAATGATTAGCGTGAGAACACAACCAAATGATGTGCCTGTACTCGTGTCTTCTAACGTGAATTCTCTGCAATAACTTAGCACTGGTATTATGTAAGTTCATGCTAAATTACTTCTTTAGTGATAGCATTGAATATGCACACATAAGTGACTGTTGAATTAGTAGAAATCTGTAGAAAAGTGGACATCTCCATAATTCATGTCATCGTCTCTCCCCAGAGAGGATGTAGTGAAGTCTCTAATATCAATATCACAGCCTCCAGTCTCCTGCCCATTAAAAGAGTCTCATTTAAACTGAATTTTGCCTGTCTTAAAAAAAAGAAAATGACAGATGCTGCATGCATGAGCACGGCTCAGTGTGCAAAGCTGAACCTTGCATATGTATTTTGAAGGATATTACACTGATTATAGTGTAATGATGATCAGGATGGTGAAGCCGGTGATTATGATTATAATGAGAATCACGATGACGGTTAAGATAATGATTCTCATTGCAGTCAAATCAGCGCTGGGCCGTTATTAATTGCCAAGTACTTTGCACGTCGACATTCAAAATTGCCCGCTGGCTATTGTGTCACTCCATTTGATGGAAATCTGGCAGCGAGGGCACTCGTGATGAATGAATCGTTGCTCATTTTTCTTGGTTGTATCTTACAAGACATCTTAGATGTATTTAGGGCTTGTACAAAAATTTTCAATACCTAGACTTCGGTACCGGTTCCTGAACAATACTTTTTTCAATATAAATTTTATGAAATAAATTTTAACAGATAATGTTATCTCAAAAAACATTGGTTTAATTTTTTCAGCTTGCTGAAGTTTTTACAGACTCAAATACTAATCTCTTGAGCCACTGCACAAAGGAACAAAATGTAAACACAATAAATCCGTGCAAATAGTTTTAATAAAGTTTCGATAGTTTTCGGTTTTCACATCTTTTAGGCTACATTTACACTAGTGTGTGTTAAAACAACGAGGAGCGGTGTGTTTGTTTACTTATTAAATTTTTTATTATTTTACAAGAACTACATGAAGAGAGAAATTGTATCGTTTCTATTCCAAATGATATGTCAATCAGTACTGCATTATTCATATAGTTTATTTATTAATTACCTGGAGATAACTTGAAAAACACGCATTAACCATATATTTTCGCAATCCTGTGTTTGTCTTCACATTTCATCAGTAAAAATGTTTCTGCTTTTTATTCAGCTCAGTTGCAGCCATAGTTGGATGCTTTTGTCCATATTAGGTATTTCTTGTACGTCATTATTTCTCTGAATCTGCTTTGAACTTTCTGCAGTAGAGTGCCCTCTGGCTTCGAGTATGAATGAAACATGTACTGCAAGAGTAATCAGCCCTCATGATATTCACATCGCCTCATTTTGGATATGTATAAAATGTGAGGTCATGCAAAGACTATCGGTTTTGTCTCGGAATTTAAATTTAGATTTAAATCTAGAAACCTCTACATGAACACACCTGCCAGAAGAAATTGCAGGGGATGAATTTACATTTTATTAAAATTAAATATTTATTAAATATAAAAAATTCAGATGACATTGTTCTACACACAGCAATATAACACACAGGTGTAGTTCTTGCTGTTTGATTAAAGGGCATTTAGGGGTTTAGTATATTTTTATGTTGTTTGACTATATAAGACTTATACGGATTTCCTAATCCTCCAAATTATACTTATCAATCCTGTTTTATTATCATTATCCTTCAAAATATGAATAAATTCAGAACAGGATTAGAATAGAATTCTATTTTATATAAAACGGAATTATTTTTTTCAACAACAACAGTAGTGTTTACAACAGCAATAACCACCATACACTGTAAACTCTTTGATAATAATAATAATATCAATAATATAACTCTAATTCCTAATTCCTAACTAATTCCAGAGTAATTAAAAGATGCAAAAGGACTTTTAAACTTAAGATGTTTTTTTTCTCGCCTCTGTGTTTCCTTTTCAAAACTGTGTCACAACATTTGCTGCTGTACATAAATCTTAAATGTAGGCCTAAATATGTGTAGACGTTACATTATTTCATGTGTTATCAATCATACTGAGAGTTTTCCAGGATTTTATGGCAGGTCACTTTTTCCTGTGGTATTTGCTCATGTCTGAATAGTAGGAGAAGGTGTGAGAATGTATGTTTAACCTTTAGAACGGTTCTTGTTACAAAGCAGAACTGATCTCCCACTCATCCTCATTATGGCAGCTGTGGAACTGCACTCATGACTAATTCATACAGAACGGACCGCTGGAGTTCACTGGGGCCAGAACCTCACTGAACACTGGGTAGGCTCGATGACTTCATCATAGCTTGCTGAGGAGACAAGATGTCAGTTCCCTGAAACTCCCTTTCTCAGTTTCCTCTGCCTTTCCCTCCTCTGCCTTCCTCTCGTGGCTGCTCAAATTCAGTTTCACATTTTCGCAAATATAATAAATTTGAGAGCAATATTGTGGCTATCAGTATTTCACGGATGCTTGATTTGAGCCCCGAGCAATGTGTATCACGTTGTTGGATATTTCATGTCAACAGAGACCTTTTCCATTTCATTTCACATTGTTGGGTATTTCATTTCAAAAGAGACCTTTTTATACACTGTGTATTTGTATGTTGTCATAAACCAGCATATCCAAAGCCCAAAGCCTTTTTTTGTCGTATTTAATCATATTATACCTTTACCCACACCTCATAATAAACACTAAGATGAAAAAGTATGAAATATCACTGTATATTTTTTAGCTAGATTTAAATTGGCCAATTATTGCAGCAATGCCCTTTTAAACGCAATCGATACTGTGGGTAAGAAAAAAAAGGAAAAAGAAATTGCCAATAAGTAGCTTCCTTATTATTGCTTTGTCTATTACAAGTTTTGAGTTTTTTGTGAGAAGAAAGACTTGGCAGCTAATAGTTGAAGTCCAGATGGGATGCTTGAGAAAAACGAATCACAATTGGAGTATCATTGAGGCTGAAAGATTGCATAATTTGTACAAACTCTAATAAGCAGACCACTGGAGACCAGGAACAGAAAAACCTTTTTGTTTGGAAAATGCTACGAAAAATGTGATATTATTCCAGATTTGCATTGAGTTCGGTATTTGGATTCCTTCTGTGTTTGAGTAATATTGAATCGGTATTTGCCATTTATATCTACATTTGCATGGATACTGTTTTCTGTGCTTCAGTTGAGACACAAAAATCCATATAATGTAATTGCAACTTCCTCATTAAAAGTGTTTTTAATTGTGTCAATTACTTTCAGGATGTGGGATATATTGAATGGCGTGAAGATGGAAATGCTATATGTAGTGTGTGTGGTTGTGTGTATCTATCTATCTATCTATCTATACATATATATATATATAGCCAAAGTTAAATGGACAAGAATCTAAATGATTTTGGCTGTATTGGACTTGAGTGTTTGATGGTTTGTCTGGTGGCCTGTGCTCATCTAGTCCAGATTGCATCTTTATAGTTATCACACTATCTTAACCTTTAAGGCAGTGCATCCAGAGCAGATTGCCAATAAACTAGGATGGGGGCTTGGGAAATTGAAAGAGATATATATGAGATTCATAGTAGCATATTAGGAGCAAGCTAATTTAGGAAAATAAAATGAGCAATACCAACAGGTGAAATGACCTGTCTGCATTTCATGCTGAATGAATCTGGGTAGGAATGGGCTGTATGGTCTGTGTTGGTCCAGGGTTTTGACGGTATAGAAAGTGCATCTCTGTTTGAATAGATGACTTCCCCAGATTATATATTGGACCTAATGCTGTTATCATACAAAAGTAAACAATCAAGCATTTATTAATATTACCAGGAACTGGATATACTGATGGAAAAATTTAAAGATTATGGGTTTCATGCTTGAATTTCCACAGTTTCATGCTTTCGGCAGACATTAATTGACCACACTAAAATAATTTAGTCTAGAACAGACCACGTTTATACAAGCTGTAAGTGAACCCATATTTAAGATGATCCCCTCATGTTTATAGTAAAAACAACCCAGACTGTAGTGAATATGGGTCAAGCAACCTGTCCATATTGGCATCTAACTGTAGGCTAAATTTTGGTTACCTTTGAACTCTGTTTCCCAAAGCAAAACCTTGTAACTCCACCTGGCTCCATTCAGAATGAAGCGCCGCGCACAGTCTGGATCTCCGCTTGTTTGCAATGCAAAAGTAAATAAAGAACTGATGTTTGAATCGGTACAGTGTTTTCTTTATTCAATAAACACTATGGCCTGATTTCACAGTCAGGGCTTAGGTTGAGCCAGGATTAGGCCACAGGTCAGTTAGGACATTAAAGTAGCTTTTTAAAATATGCCTTCGATAAAAACACACTTGAGACAAATCAATGGTACTGACAGATTTTAAGATCATCCAGTGAAGGTTTATTTAAGTTAAAACAGCCCAGAAATGCATTTTAGTCTGGCACTAGGCTTAAGCATTGTCTGTGAAATGGGGGGAAAGTCTGTAAAGTCAGTTTTTTTGTGTTTTTGAAGAGAGAAGAGTCTTTTGCGTCTAGTTGTAACCAATATACTTTTGTATGTTTTAAATATCCTGTTCATAGCACTTTATCTTTTATATCATGAGATTTTGGCCAAGTGTAGTAAACAGCAAGAAAATCTGAGCTCCCATATAGCTTTAATAAACTTCAGAACCTGTAAGTTGATGAAAATGTAATGCGATCCACTCACTGCCTCAGATGCAGCTGTTAATGAAACAAAACAAATATTGCCGTTATCCACTGGTGAAAAAAACCATTAAGATTTGAGTGAGATTTTCATCAAATGTTAAGTGCAAGTGTCTGATAAAGCCACAATACCAACTCTGAAAATGCAGTTTTTAATAAAAAAAAAAAAAAATCCCCCCTTTGTATTTTGTTGTTGTTGATATATTTCAGTGATTAGTGGTGTTGTGGTATTTGTTTATTTATCAGAACTGCGCTGTGGCAGAAAAACTGCCTTAAAGTTTGATTGAGAATATGAACTTTGACATCAACAACATTGTTTTTTCTGGGATGAATTTAATCTTCTTTTTAAAACGATGATATAGGGTATTAACTTTGCTGTACTAACCATGCATGATTTTTTGGTCTGTTACAGTTCATATTTGAATGTAGCTTTTTTGTTTTCACTTTCGCTGTTCAATGGGAATAGACCTGTGTCCTATTGGTTGTGAATCACTGCCTTATTTCCACTATTCCCCATCTGTTATTTCTCCCATTGAATAATTTTACATCTCCCTGGAAATCCAGCTGTGATCAGCCGCAGTCACACCTTTAATAAATTTCTTAGTAGAGCTCAAAAAGTAATTGCCCTCTTCCCATCATGCTATCCCAGACAGTATTTATGGGCCCATCTGCCGCTGTCTTTTCAGTTCTGTCTGCATCGCTCCCTCGTGCCTACACTGGCTCTCGGCATTGTTTGACTTGACCCATTGTGGCCAGAGTTTGTAGAGGGCATCACGCTTCAGATCTTACACCAAATAAGATCGATGTATGTTGGACATAAAGATCAGGCTGAGGACCAGCTCCATGCCTGCATTATTTTTGCCTTTTGTCATTTTTTTTCTCCGTTATATCAGCAGCATTCAATGGTTAGTAGTTTGCTGTTTTGATAATTTTTCAAGGTGACCTATTTTTTCTGTTATTTTATGTAATTATTTCTATTCACTGCTGATTATTACATACAGACGAACGTTCAAAAATGTGGTGTTGTTAAGAAAAGTTTAAAGTTTATTTTGGTCACCAAAGCTATATTTTTTCAATTAAAAATATAGTAAGACATAATATGAAATATTATTACAGTGTTTTAGTGCTGCAACGACGCGTCGACATCATCGATTATGTTGACTACAAAAATACACGTCTGGAAAAAACGAGCGCCGCACCATGTTTGCGTCGCGACCGCGTCGCACCACGTTTGCGTCGCGACCGCGTCGCTTCCATTATGAGTGTGCTTATTGCGCGCCTCTACTGGAAATAACGAACTAGAGTGTGCAAAAGACGTGATATGTGAACGGCCCCTTAAAAGACAGCGCGCCGCGAGAAAACAGTCACAAACCACCGAGCTACCCCGAATCAGCTCCAGATCTCTGGAAACCAATGCTAAACCATAGCAGAACTCTGACTACATTTTATGGTTTGTGATCCTAAAGAACATTTTATGACGTCTCAGACAGCTGTAAATTTATGGCTACTGTGGTTTAATTATAAACGCTATCATAAACTCATATTGCCTCTTTATTATTTTATACTGTAAAAAATGAATAAGGTTAAAATATTATATTAGAAGTTGTACTTATATTTTTTTTGTAAAGTTATCTACAGTGTTTTAAATAATTGTTTTCTATTTTGAATATAAATATTAAAATGTAATTTATTCCAGCGATAGTAATGCTGAATTTTCAGCATCATTACTCATTACACTCTTCAGTGTCACATGATCTTTCAGAAATCATTCTAATATGCTGATTTGCTTCTCAAGAAACATTTCTTCTTATTATCAGTGTTAATAAACCTTGTTAATAAAAAAAATCAATGATAATACGCAGTTGCTCTGCTTCAATATTTTTGTTTGAAACAGTGATAATTTGATCAGACCTCATTGATAAAAATGAATACTGATTCAATGCTGTCTACCTTTTAGCTGCTCTAATTGGACTTTGTTGCTTTAGGACTATTTTCCTGTTTGATTGCAGAGAGCATATTAAAGATAGCTAGAATTTGACCATTCATACATGTAACCATGCTTTGCTATGAGTGCTTACTTGGTTCAACTTGTATTTTGAGGTTCTTTAATGTCAACTGGAACGATAATTGTTAGGCTTTCAACATTACACACACACACCTGCTTGCTCTCTGCACACAGGTGACAGATGTAGCGGCTCAATGTCCCTACTGAAAAACGCTTCTCACTCCTCCTTATGGCTCCCCCTCCTCCTTTCCTTCCTCTCTCCATTTCTCTCTCTGGCTCTGTAATTCCTTTTACACCATGACTCTGGCACAGCAGTCTTCCAAATGGATTCTATTTTCTGCCTAATTTGGAAAATGTTTTGTCTCGGTAGATCTGGAGTGAAGAGTGGACTTGGGGGTGGGTGTCAAATTGTACGGCCGTGTACCATGATGAGTGTGCTTTCCAGAATCAGTGCTCGAAACTGTATAATTAGATTTTACTTGTGAATGGAGTTATTAAAGATGCATTACTTATTGTAACCTGGTTTTGGACACCATCAAAATTCGGTTCAGTATAATACAACAGTTAGTTCCGGTCCTCTAATTTTGGCACTTTTGACCCTTGTTGGACTTTTAGAAATGCACTTTCACCCTCTCACCGTTTTATTTAAAACCGTGTCATTATTTATTTTACAAAAATAAAGCAAAGATGGAAAAGCCATGTGTGACAAAGTTAGAACACTATGATTCAGCTGCCTGTAGATCCATTTTTAGCAGCAATAACTTGAAGTAATCATTTTCTTTATGACTTTATCTATCTCTCACATCGTTCTGGAGGAATTTTGTCTCACTCTTTTATACAACGTTGCTCAGGTTTATTGAGGTTAAATACTCTCACCATAGCATTTCAGTCAGGATGACTGGTGCACTTTGACTGGACTGCAGCAACACCTTGATAATTTTCTCCTTCAGCTGTTCTGTTGTAGAATTGCTGGTGTGCTTGGGATCATGGTCTTGTTGAATTACCCAATCTTGGACAAGCTTTAGCTGTCGGACAGATTGCCTCAAATTTGACTTTAGAATACTTCATAGGACTTCATTAGAATACTGTATAGGTATAGAGAGGAGTTCATGGTCGACTCAGTGACTGTGAGGTGCCCAGTTCCTATGGCTACAAAACAAGCCCAAAGTACCAGACAATCCAGCAATTGTTAAGGCAAGACATGGATGTCATGTAGGCTAATAAAATATTTTTAATGCGACCGAATTTGTATTTAATGTAATCAAAATTTAATGCGCAAAACTCCACATTTGAACAGTCAGTAGCAAATACTTAAACTAATAACAAAACATACTTACAGTAGCTGATTCAGAGCGCCAGATTGTCGTAGGAAAGTCTTTAATGGAAACTTCAGGGATCTTATCCATGCACAATTAGTAACACTCCACAGAGAAAGGAAAATTTGAAATCGCATCATATGACCCCTTTAAAACATTAGAAATTAAAAATGCAATGTTTTATATGGTTACATTTTATTTTGGTATTACAAGTACTTCCTGTGTCTGTTTGCCTCTTTAAAAAGAATCACTTTATGTATCCCCCAGTTGTAAGTTGCTTTGGATAAAAGCATCTGCAGAATGACTAAATGTAAATGTAACTCTCATTAGAGTAGTATGCTAAAGAATGGTAGAATCTAGTATGGTACAATAAGCTTATGTACTTGCAAAGACACTTATGTCAGTTTATCTGTTGGTTGACCATCAAAATAAAGTGTTAGCTTATATTTACAGTAGCAGACATAATAATACTCTACTGACCACTAGTTGATATGTAGTTGCAGAGTTACCTCTAAACAGCTGTCTAAAGGGTACCATCAAAATCAATATCAAACAGATATCACAATAAAAATAGTTCAAAACAAATGCGTCATATTACACATCCATCTGATCTGATATCCAATCTTATGGTTGTTTGAGATAATTTATTATTATTATTATTATTATTGCAAATAAAATCGCTTGCAGTAGCTCTGCTACTAAATTTATTTCAAAATGGCAATCCATATACAGCTATGATCAGCTGTTCCTTCATCTTGGCTGAGCTTTCAACGTTGTTACAGGAAAGGATGAAGCTGATTGGTTAGTTCTTGTCACATGACCCGCTGTGCGCTTGTGGCATTCTGAAAAGTTGAGATGTTTTTAACTCGATGTGGTGAAGATGCGCCTGGAAAAAATGAGCGTGTTGCACCGCGTGCCCGACCGCGTCGCTTCCTTTATGAGCGCGCATACCTCGCGGCTACATTGGAAATAACGAACTTGAGCCCGCAAAAGACACGATTTGTGAACGGCCCCTTATAATACATTATAACTATGAGAAGTATAAGCCATTGTAAAAGTGGATGCAACATTCATTTTGTTATAAATCATCATACTCTTAAAAGCTATAACCACAAATAAGTAAATATTATAATATATTAAAACTGTTTTTATGATATAACATATTAGAAGTTTTTTTTATGCATTATGCATTCATTATAATGGCTAAAGAATACCCTTGTAATGTATTATAAATACATACTTCATAGAAAGTGTTACCAAAAAAAACTATTATTATAATCACTGAAGCTGTCTATGCTGCGAAATGTATCTTACATTGTACGTACATCGCCGCTTTGTTTATGATGAGAAAATTTATGGAATTCAGTCATCAAACATGCATGCATTCTGCTGACGAGTTTCAGCAATGACCCATCTGATTTTTCATTGTATTCCTAAGCTCAACAATTGTGTGTGATTGGTTATAATGCGCAACACTGTAAAAACATCTAAAATGAAATACGGTGCAACATGAGCAAATCTTAATTTAATGCCACAGTCGACACTTTCTATTAATTTACCCTTTGTTAGCAACAGACTTAATAGATTATATTTGTTTGTGCAGGGGCATTTTTTTCCCCCAAAACCCCATGGCCAGGGTAAGGCTAAGTTTTCCCCAGCCTTGCACACGCTCCTCCTATGTATCCTTCTATATATTAATCATTCTACTTATTTATAGTAGTAAAATGAGACCTTCTTTCTGATAATAATTTTCATTTTTGGATGAAGTATCCCTTTAACGTTTTTGGGCAGATTTATTTTAATGTTCCCATGTTAAAATGTATGTATTCCTTTTTTGTCTCACCCTAAAGATGACCCTGTCTGTGGGCGATTCACATCTGCTCTAATATTAAATACCACAGCACATTTGCTCCTATGATACTGCATCACTATCAGTTAGATGTGGCTCGAGGCCAGTTAGAGCTTCATGAATGGCAGGTTGGAAGCTTGTTGATGGAAAATGGGTGAAATGAACTCTGCAGGTGTTTTGTGAATTTCCATTTTTGCTCAAAATATCCCTTAGTGGGCAAATTAGAATAATGCATATAATTCTAGGATCGACTAAAAGACATCTCTCTGGGGAGTCCTCACTAGGAAGAGACCTTGGCACTCCGGAAGCCAGTGATTTGTGCACTGACAACTGCAGTTAAGCTCTCTGTAGGTAAGTCTCTGTAGGTAGAAAGAGGGTGCCTCTCTCTGTGAGATGAGAAGGAGGTCTCCTCATATGATTCCACCTGAAACAGAAAGGGTCAAACCACAGCTTTTTCCACAGCTGGGCACCACCAATTAGACATGCTGCCAAACCGACATTAATTTGCTGCATTTTATCTTCAGACAAGATTGCACGCTTGCCCGCTGCTACAGTGTTGACGAATATGGTGTGATGTATCTGAGCTGGAACACAGATGAGTGTTTGTGTGTGTAATTGGAAAATCGCCAGAAAATGCCTTTTCTCTGCATCTTGTCGTTCTCTCTGTAAGGAACACTTCTTCTCTCAATATGAATATAATGAGATATTGTATAGGCTTTTATAACAGGACTAAATATTAGCATCCTTCCCCAGGCTGACATTTGCTTTTAGTATGAATTATACACTGGCTGCTCTTTTCTTTCTCCTTTCATTGTTTCTCAATAAAGATATATGGCTTTTCCATTATACTGTCCATAGTGGAAGTAATACACATCTGCCAAAGGTACACAAGCAATGCACATTTCCTCCTTACAGTAATGCCCAAATGAATAGACCAGTGACCAATGAGTGTGTCCCAGTGACATTCACAAATTATTATGAATTATCCACAGTGCTATTACAGTGCTAGATTAATTAGAACAGATTAATTTCCTTCGTATTTACCTTTTGACTGGGACTTAAAGTACAGTTTGTTGCTAACAAAAACACATATCAACACCTTGCAAATGTATAGCACTGTGCAAACACCAATCAGAACCCTTTAACTGTTTGTTATGGGAGGGAAGATTACTTTTTAAGTGTATTTCACTCCAGATTACAAAGTACATTCTTTAAAAAGTAATTTATTTCATTAAATAACTCAGTTTTAGTAACTTAATCTAAATATTTCGGAATACTTGAGGTTCGGAGTGTATTAATTTAGATGTTTTTGTGTTAGGCCCCTCTAAATAAAAATGTGTAGCATGAATGCATTTAAAGCAATTATAAATGTATAATGTTATGAGAGAAATATATATATGTATATATATATATATATATATATATATATATATATATATATATACAACTGCATAGTTGTATGTATATATATATATATATATATATATATATATATATATATATATATATATGCAACTGCATAGCAATATGCTCACACCAATGAGCACACTTTAGCAGTGTTTGAAAACCACTCAGAACATCTTAGCTGCCACATATGTAGCAATAACTCGGAACACCATAGCAATCGCTTCACAATATTAACCAATATTATTATTATTTTCTCTGTGTGGATTGACTACCACAAAAATAGCAGTGTGAACTAATAAAATAAATATAGTCTTTAAAGGGGGGGTGAAATGCTATTTCATGCATACTGAGTTTTTTACACTGTTAAAGAGTTGGATTCCCATGCTAACCATGGACAAAGTTTCAAAAATTAAGTTGTACGTTTGAAGGAGTATTTCTGTTCCAAAAATACTCCTTCCGGTTAGTCACAAGTTTCGGAAAGTTTTGTCCCCATCACCTGCTTTCAAATATAGCAGCAGTCATATTTCACTGACAAGCTACGCTATATCGAGTTCTTTATCGAAGGTGACTCTTCTTCAATAATGAACTCTATATAGTGTAGCTTGTCAGTGAACTATGGTTCTGTGTATTAAGTGCTGCTCCATTTGAAAGCAGGTGATGGGGATTTACTACTAATCACGGAACCGGGTTTACTGACGAGATGCGCATGATCATATCATTCGATATATTGCCAGCCCTAGAATGAAAGAAAAGAGTAAAGATATAAGGTAGCAAGTACCAAATACATGTGTTTCAAATAAATGTTACACCCTGCTGCTGCTGTTGTTGTTCTTTCAATGAGCTTATTTAAAGGATATAAAATAAATGAAATGCCATATGAACATACAATAATAAACCTTTGTTTTTATCAAAAGTAAACCATGAAACCACAAAAAAACAAAAATAAAGTAGCAAACTGATATTTTTGATGATCTTGATATTTTTACTTTATATTTTTTTCCACATCATGCTAAAGTTTTCAGACTATGAGCCATTCACACATCCCATAAAGGACTGATTGACCATCGGTACCCATCTCACACCTAGATTGCCTACACTTCATAATTTCATCATTGTTGTGTTTAGGGCATATGCACAAGTGTTGCGAGATATGTTTACATTAATCTACACTCCGCCTCCAGCAGTGTGGCAGCGTCGGAATGTTCGAAAACAGTATACCGTCGCTCTCGCCCCTTTCACATATAATCCATGTGCGTTACGTATGTGGTGCTGAAGCAGCACGAACTCCTAGTGCTTTCACACAGGACGAGTTTGCAGTCTGCTACTGATCCGCGGCTGTTTAAGCCATAAAACACAACATTTGTCCATTATTTTGATATCAAATCATGTAAAAAAAAAAAAAACAATTCAAAAAGCTTTTTCAGCATTGTGATGCTCTTTCATCACAGTACAGTAATAATCTTTCATAGACATATTTAAATTCAAATATAAACGATGTATTACTCATGCATTTGACTGCTAGGTTTTTATAATAAGTTGCTGAAACAAGCTGCAACACATTTAAACAACATTAGCCTACTTTTTTTTGTTGGGCTATATTGGGCTTTTTTCTGCCTCTATAAAAGTGCATATATAATGTTGCCTTGTTTCTCTAAAGTTGCTCTTTTTCCCATGTGTTGCGTGTGAACAGTGTTGGGAAGGTTACTTTGGAAATGTAATAGGTTACAGATTACAAGTTACCCTGTTTAAAATGTAATAGTAGTGTAACTTTTTCAATTACTTTATTAAAGTAATGTAACTAATTACTTTTGATTACTTTTTGATTACTTTTCTAAATTTGTGAACATTATAATAAATAAAAGCATATATATCAACTCAAATACAGTTATCTAATAAGCATGTGTCATATGCTGTTTAATAAACTCCTGAAACATTGGTGTTTTTTTTTTTTTTTTTAACTGTTGTCTCTTTATATATGATATGATGATAGTTTTCTCAAAATAAGTAAAATGCATGAAGTGACGGAGCAGTTCTAGAAATTATGTGTATGTGCTCGTGTACTCATATATTGAGACGGCAGAGGTTGAAAACACTGCGAGCTTCAGTAGGCCTATGTGTAGTAAATGAAACTGCATGTCTTTGCCATTAATTTACAGGAGGGGCAGACTGGAAAAAAAAAATCAGAATGGAAAATTCAAACTCATACAAACAAATTCATGGACAATACTATTTTTTGTATGGACCTGACATAAAAAAGGTTTAAATCTTTAATATGGGGACATGTCAAATAATTAAAAGTTCTCTCCTGAACGGCACCTTCACTTCCATTTTTCTCTTCAGTCTCATTATTTTGCCCCCTTATCCATCTTAATACCCAAGATTGAACAAAACTGTACTTTACAATACAATACTCTACAATACTACAATATATTTATAGAAAAATCCTAATACTGTACACGAGTCATGTTTTTCCCTTACAAAAATTTACCATGCTTTTATTAGCCTATATAAAAGCACAATAACCTTGTATGTTTTTTTTTTTTTGCAAATGGATTCGTATTTATTTTTAAATAAATAAATTTGTAAAATAATTTAACATTTTTGGTTACCACAGTTAAACAATAATAACCATGTTCACTGGATTTGTAGTAAAATAATAAAATGTAAATTTTCGCAAGGGTTGTGTCAAAAAAGCATCTTTACAGATTAAACTGACCTGAAACCCTGAACAGTAGTTCTGCTTCTCTGCTCCAGCTGTGCGCTTCCACAGTCCACTCTTTTATCTCTCTTTCGCATTGATTACTCGGAGTCTGATCCAAACCGTTTGGCGGAGGCACGGAGAGCGCGCGAGTCACGACTAACAGATTTATTAGAGATTTAATTATCAAATGGCGGATTCGCAAATGATCGCTTTAGTACATTCGGCAGGCAATTATACAATAATGATATTAAAATATTGGGACAGGTTGAGGAAGACTGATGAAGCTGGCAGGCCACCGGGAATTGTCCCGGTTCTCCCGGTGTCCAGTCCGCGTGTGATTTCAACTGACACGCAGAACGTGCAGGAGTCATATATTGCATTTTGGGGGCTTGATATTCACAGACACCAGTCCATGTCATGTTTTGATTCAAGTGTACTGACCTACTTTTGATTTAGTCATCCAAAATGTGGCATATTCCGTCCGCGTTAGGCATTCCATTTTTCTGACTGGATTCTACGAACCAGACTGTGTTTCCGCATCCCGGAAATTATTAGGGCGTATGTCTTAGAATAGTCAGTGCAATTTGGGAAAGAAATCAGTTAAATCTGTATGTGGATGTGTGTAAATATTCAAATGTAATCCCCTTTGTAATCGTTAAAAAATTCATAAGTAACTGTAATTTAATTACTCATTTTTCTTAGTAACTGTAACTAATTACAGTTACATTAATTTTGTAATTAAATTACGTAACACCATTACATGTAACTAGTTACTCCCCAACACTGCGTGTGAAACACATTAGGCTTTAATTAGTATACATTTATTGTGAAATGACTGCATTTCCGTGTCAATCTTTGTTCATTTTTACCGCGAACAATGCGCTGTCACTTTAATTCAGCGTGTGCAGCACAGCAAAAATAGACTCGGTACGTAAACGATCGCTGCACTGCTCCTGGAAAACACATTGACGGACCGCAACCACGTGCAGTGTGAACGCTGGAATCCGTTAGGAATCCGTTAACATGGGCGCGTAAAAAAATACGCAATGCATACGCACTGCAGACGGTGTATGTGTATGTGTGAAATGGGCGTCAGCCTTTTTGAACTTCTTTTTGCCCCAAATGAAAAATTCGTTTGAAGTATATCTGGGCCTTAACAGTGAACTAAAACTGCTTAATGCATCTTATTAACCACAAAGAAACCATTTAAAATACATACAGCAACATCTAAACAACCACTCAGCACCCTAGCAACCACATAGTCTTGACACAACAGTTTAACATTGTGCTAAAACCACTTGGAACACTGCATCGTAAACACTCAGCGACCGCAAAACAATGAGCTACAACCACTCAGAACACCTTAGCAACTCACACTATCTAGAAATGCCCTCGCAATGGCACGGAATGACGAGAGTTACTTAACTCTACAATCTAGATGTAATGTTTAAAGGGGTCCTATTATGCTCTTTAACAAAATTTTGATCTTGTTTTGGGGGTGTACTAGAACAGGCTCTCATACGAGGTTGTTTGAAAAACACATTATTTTTCACATATCTTACATTATTACATTCTTCTCTCCCCAGTCTGGGATGAACGGCTCGAACATTTCCCGTATCAAATGAAGGCCCGCATTCTGGAATACGAGATGTGCTGTGATTGGTTAGCTGGGCCAGTCTGTGCTGTTATTGGTTAGCTGGGTCAGTGTGTGTTATGATTGACAGCACTCGGCACCTGGTTGGAAAATGTCCTGCCTCTTACCATAGCTGCCAATGCGAGCTTCAGTTCAAATATTGCATCAAAATTAAATCAATCTGAGTGTGATTTAAACCCAGATGATTGTAACCACTCTAAACTCATCTGTCTTGGGAACACTAGCGCGTCTCAAATCATAGTGATAACACTCATTGGCTTCTCTAGTGCAACCAGGTCTCTTCCCATTCGTCGATCTTTGTGATTTCACAAATCCCAGAAAATATGTGTTGTGGTTCAAACGAGTTGTTCGTTGTAGTTTTTCAAATTTAATTTCTGTTAAATAAAATATCTCCCTTTGAATTAGACTTTGAGCTTCGTAACTTTGCAGATATTTTTTTATGCTCAAACAGCAACATTAAAAACAAACTAAAGTTGAAGTGGGGGGGGGGTGGCTTTGGGGTTTGGGTTGTTGTTTTATTTGATTTGGCTAATTCCAGAATTTCTTGACATGTTGCCATAAGCTTTAATTTTAATTGAGGTTGGTTTTATTTCTGTCAAGATAGAGTTGAGAGAGCTGGATTTCCTGAAACACTTTTTTTTTTCTTGGTATTAATTAGCAATTATTGAGTAGGAAGTGATTTCTCTTTAGAAGATGATTTGTTGCCATAAATATGTATGTTAATGAAACCGCCTCTATAGGATTATGACCGCTTTAATACACCATCATTTTGATTTCATTTAGTTAAGGCTTTGAAACCTCTCTTGTGTGTGTTTGTGTGATTCAGTGTGTCTGTTTATCATTCTGTGTCTTAATATGATTGTGGCAGCTTCTTTGAAATATCCCTCTGATTAATATGTTTATAGAATTTCAAGGTTTAATCATAAATAAGATTTGAATAAAGCAGTTGCTATCGAGCTAATTTGTAAAGAGAACTCTATAAAGCATCAATATCCTATATTCATGAAATCGCCAAACCAGACTAAACTCAAACCGAGAACAAGCTATTAAAGGTAATGGCTATGAGTGAAACTGTAATGGCCTGCTGCTTGTGACTAAGCCTTATTTGTTATTCTGCTCACTCTCATCTTCAACGTTAAAATATTATAAATTATATTATTATATTATAAATATATTATTCAGCAAGGACAAATTAAATCGGCATAAAAAGGATCTTGCTGGAGTTTAGTGCTGTTTCTAAAGCATGCTTTCTACCGGGTGTCTGTTGGACCTCAAAACTAGAGTATAGAGCATTATGAATTGTTCTTCATCCGCACAGTAACTGAAATTTTTAACTCTTAAAAGAAAAGGCTCGATAAACTGTTGCACAGATATATTACATCCTGCATTAATATCCCTTTGTGTTGTTTCAAGTGCATCACGAGAAGCATATAAACGCTTTGTGTCGCTCTGTATGCAGTATGGAGCCTTTCATGTTTATAATTCTTTTGCGCAATGAAATATTATTAATAGCTTTTCTTGTTGTCTTATCCATCATGTGTTGCTGCCTCATTACTGTGATAAACATTTAAAAGAAATGTCTTTTAATTGTATAATAGCCTATATTAATAAATATACCGTATATGAATGAATGTATTTTGCAACAATACAAAGAGCAGTGTGTAACATTTTACTAGATTTAGCCCTTCAGTTATTCACTTTTATTTGTTCCCCACTAAATGTTTTTTTTTCCACCTTAAAGCTGCAGTAGGGAACTTTTGACGCTCTAGCGGTTAATAAACCGAACTGCTTGCGTCTTGCGGAAGAACATCGTAGCCGGAGCTTCTTCTCTCGGTTTATGTCTATGAAGAATCACAAAGGTACTGGGTTACTCCCCTGCGGTACCCCCGAAGCAATATAAAATAGTCCGAATATAAACACTTATTATAGGTGCACCCTAGTGATTCAGGACAAGCCAAAAACACGGTTTGGAAAATGGATTCATGGTGTACTCGCTTATTATATAAATTTTTCTACATTTTGAACACAAACAAAGTTACGGACCGCAGCTCTGATTGGTTATTTTTTACCGGGAGCGATGGAGTTTCTGCAAATGGCAATAGGACCCACTGGGAGGAGCCAGAGGAGCTTGATTTTTTTCACAGATTATCTATCTCATATTCTACTGTCAGGACATAATGACAGGTTTAACAAATATGTAAAAAATATATTTTTTTTTTACAAAAGTTCCCTACAGCACTTTTAAATGTTTATATTATATAAAATTATTGTGCACACAGTAGTAACTTTTGCTACTGATTTATCCACTAACATTGTTTATAGTAGTATTTTTCTCATAGATCATTATTATTTATTTGTTGTTTTTCTTTACAGTTAAGTTGTTACTGTAATTTGATACTTTTTTAATCTAAGTAATCTAAAGCAAAATAATAATTATAGTATAGTTACAAGCCAAAGTCTCTATACGTTAATGGCGCGTTACATTGCTGACAGAATATAGTTATAATCTAGAGATTGTAAAAAGGATGTAGCACATGTACTGTCAAGTCAAGTGCCAGTGGATTAGAGACCTTATCCCGCGAGCACTGACGCAACAGAGTGCAGCGCGTGGGACAAGACTTCATAGGCGAGTGCAGAGACTCGTGTGTGTGCGGGATTCAGGAGAATAAATTGTTTCAAGGGACAACAGTAAAATAGAAATATATAAACATAAAATATCTAAGACAAATAAATTCTTTTATTGAACTTGTAATGTAACTAATTACTTTGAAATAAAGTAATCAGAACAGGAATGTGATTACTGTACTTTTAAAAGCAGTAATCAGTAATTTTATTACATTTTCAGAGTAACATGCTCAACACTGTTTATAAGTGCTAATAATCAGCCTGTATGCTATTAATATGCCTGATAATAAGCAACTAGTTAATAGTGAGAATTGGTCCCTAAACTAAAGTGTTACCCTTTCGTCACTGTTACTATTGGGTACTGGCTACAAGCCGTTGCATGAACAATAGAAGAATTACACTGGAAACTTGCAATAGCCTGTAGAACGCAGTTTTAGTCTTTAAAGCCATTGAAGATATTTTGGTGTCTAGTTTGCATGCATGATTTTTTGAGGTTATTGCACTGACGCTGTGATGCCAGTGGCTTTAGAACAGCCTGGGTTTGACACTGTCGGCCTGGCCTTGCAGGTACTAACATGCTGTTAGAGTCTAACCTCTCATGAGATCCTGTTACTAAAGCCAGACATGCACACTCTCTGCCTTGTGTCCCCTGTGGACTCACTGCTGTCTGTTCAAGAGACTTAAGCATGCGCTTTGCTGTGATCAGAAGTCTTGGTTGGGTAATTCGAGCCAGGCTCCTCTGTCCTGCTCTGAAGGAGGAAGCGAAGTGTGAAAATAGCATCCCTCTCCTCCTATCTCTCTCCTCTTCCTTGTGTTTTTGTCCCTGCATTGCACTTCTAGATATAGTCCCTTATGTCTATCTGGCTACGGCACCATGGGAAACCTATAATAATAAAATAATATTGAGACCAACAACAGCAAAATGACACATCAGATACTCATCACTGTAACCCGTGACATTTTATGCTTTTTTTTTTCAGGTGTACATTAGAATCTTGGACAACGAGTGGAATGTGTACCGGCGCTATGCTGAGTTTAGGACACTGCACAATCACCTGCGGCCGCAATTCCCACAAGTCGACACGTTCAATTTCCCACCTAAAAAAGCCATCGGCAACAAGGTATGTACTGCGGGTTTTCTCTATAATAGCAGGTTCTCAGGTTTTTCCTTGTCCTTATATTGGTTAGCTTACCTGAAAATAAAGGATTAGTAGGCAGGTTAGTAGTAATTAGGAGTGAAAAGGGGTTGAAATTCAATAGAAATTTCTATAATTGCTATAAGTGACATACTTTGAATATTAACTTGACATAGCCTTGTGTAAAAGTTGAAATCCAGATTCACATTTTGAATCAATTTCTTAACTTTAGAATTTGGCACAACTCTGTACTGCAAAGAAAATTGCGTCCAGAACAGCATAGCAAGGGGAATCCACAAACTTTTAATCTGACGTAAATGTGTTTTCAAGCTATTCACAGTTTTGGGAAACAATGTATCATGCACTCGAAAGTTGATTGTTGATTCTGTGCACAGCTGGCAGAAAACATGGGCAATGGCAAAGTTTGTAGGCCGCAACATTGAAACCTTATAAATGACATTAATCCAAAAATATGAGATGAAAACATGTCAGCAGAGCACAAAAAGGCAAAATAAAGAGAATGCTACAGAAAAGAGAACCAGAGCCACCCATAAACAAAAACTTTCCATCAGTGCCACTGTCACCACCTGCTACTTACCAGCATGCATGACATCGCTGTTAGTGGCTGGGCCCCCATCTCAGCCCTCACAATATTTGTGTAGGTAGTTTTGCAACAAAAAGTGTGGCAAAACTGCAATGCTGTAATCTGCTGTCTTTGGCTACTTCTTCAGCACTTCCTGGACTGATCGTTTTCTGTTCTGACTGACTGACTGGTCTGAACCACACAACAAGATCTCACAGTACCAGGGGCAAAAATAAACTTTTTTATTAAGGGGCAATGTTTACCCCTGAAATTGAAATGGCATTTTTTTACCTTTCAGGAAATTGCCTTATTAAATGTGTAGTCTTCTATTACAAATATTTAAATTTAAGCAATTATTTTAATCAATCAGAATGCTACAGTAGAGAGTCCAATACAATTTTATCAGCATCAACAAAATCTATCCTTAACTGCAAAGGTGGAAAAAGCATCATTTATGTTGAATTAATTGACATGCAGAAATATATATATATATATATATATATATATATATATATATATATATATATATATATATATATATATATATATAAACACTATATATCAGGGCTGGGCAACGATAAATTTGTAAAAGAAAATTCGATTAATCACATTATTGGTTGCGATAAATTGCAATTAAATGCATTGTTATGTACAAAACAAATAATGCATTCAAAAGTAATGTATTTTGCACTTTTTTTTCATTTAAAAGTAGGCCTACTGCTATATGAACAAAAGTGTATTAACATTTGGTTTGCAAACACTTTAAATAAATAAGGTGCTTTTTTACAGTGTTCCTTTTACATAGTAGCAGGTAAAATATTTATTGTAGCCTAAATCTCAATTTATAACAATATTGTAATTAAATATAAAACAAGCTATTTGTCACTGCCAGGACATTAACGTTTTTATAGAACATATTTTATAGAAAAACAAGTTATGCAAGTTATGTGGCAGTTCTTACAAGCTAAAGAATTCCAAGGGAACTCCGTTATTTTGACAGGAAAACAACAAAATATATCATTACATGTAGCGTGTCAATTCTACATGGTATGCAAGACTCTCTCGCTTGCTCTCTCTTTGCATGTGTGTGAGACAAAGTAACAGTGAGTCATGTGCAGTTACACTAGAGTTTACGGTACGTCAAACACAGGTGCGATGCGCATCCATTCAGATAAACTGAAAAATATTACAGATTGCTTAACAGAGAGAGCCTCTGAAGCTGTGTTCGACAAGTAAAAATATATCTATGCTAAACTCCAACTCACACATTGGCGAGTATAATCCGAGAATTTAGCTAATGAGGCTAATATTACACATCATTTACTGTAGTCACCAAGATGGAATATTTAGCATATGCAAGTGATTTACTCGCAATGTAGAGGGTTGGATTGGTTATAATACTCAGTGCTGCCAAAAACGTGTAAAAAGAAATCTATTGCAATATAAGCGGATCTACGTGTGATGTAAACACAGTTGACACTTGTCATTCGTTTTCAGCTTTCATTTTAATAAAAAACAAAAATGCAGTAATAAATTTAGTTTAACTTGGCAGGGTTATTTTTTGCCCCCTTTTCTGGAAATCTTGAAACATGGTTAATTTTAGTGTTTTTGTTTTTGTCGTGCCAAGCAACCATTTTTTGACCATGTAATGTACTGATATATAGAGCTTTGGTGGCCAACCTCAGTTCTATCACCACTGATTTTGCCACTTTGGAGGTGTTGACACTTTTTCCCAGTTTATCTACAAGGCTGCTGTGCAGTGAATACAAGGGGAAGATTGCTGTGTCATATGTTCCTGCCCTCTGCTCCAGTGCTCATCAGCATCATCTGCGAGGCAGCACTGTATGCACTAATGTGGAGAGTCCACTCTGACAGCACTCTGATCCCCCACCTGTCTTTTCATTTTCCTTCCTTTTTTCCCCCTGTTCACCCAGGGGCAGATAATTGGCTTGTGGCAACGCTTCCTCTCGCTGCCTGTGATTTTTGAGAGTGTGCCAGGCAGAGCCACTGGCCTCTTCAAAGGTAGACTTTTTAAAGCGTAAAAAACAGACTGATGTACCAGGACCCAAACAGGGACCGCCAGCCTGCGTCCCACCTCAAGGACGGCCAATCAAAAGAGTCAATCAACCCCAGGGCTAGCGTGAAGATAGCATGATTTGTACCTGCTCTAAGCACATTAGTTTTGCTCTACCAGCAGTCGTTTGTTGCTCTGGACTTCAAAAAGAGTTATTTTTAACCCTGCGCCACATTTTGCCATCTTGCTTTTAACGTATCGCCAAGGAGTGAAAACAGCTGAGCAGTTGTCAATTAGGGGATGTGTCCTCGAGTAACTCGCTCTGCTCAGTGATAAGTTCCTGACCTCTCAGGGAAGCAGGTCTTTGTGCTGTGCAGAAGCTGCACACATATACATGACAGAAGGAGCTTCTCTGTTCTTGTTTTTTTCAGAGCCGAGAGCTGCTAACTGCCTTGCGCTGAAGTTTTAGCTGAAACTTTGACATGCAAATTAAACTGGAGAGTGGAAACCCTCAGGGCTCAGTTAGAACAAGAATTCAGGGAGAAAAAGGGTGCGTTGAGAGAGCAGGCTTTTAATGTCGAAATGACTGCAACTCAGTGTTAATTTCGTTGACTAAATATTTTCGTCATTATTTTCGTCACGAATATATTTTTGCCGACGAAAACGAAACGAAAACTAAAATAGAAGGCACTGATGGAGACTAAAACTATGACTAAATTGATTGACATTATCGTCAACGAATAAAGGACGAGACGAAAATAGACTGTGACGAAAATCAAATCAGCAGACGGGAGAGATGCGAGGAATGAGCAAAAGAACCGGCAAAACAGAACAGACTGCATGAGAGAAGAGAACCAATCAGAGCCTGACTTATTGAGACGTGAAGCGAAGGTTTCCAGTTTTTATGAGCTCCCGGGAAGTCGGCATTCGAAGAGGTGATAGGGACTTTAAGCAACAGCCTCTGGTGGAACGCCAACGCCATTCTGGCGTTGTATTGCGCCTGCGCGAATTTAACTGCTACTTTGTGACGTTCTAATTTAACGGTCTACTACGGGAGAACAGCTGATTTGCCGGAGTCGCTACAACGTGAGAGGTTGGGTAAATAAATGTTATGTTTTTAGACTTATTTACATCATACAATATTAAAAACTCCTCTTCTGACAAAAGATTGTCATTTAACGCCAAAAGCAATCCTTCTCTTGCTTTTTTAAATTATATATTTTTTTGGATCTCAATAAATGAATTAATGCTGCGTTGCGCTGTTCTGTTTTACCGTTGCTTAGTGACTTTTACGTTCTTGGCTACAGCGGTGTGACGGCAAACTTCCGGTCGCTGTAGCCGTTCCATTCGCAGCTGTTGCTTAAAGTCCCTACTGTCTAAAAGAGCGACAAAATGTCCACAGCTCACTTCACGTTTGACGACGAACAAAACAAAACAAAGTGTAAAGCACGCAGAGCGCTCATTCGTGGCAAGAACACAACCAATTTGAAAAGACATTTACAGACGAGCCACCCGGACATTTTCTCAAATGTAATTTTACAACGATGTTCTTTTGTTTATTGAGCTAAGCAAAATTGGAATAGTGCAGTGCGTAGATGTTGTAGCATTAAATATTACGAACTGAAAAGTACTGTAAAATAGCCCCTTCTTCAAATTAGATGCGAGCACAATACTAATACGTAATATCATGATAAATACATTTGATTAATACTAATGTTTAGTATATTTTATAATGTTCTACTTGTTGACAATATCACAAATATTTCTATATTAGTCATGTGAAACATGAATGTTCACATCCTATCATTATACATACAAATCTAGCAATATTGTAGTATTTAAAACATACAATATTGCTAGACAAATGAATACCTTATAAAATCTTGTTACTTTTTTTATCCACCTAGCTGCCAACTTATTAAATATTTACTTTAAATATATGCACTTATTGTTCAGCTCAGCTGTAAGCTTTAAGGTCCTGGACCTAACGTTATTTTTCTTTTATTGATGGTCAATTGGCAGCTAGTTATTGTTTACATTATCATGACAGTGTTTGTTGCTGCATAAAAGCTTTTGTATCGAAATAAAGACACAGTTGTGTTGAAATAAAGTTGAATTTGTGTTTTATATATTTTGGTTAAGTTTGTTTCCTATACCAGCTGTAAAAAATTGTCTAGTAAATCTGTTATTGATTTTAGTCTTATTTTAGTCGACTAAAATACCAAGCAATTTTAGTCGACTAAAATACCAAGCAATTTTAGTCGACTAAAATAAGACTAAAATTAAAACAAATCAGATGACTAAAACTTGACTAAAACTAAAAAGAATTATAGTCAAAAGACTAAGACTAAAACTAAATTAAAATTTCGTGTCAAAATTAACACTGCTGCAACTGTGGAGGGTTTTGATGGCGACAGGGCTTTGTTGGTAATCATCGGCCAGTTGTGATTAGCTGTCATGTAATTGTTGATTCTGTTATTATTTTGTGGGAGCTCAGCTAAGGGGCTGCGTTCTTTTTCCATGATATAAAGGCCATTTCACACGTATACAAATATGATATCTGATCTTTCACAGACCTGAGCTTTGAGCAGTACTCAAACAGGGCCTGTAGAATCATTTTTCCTGGATCCACTTAATCAAAGGTTAGCAGGGTACTTCAGATTTATTAAAGGGATTTAACTTTTTCGTGAACGTGCATACGACAGTAAGTGGAAGCTAAACATTACAGTTTATAAAGTTTTAAATATGGATATTTTTCCTACACAAACAAATCAGTTCACTTCAAAAGGTCTTTATTAGGAGTCGTATGGAGCACTTTTTTTATGATGGATGGATGCACTTTATTTTGCTTCAAAATCTCGACCCCCATTTGCTGCCATTATAAAGCTTAGAGCAAGGAAATTTTTATAGTGTAACTTTGAATTTGTCTAAAAGAAAAAAGTCATTTACAACTAGGATGGCTTGAGGGAGTAAATCATGGGTTAATTAAATTTTTTTTTTTATTAATTGGTTCCTCATTATCAGAAATACAGAGCTCTGCACGTGCCATGCATACAAAAATATATCTACCGTTCCCACAAATTAGAAATTAGTTCCCTCATTTTGGTTAAATCATACTGTTGTTTCTGGTTTATTTAGTTAACATGGACACAATTTACTGAATTGGGGGAATGAATTCTTAATTAGGGAACACAATTTAACTAAAACGAGAGAACGAATTAAGAAGTGGGAATGAATTCTTGATTTGTGGGCACAATAAATATGTTTTTGTCTGCATGTCACAGACAGGCCTCTGTACACACAAGATGAAATAGGTGAATGGATATTCAGACAGCTTCAGAGTATGCTTATTTTTATTCTAATATCTTAAATGCATGTTTGTGCTAAGTAAAATTCTTAATTTTATGTAATAAAAATAAAATATTCACGAACATCTTCAATAATGGTTTAGGAAAAAAACATTTAAAAAAACATTTTTATATATTATTTTGATGCAAAAATATTCTATTTCAAATAAATGCTGTTCGTTTTGTGAATAAGCATCATGGTTTCCAAAAAAGATCTCTGCCACTGGTTACAATGAGCAGAGTAATGATAAGGAAATGCATATAATGACTCTATTGAGAAAACTTATGCCTCTTTGAAAGTGTGTACTGCTTGTTATCTGTACTTGCTGAATGAACAAGCCTTGTCTAATCTTCATCTGTGAGTCTCTTATTGCTAGTCTCATCATTCATCTTGAGACAGCAGCTTGTGCAGTTACCCATCCAGACCTTTCATGTGCCTCGTTCAAACCAGTGCAACACTAATCCTGCTCTTGCTAAAGAAACTGTTGCTTTGTTTTTCACCACTTAGTGAATCAAATAGATGTGATACTTTGGTGATTGCACAGAAATTCCAACCATGCAATGTTAAATAATCTAGATAACACCTTTTTTGGCCCTTTTGTTCATTCACCAGGTATAAAAGTCTGTAGGAAAAAAATAAATGTAAAAGATTCCTCATAGCTTCCATACATTGTGTTAGTGTGTATAATATCCTTCAGTCTCTGAGACTGTAACATTATTTCATTCTTTCTGGATTGTCGTGAAGCTCTCTTGAGTTTTGGAATGGAATATGAATTTGGTGTCTTGTTGTGTCCATTGCTCCATCTGCAGTTGCTGATCAGCCATACTGACAGCTCCTAAACAGCTGATCTGTCAGAGGCTTGCCGGGCAAACACGCTAAACGCTCCTCAGCCTACCTGTCAAATGTGCCCTGAATACATAGCAGAGCCGCGCTGAACCCAGCTAACCACAGGAAGAATGATGACATCAAAGAGAGGCGACTGTCAGCACTCCAGTCAAACTGTCAACTCATAAGCTCCTCAGCTGTTTGAATTTTTTTTTTTTTTTTTTTTTTTTTACATTTTTATGGTTGAGGGTTTTTTTTTTTTTTTTTTTAAGATCACATTTATAGGCTCCATTTTGACTGCATTTTCTTGTTCATGCTTCAGGACTCTAAAGGGGAGTAAATCTTAAGGGAGCTGTCTTAGTAATTGAGAGATCATGGAAAGTAGCCAGTGTTATCCTGTTAAAAACTCTTGGGATGAGTAGTTGTCTTCACACTGACACAGGTAGAGTTTCTTAAATAGATTTAGGTCAAACTCTCAGTGCTCTGAGATGGTCAGTTGGTTCAGGGCTGGAGTAACATTTTGCTCTGTTGTCCACTTTTGCTGACCTTATAAACTTAAACCATATTTTTTTGGGGGGACGTTTTCATCTCCTCACAGCCTTTTTTAATTTACCAATGGAAATGTCATTAAAAGATAATTTTTTTAGCTAGCTGCTGTCATAGTTGTATAATTAGCTGTTATTGTAGATGCAGCCGAATGTATGTATGTGTGTGTGTGTGTGTGTGTGTATTTATATATATATATATATATATATATATATATATATATATATATATATATATATATATATATATATACATAAATGTACAAATTTTTGAAGAAAATTATATTTTAATTGATATAAAATAAAATAATTTAATAAATAATTATTAATAATAACATGGTTATTAGTATGGAATATGATACTGCAAAATGACTATTATTATTATTAAAAAATGTTTGTAAATTATATCAAATTAATTTAATAACAATAATAATGTCAATTTAATATATTAAGTAATATGATGATGATGATGATGATGATATTACGGGGAAGTCGTGGCCTAATGGTTAGAGAGTTTGACTTCTAACACTTAGGTTGTAGGTTCGAGTCTTGGGCTGGCAATACCACGACTGAGGTGCCCTCGAGCAAGACACTGAACCCCCATCTGCTCCCTGGGCACCGCAGCATAAATGGCTGCCCACTGCTCCGGGTGTGTGTTCACAGCGTGTGTGTGTGTGTGTGTGTGTGTGTTCACTGCTGTGTGTGTGTTCACTGCTGTGTGTGTGTTCACTGCTGTGTGTGTGTTCACTGCTGTGTGTGTGTTCACTGCTGTGTGTGTGTTCACTGCTGTTTGTGTGTTCACTGCTGTTTGTGTGTTCACTGCTGTGTGTGTGTTCACTGCTGTGTGTGTGTTCACTGCTGTGTGTGTGTTCACTGCTGTTTGTGTGTTCACTGCTGTTTGTGTGTTCACTGCTGTGTGTGTGTTCACTGCTGTGTGTGTGCACTTTGGATGGGTTAAATGCAGAGAACAAAATTCTGAGTATGGGTCACCATCCTTGGCTGTATGTCACTCACTCACTTTTTCACTTTATGATGGATTTTTCAAGACTTATATGCTTTTCTTGTAAAATGTTTAGAGATACAATAATATAAACGGTTGTGCTTGTTTTTTGTCTTCATCTTCGTTTTTGTCTTTTTGTTCATCTTCCTTTTTGTCATTTGTTCATTTGTTAAACAAATGTTAAATTCAGTTTAATTAACATGTTCTTAATATGTTAGTAATAGAATGATATAAGCTTTCTCTATGCCCCTCACTTTAGAGTTTAGTATTCTTGTATCAGTCTGTGCATCTCTTTTGGTTCCAGATCGCTCATTTTCACTCATCTGAGTGTTCGTCTAAGTGACTGTGTTGTTTCATGCGTCTGTGTGTGTGTGTGTGTGTGCTTGTGCGGTAGGTTTATTTCATCCTCTCATAGGTTGAGAGGCTGATGGAGGGATTTAGTGAGTCTGTCTGAGGTCTGTTGCGGTCTGGGGATTGGCTGTTTATAGGGTGTCAGAACAGAGATAATGTGCACGTCCTCCCCAGGCACCGTTCTCACTGTCCCTGCTCTCAGCTGATAGCCTCACAGCAAAACAGGACAATGCCAGTGTGTAATACCTGCTCGCTTTACCCACATATGCAGACAGATAAGTGCAGCGATGTATCACTTTTTCCTGGGTGTTTTGTAATAAAGGTATATATTGATGTTTGGAGCATAATATACTTTCTTGTCACACGTTTAACCCAGCTGTGTGTATTAAGAACACGGCCCTATAGACTGTGTAATTGAACCATTTATTTATTCTGCTATTATGACTCATTTTCATTTAAAAACTGCTTATCAGAAAGTGGCGGAGGTGATTTCTGCAACAATAGTAGTTATTAAGCTTTAATCTAAAGGTACAGTTATTACAGTAAACTTGACACAGGGCCAATATCTAAGTGCTTTGCTCAAGGGCACAGTGGCGTTAGTTTATTGATTGCTGCTATCTACAATCTTTAACTTCACTTCCTAAATATGTTACCATTGCACCATACCATCCCCAACTAACAAACAAGGGGTTTGCAATTAATCAGTCCAGAAACGGATGTAAAAATGTTTATATAAGGACACATGTACAAGAAAAAAATGAGAAGACCGTCTTTATTTGCAAGTGTGAATAAATGAGAACTTAGTTTGCAAAATGACTAAATGTCATTGTAACTTGTTGAACTGACTGAATGAATGAAAAAAAAAAATGGAGACCACATCAGACATGCACAATAATATTCCAAAATGAGTAGAGAATTAGTCATATTCCTATTATGCATGCATTATGTCAGTGTCTCAGTACAGTACAGTGTAATATTATTTTCTTCAAGAATCGATCAAAAGTGACAGGATCATCATCATACTAATATGCATCACTTTCATCATACTAATGTGCACCAAATCAGCATATTAGTATGATTTCTAAAGGATCATGTGACTCTGAGACTGGAGTATCTAGTTAATATTATAATAATATTTCTCAATATTACTGTTTTATTGTATGTTTGAACACATAGATGCAGTCTTGTTGGACACAGAAGGCTTCTGTGCCCCCCCCCCCACCCTTCCAAAAAAAACCTTTTCAATTCATCCTGTTGTTGCAGATATGAATGTAAATGATTAGTTTGAATACATTATTCAGATGTGGAGTAATAAATGACTAGAGACGTAGAAAAGATTAATAGCTTGGAAAGAGTGCTTGTCTTAGTTTATTTGAAATACATTTTCCGTGTATGCAGAAATAAAAAGTAGCTATACACTAGTGAACATGTAAACCTCTTTTCAGATTAAAGGTTTAATGAGAATATGGACTTTAATCTGAAAAATGTATGTAAATGTGGTCTAGGAATGAATCTAACACTGGTTATTAATATTAATCTGATTAGAATAATGAGTTCTATAAAAGGGCAAAGCTGAGAAGTCTAGTTGCGCTCTTTCTTAGAGGACCTTGCCAACGTCACATTAAAAATGAATAACCTTTATCTAGATTATCTGTGCACTCACATTTTACTCATATTGTTCATCACATCTCTTGTCTCCAGGGGGAACAATTACAGACCTTTGACCATCCCTGTGACCCACATTTACAATGATTAAAATTAGCAAATGTTCAAGGTTTTTTTTTCTTCTTCTTTTTTACGCTTTGGTGCATACAGTGTGATCTTCACTGCAGCTGGGTTGCACAGATGTAGAGAGAGATGATACTGTACTAAATAGCCACAGGCCAGAAAGAGAGCAGAGATTCAGATTAGTTTAAGGGAATACTTCGATATTGCACAGCCTGTGTCCGAATATACTTTCTTCCCTATTACACAGGATGCAAAAAAAGTATGTCAAATGGTCTGGTTGGCATAACATTTCTGTATTAAATGTATAATGTATAATACATTTCTTTTGAGTAGAGCTGTTGATTTAACATGTTAATTTGGTATGATTATGGAAAAATAATGTTAAAATCATAAATGCATTAAGCGTACCCTGTCCCAGCCCCAGACCTGTATGTCATTACACACTGCATTTTACATTAATATATAAGTGAATTTAGATATTTTTGTAAACACATTTTTGTAATGCCTCTTTAATGCTATTACTATCTAATCGGCACAGTAAATTATTAGATTAAAAATGGTAATCGCTTGATGGCCCTAATTTATATTATATTATATTAATTAAATTACATATTTGTTATTTGAATATAAGTGGGACTGAATTTTATTTTTGGGTGAACTATTCATTTAATCATTTGACTCTGTTTCTAGCACAAGACTTTGAGTGGAGGTTGAGACTTCCTCTTCTGACCCACCTTCTGCTGTGTGCTGAATTATTCACTGAAACTCTGCAGGTTCTGGTGCATTTACTTGTGCATTGACCCATTTGTTCTCATCATTGGCCTTTCCCAACACCTGGTTTGATACATTAGTATCCATATTTTCTTGAGTGCAAGAGTCTAGAAGATTCTTTATGGTTCATAACATGTGGTCATTGTGGGACCGGCTACCTGCATCATACATTATTGATTTTCCCCGATTTGGCTTAAAAAAGGGTTGAGGGAGGTGCAAAAATAGAAGACAGTCTGTTGTCTCTTCTGACTACTTGGGCGCAGCTTTAATTGAACTCCACATTATCTTTGCATTAAAGATGACAGCCCCAGGAGAATCTGCCCTGTTCTCATTAATGCAGTGTTTGCCATTTCTGCTTTCACTAGTCAAAGTGAATAAATTATGACTCCTGTATTTTGTATGCATATGCAACACGGCTGATGCGTGTGCCAGTTTCTTGATCCAAACATGTGCAGAGAGCACACTGGAAATATGTGATCTCTCATAACTTGCTTGGTTCTAATGAAAACTTTCTTAATGAAAAGGTGTCAGAGTGTGATACTGCATTTGTGAAGTACCTTATCCATATCCTTAGATATGGTACCTTAGACCCTATCCTAAACAAACCTGATAGGACAGATAAAAAAAAATAAAAAATAAAATACAGCAGTAGACAAATTGCTTGTCGTTGCATTAATAATGTGTAAATGATTAACATTAAAATGTCTTGTGAATTCCAGTTAAATTCTTAATTTGAAAAGAATTTAAAATGAGGTAACAAACAAAATGCATTTAAAGCTGCGGTAGGGAACTTTTGATGCTCTAGCGGTTAATAAACAGAACTGCTTGCGTCTTGCGGAAGAACATCGTAGCCGGAACTACTTCTCTCTGTTTATGTCTATGAAGAATCACAAAGGTACTGGGTTACTCCGCCGCGGTACCCCCGAAGCAATCTAAAATAGTCCGAATATAAACACTTATTATAGGTGCACCCTAGTGATTCAGGACAAGCTAAAAACACGGTTTGAAAAATGGATTCATGGTGTACTCGCTTATTATATACATTTTGAACACAAACAAAGTTACGGACCGCAGCTCTGATTGGTTGTTTTTTACCGGGAGCGATGTATTCCTGCAAATGGCAATAGGACCACTGGGAGGAGCCAGAGGAGCTTGATTTTTTTCACAGATTATCTGTCTCATATTCTACTGTCAGGACATAATGACAGGTTTAATAAATATGTAAAAAATATATATATATTTTTTTTTACAAAAGTTCCCTACAGCACCTTTAAATGTGAATTTAAGAAAGTCAAATTAAAATTCATTTGTAAATTTGTACAAAGTAAGTTAAAGACAAAATGTGAATATTGGCTTCACAAAGCCTTGTTTGAGTGAATGATAAAGAGACCATCGCAGTTTACATGATACTCAGGATTTTCTCCATCATCGCATCTTCCCACCTTATCTATTCTGTACCAAGCTGAATCAAATTTGTTCATAACCAAAAAAGGTTTACACGCAATTTTTTACTTTGTTAGTCTTCTGGCTTCAGACTTTTACGAGTACTGATTATCCAATTTTCTCTTCTGATAAAGCACAATAAGTGTGTTCCATTGTCTAATTTTCCCTTTGATAAATTAGCTTTTGTGTTCCAGGGTGAAAGAACATTGTTACATTTCTGTAAATTCCAGCCATCCAATTTCCAAGTCATCTTTATTTTTGTAGCACTTTATTCAATAGAGATAGTTTCAAAGCATCTTAACATGATTAAACAGGAAAGTAGCATAATCTGTGATGAATATTTAAATACATGTTCTGCTGTAAAATATCTCAAACAAGACCGTGTCATTATTCAGCTCCAGTCAGTTCCAGTCAACAAGTTTAATTGTGTGAGTAGGAGCTCAACTGTAGACAGTAGTGTAATTATTCAACTCAAGTCAGTTCAATGTTGATTCAGTTTGGTTCAATAACAGAGTTGTGAACAAATTTAGGCTATAAAAACAGCTCTAAAGAAGACAATACTGTTATTATTCAACTTAATTCTGTTCAAGTTGTGTTCTCATCCAATATTGCTGGTGCAGTAAATCGATAATATTACTGAATATTAAATTAATGTTAAACTTTAACTAAGCAAGGCAGAAGAAACCGTCACAAGGAATCCAGATTTCTTCAGGTGATAGAAATGGAGAAGAAAACCTTGGAAGAAACCAGGCTCAGTGGAGGATCTCTCCTCCCCTGGCCAGTTCAGTTTAATTCTCAGTTCTAAATTTTGCACAATCCTGGTTTTGTAAAATGGCTTTTTTAATAACTGCGTCAAAAGTTGGAGTCACAGGATTATGTCCTGAATGCTTTGTAAATCATTTTGGATAAAACCGTCAGGCAAGTGCATAATTGCTCACATCATGCCTGGTTAGTTACTGCAGATATGCCTAGAATGATTGATCGGCTTGATGTGGTTTGGTACAGTAAATCCAGTTTGTCAGACAGTTGTGGGCAGTCACTACGTAAGGTGATAAACTAGAGTAAATATGTACCATCAGTTTTTGTTTTTAGGATGAATGAGGTTATTTCCCCATTCGAAAAGCAATGTACAACCACTTTTACAGCAACCTTCAGTGGGACGGTCAGCGTGATAAATCACCTCTTTCAGTCATAACGGTTTAATTCCCAGGCAGAGTATGATGGGCTGCGTGCGCTTCACTGTACCAGCTTGAATCACCCTCACACTTTGTCATCTTGACGAGGTGTCTCCTTCATTCAGATCTGCACACGTGTCCATACATGCTGCACGTGTGATTGGACAAAAGCGAACACAAACACTTTTCATTGTGTACCACCAGCTGGCAAAAGTCCTGGTCCAGACAATAGCCTGTGAAGATGGAGAAGCACTCCAGCAAGTCTTTAATGGCTATAATAGCGGCGTTTGGCAGGGATTCTGTCAGACACAGACGATCAGCAGAACTGTGCTTTGAGGAATTTGGAGAGGAGCCTGTCGTTTAAGGAAAGAAACAAAACTGGCCCAAAGACAGAAGCCTGAGAGAATTATTTGCAGAGAAACACTCTTGTTTTCTTCAAGAGAAGAGATTGCAAAGTGCTTTCCTGGTTTTATCACGAGTTGTTTGTGTGAATTGCAGGCTGGTGTTTGTGTTAAAAGATTGTCTGAAGGTCCTGCTGAAGCTCCATGCATAAAAAACTTATTGGATGCACTTGCCATAATGCTGTGAATGCGTGTGCTTGGCTTGTTTAATAAGGTGTTTGGCCTTAATGGTCCCTCAGTGAAAAGGTGTTTCAGTATTTTGTTATCCTGATAGAATCCAATTAGTAGCATAATACATCCTCAAACTAGGAATGTGTTCGAAATAAGCCTTTTTTGCTAAGAAAGCATATCAAACCATTTTATATCGAGGGAACGGTATGATATTTGAGCCATTGTTGTAAAGTGCACAAAAAGCAAATATTTGTGCTTGGTGTCATGGTTCTCGCAATTTAAAGAGGGTTCTGACATGATGTGGGCCAGAGCATTAAATTAGCCCTGGCAGGCACAGCCCTCATGGGTAAGCTAATCTGACAGCAGTGATCTCCTCCACATATCCCCTATCATAATCAACTTTTATGCCTTTTCATGGCTGTTGGAGATAGATCACTATTAGAACTTCATGCCCTGATGACACACTAATGCTGAAATGCAGTGGCAGTGGTTTAGATGGCATGCAAACACTCACACAGTTCCTAATGCTCTTTATTATTGTTGGGTGATTGAGCCGTTGCCCTCTGATGAAGTGGGTGACACCAGAGCAGTTAAAGTAGTCCACTTCCCCTCAGCACATGAGACTTGACTGATGTCACATGCGTACAGATGCATGAACTGGAGTATCAAGGCCAATTAATCAGCCATCAAGGGGACATTAATAACATGTCAATCTTTCTCCCGCTGTCCCTTGTTCTTTCTCATTAGCTTTTGATGTCACCCCCACCACAGCGCTGACTTTGATCTGGTTATCCATCAGCTTGAAATGCTGGGTACAGTCTTGTTGATAATGTTTTGATGCTGTAAATTCAACGCAAGTCCTTGCTTTAGAGCTATATTATTATGTTTGGATGAACTATATAATCATTGAGAAATTTAGCAATTTATTCATGCTACTCTAATATATATATATATATATATATATATATATATATATATATATATATATATATATATATATATATATATAAAATATAAATATCTGTTAGTTCTACAGTATTGTCTTTGAAATATGGGTTGATTTTATGATGAGCTAAAATATACTTCAATGTAATCTCTATTGAAACTTGTATGTTATGGATTTAAATATATTTGTTATTACACCTTTCTAATGTTTAAATTGAAATTTAGGACATGTAAAATATTAACTTTCAATGTAATATAAAATAACACCACAGGTAAAATGATCAAGTACTTTGCAACCACTTCATAATAAGTAGTTATTTGAAGCATGACTGAAGATGATCCGAAAGAATGATTTAAAATGTACTTTAAAACATTTAGTTTGGCATTCTATGAAGTTCACTTTTTAAATGATGTTCTTAAGATTGTTAAGAAACATACACATTAAGATGCATTCCGAGTACTTTTAAGTGGCCTTTTATTTAATTAATATGTTGTCTGCAAGTACCGTTTTTTTATATACTTACTTTTAAGATGTTAAGTTGAAGTTTCAACTTTCAACTTTTTCACAATGGTTGGAATGACATTAGTGGAAGTGAACAATGATAATTTTATAGCTGAACTCTCCATTTAAGACACTTGAATTATGTGTTTGTTTCAATTTATAGGATGCAAAGTTTGTAGAGGAGAGGAGGAAACAGCTGCAGTCATACCTGCGTATGGTGATGAATAAACTGATCCAGACACTGCCTCAATTCACTGCCCAGCCCACAAAGGAAACTTTACTGCAGTTGCTGCCTTTCTGCCAGTGAGTACATACACACACTGACACAATAATTCACATGCAATAAACATCAACTTTGTGTAATTCAGCTCCTTAAACTCTATTTGACACTGTATTTAAGTGCCTCGATGGATGATACATGCCATTTTGAGTTGTCACTCAAGTAGGCCAATGCAGTCAAACTTTCAAATGCCACAAATGCATGCTGAATAAAGAAATGACACACAAGGGGAATTCACCAAGAATTAATTGAATCCACTTATAGTGCCACATTCATGCTCGCCATTTGTGCTGCATATGATTCACTAAAGGAGGAATTCATTTTTTCTTTTGTATTGAACAGTTTGCATGCTAAAATTCACAATTCACAAGTATACTCGACTGCATGCTTTCTGGATATATCCCCCATTATAATGCTTTTCCCCATCATTTGATGAATTATTACTGCTATGATGAGTAGGAAATGTACACAAATGTGACGTTTTAATAAACTCTATTTCCCGCTTGCTTTCAGTGGGCGGTAATAGTATACCGTTAATTACGGCAAGCATATAGCTCTCACTTTTACAAACTTCCTAAAGCCTTATTTGCATAGACAGGTGTGTTTGTGCTGAAACGAATGACAGTGACTTTATTTTAAATACCCATTGCTCTATTTCAGCACCTGGTTAAGATAGATTACGATGGTTTGTGAATATGACATGCGTTTCTTTATTGAAATCCCACGCTGCCAATTTTACACAGAACAAATTGCGTCACCAATCATCTCAACAGCTGTTCTTTTATAGGAAATTTGATTTGCTTAAAGGACCACTCACATCCTGCATTTTACCGGCTAATTGTCTGTTCTGATTGGCTCATTGATTTATCAGGTCAGATTTCCTTTCACATGCTGCATCTCATTGGTTTATTGTTAGCACTGGGTCTTGCAGCATGACACGATTACGTAAAGGAAATTAATAAAATAAATAGATTACCCTCACATCAAATTTGATTTAATTAAAAGAGACCATTGGCACATTGTGAGAAGATAATGGCTCTTTGCTTGGAATGACTGGAGTAGGGCTGGGCAATATATCTAACGATGGCGATTTATCGGTAATCATGGAACCGGATTTACTGACTAGGTGCGCACGATCATATCATAAGATATATCGCCCAGCCCTAGACTGGAGATAATTTGAGTGCTACGGATAGATGAGTCCAGTTACTTTTTAGTTGGGGAGAACTAACTGAATTGGATTTCCTTTGTGTAGATACAGTTCACTAGTTATGTTTCTGCTTGTGTTTCTGATCATGCGGTCTAGGAAATGTGTTTATTCTCAATAATAAACAGTGTGATTTATGTGATTAACAGTTCTGTTCTTGTGGTCTGGAAGTGGCACTCAGACCTGGAGTAGCTGCTCACAGTCATTTTAAACACATTAGTGCTTACATATCCATTCCATGCCAATAAAGCAGCCTCCTGGCAAACAGACAGAGTGGAAAGCTGTCACACAGAGGTTATAGTAAGCTCGCTTTGCCAACTAGGGAATCCTTTCATTTTAAAACAGCTCTTGTGTGCCCTTTCCTGGCATCTCCTGACTGTCACTGTCAGTTTTGAGTGGGTATGACAAAGGTCTTTTAAAAGATATTCTTTTGAGAAGGTTTCTGTGGAACAAAAAACGTTTTCAGACTTTGAGAGACTTCAGCTCTGAAATGGAAGACACTTGAAGTCTATACATCTTTATAGTGCAGGGCTGCTTTAAAGAGTTCCCAGCAATGGTGGTCTCACCATGGGTCATCGTTTTGGTTTTGATGGGGCTCTAGTGGCAGTTTTGATTCACTTGGTGCTCTAGGCAATATTAGACATGACCAAAGACAAAACACTTTTTAGCAACTTGAAGTTTAGGATACATGTACAATCAGGTTATTGTGTGACTGTGTGTACTGTATGTAGATAGATGCTTTTGTTGATAAATAGACATTTTTCTCGATTTATTGACGAGAACAGCATTCATTTGAAATAAAATTATTTTCAATGTAATGTTAAATCTTACAAATGCCTTTACTGACACTTTTGATTCATTTATTGCATCCTTACTGAATAAAAGTTTAGCGTCTTTCAAGAAAACTATAGCGTACAGTACATATAATGTTGTATATTATTGTGTTTGTCTGTGTATATACACTCACTGTCCATTTTATTAGGTACACCTTGCTAGTACTGGGTTGGACCCCTGGGTTGGACCTTCAGAAGTGCCTTAATTCTTCATGGCATAGATTCAACAAGGTGTTGAAAACATTCCTTTGAGATTTTGGTCCATATTGACACTGTAGTCATAATGGATGGACATGGTCAGCAACAATACTCAGGTAGGCTGTGGTGTTTAAATGATGCTCAATTGGTTCTAAGGGGCTCAAAGTGTGCAGAGAAAATATCCCTCACACCATTACAACACCAAAAGCAGCCTGAACCATTGAGACAAGGCAGGATGGACCCATGCTTTCATGTTCTTTATGCCAAATTCTGACCCTACCATCCGAATGTCGCAGCAGAAATCAAGACTCATCAGACCAGGCACCGTATTTCCAATCTTCTATTGTCCAATTTTAGTGAGCCTGTGTGAATTGTAGCCTCCGTTTCCTGTTCTTAGCTGGCAGGAGCGGCACACGGTGTGGTCTTCTGCTGCTGTCGCCCATCTTCAGGGTTTGACGTGTTGTGTGTTCAGAGATGGTATTCTGCATACCTTGGTTGTAACGAGTGGTTATTTGAGTTACTGTTGCCTTTCTGACATCTCTAACCAGTCTGCCCATTCTCCTCTGACCTCTGACATCAACAAGGCATTTTATCCACACAACTGCCATTCACTGGATATTTTTTCTTTTTCGAACCATTCTCTGTAAACCCCTGGAGATGGTTGTGTGTGAAAATCCCAATAGATTAGCAGGTTTTGAAATACTCAGACATCCCATCTGGCACCAACAACCACTCCACGATCAAAGTCACTTAAATCCCCTTTCTTCACCATTCTGATGCTCAATTTGAACTTCAGGGAGTCGTCTTCACCACATCTAGATGGCTGAATGCACTGAGATGCAGCCATGTGTTTGACATCTAATTAGCACCTTGTGTTACCAAGCAATTGAACAGGTGTACCTAATAAAGTGGCCGCTGAGTGTGTGTGTGTGTATATATATTAGGGGTGTAAAGGTATGCAATAATCATTGTTCGCTACGTACCTTGGTTTTAAAGTCACGGTTCGGTTCATTTTTCGGTACAGTAAGGGAAAGAAATACAAACATTAAATTGCAGGTTGTTTATTACTATAAACTTTTTTTTAACAGTTTAGCCTACACTTTTTTAAAACACTTTTTAATAAAATAAATAATAAAATATAATTTATAATAAAATAGAAAAGAATAAGAAATAAAATACTGCTGCAAAGTTCTCCACTAAATAAAATACTCTGTCTCAAACCAATATCATATAATAAAATATAATGAAAAATATAAATAAATAACTATTTTTTTTTTTGCGCTGAACGTGGATACTTCCACAACTTAATATGTTCGTTTTGAAACATGAAAATGTACCTATGTTCCCCAAACAAAATATTGCATTCGGTCATTCAGTATACACGTGCACCGTACCGAAAGCACTGTACCGAAACGGTCCGGTACGAATAAACTTACCGTTACACCCCTAAAATATATATATATATATATATATATATATATATATATATATATATATATATATATATATATATATATATAATATTTTTAGATGGATTATTTATTTATTTTGTATTGTTTAAAATCCACCTTGCCCAAAAATCTTAGGGAAGAGGTTGATTGGACATTGCTTCTAGTCTCACACAGAGAATTATTGACGATCCCAGTGTTTTTCCAATTGAGAGGGGCCACATCCAGTAAGGCTCGATTCAGTTTCAGTGTGGTTGAGCCGTTTCAAATTTGCTTCATAGATGTTACCCACCTAAATCCATAACAAGAAGCCTCTACAGCAGAGTTGCAGGGGCTAGACCGATAAGAAAGGCTTGTTCCATGGATAAATGAAGAGCCGAATCTCTGTTCTTAGAGGTTATGTAACACGTGGACAGTCTTTCAGCAGCTACTGTTTAGACTGCAGATCAGCCTCCTGCTGCATGGACCCATTCAATAGTATCTGCGTGAGAGAGAGAGAGAGTCTGTGTTGCTTTGTGAGGAGCTGAGAATGGATGGATGGAGAGATAGATTTACTGGTGGGGGGCATCACAGCACCCCATTTACCTGCTTCCAGCGTCTTCCCTGCTGCTCCAGCCTGATTGAAAGCTGCTCAGCACTTCATTCTTTTAATGTTTTTTTTAGCTCTCTCCCTCATTCTTTCCCCTCGCCCAGCTCTCGTCTTTTCTCTCAGCCCTATGCCAATCTGACAGCAGCAATACAGTAGAGGAGAAGCCGATCATGGCGTGTTCTGTGTTGCATAACCACACTTCTGGCTTCCTGTTCAAATTTAATTTTCTTTGAAACCTTTTGAATGTTATTAGTTATATGTAATCAGTATAGCTAGATTAGCCTGCTCTCAGACCAACGGCTTCATAATGGTTGTTCCATCATACCCTCACAAAGGTACCTTTGACACAAAGGTACTTTTGTTTTTGGTCCTTTTTGAGAAAATTACAAATTTCCTACCCACTTTAAGATTATCCAGTTGCAGAAAAAAGTATGTGATCATAGATATTTGCATAAATTGGTTATAAAATTTGATGCCTCGTGGGATAGAACGAATGTGACTGTATCCAATCAAATTCAAACTGTTATTTTGAGTGCCAAACATTAGTAATATAGAACCACAGCACAGAGCAAGTAACTGTTTTTTTTTAAATCTGATGCACATACATTTTCAAAAAAAAAAAAGAAGAAAATTTTGCATTTTCTATGGATTTATTAAATTTGATTTTATTTCATTAAAAAGTGAATATTAATATTAAACATCATAATTATTCATTTAGATTTTTTATTATTAGTATCATTAAGCTCTGATAGCTCTGACTCCGGTTGACTCCAATTAAGCTAGTCATTAACCCTGGGCTCATTATAGATGCAAAATTCATTTACTTGCACAACAAGATATTCATGATGTAGTTAACAAGGAAAAATGAAATAAAACCAATAGGCCTACATCAGTTCTACAGCACTATTGTGGCTGCTGTGTATTTTTTTTTTAATAAATGTAATTTATTCTGAAGCAGTACTATGATCAGTGTTCTATCGGGTCTAAACAAATTTCTAGGACACTTTTTAACTTTATGAAGGGCAATATTTTCCTAACCATATTTAATGTGTGTGTCATCATTTGTCAAATTCGTACATTTTATCAGTACATTCAGTTAGCATAATACGACACTGTATGGTTGTTACCATTCAAATGAAATCAGTATCAAACTCCATCTTTCCATGCAGAGGAAACACAGAAGCTGCATTGCCGACACTTTTCATTTAATTTTTCACTTTATATGCGACAGTGTGAGAACCATAAAATAAACATTATATGGTTGAAAACAGTAAAACAGCCAAAGCACAAATGCAAATTTGAGTTGAGCAGCTGATGATAATGTGATCGTATCAAATGTAAAAATATTATTTATAAATTAGGCTTTTTTTTTGTCTTTTGGAAGCTGCATTCAAAATCCACTCTGCTCGGGGGCTCTCATGGACGGCGGGGCCCCAAGCAGTTGCGTGGTTTGCGTGGTGCCTAAACATGCTACTGGTCACCATTTGCACTGAAAGTAATAAAATCAGAATCATTCTCGCCAAAGTTTTGGTGCTGCCCTAGTTATTGTTTGTTATTGACATTTTGACATATAAGTAATTTTAACAGAAATCCATTGTACATCCACACACGTTTTTTGCGCAAATCTAGGTGCATTCAGTTTGATCAAACCATTTATTTGCTCTTCTCTGTGTTTCTATACTCCTAAAATGTCTGGCACTCACTTTACACATAAAGCTCACACCATCACTGTTTGAATTAGATTGGATGCAGCCACACACTTTCCATCCCATATGTCCAAAGTTTATGATGCCTTGGCTTTTTCCTTTAGCCACAGTCACATAAAAACCATGATTCTTAGTGCAGCGCTGGATTTTGACAGCTGATACAGGCACACAGCTCTCAGACACACACACCACTTCTCTGTCACTCATCTATGGCAGTCTCATGAATTTGCAGCTGCCCTCCTTCCCACCTGACACCTTTAATTCTGACCCAATGTGTATTTTTCCCTTGTGCACCTTCCTGCTCACTATCCGCACCATCAAAATAAAGAAAATGAAAAGAAGATGCTGTAGAATAAAATTGAAAAACAAAACAACATGTCATCAATATAGTGCTACAGTGAGGATGTCAGAAGTTACAGTATTTCATCTATAAATGCTTTTAGTTAATCATTATCTTATTTTATGGCACACAGAGGTCTACAGTATATTGTTACATTATTTATTTATATTTATTTGGGAGAAGGCACCATGTGAGCCATGACTGCCACTGGCTCCTAGACTCCTCAGCTCATGAGTGGCATACTGTAGTTATCATGGTATCCAGGCTGGAGTTGTCTCTGTACGGTGAGCCGCAGCTGTGTATAATGCATAGTGCCTAACCCTCAACTGCAGCTGATGTCTATACAGCCCTCCCTCAGGAATCACACTCTGTCTCTGACACACTTTCAGCCTCGGGGGGCTTTCCGCTCGGGGCTCAACTCGCAGACATCTTTCAATTTCAGTTTGTTAGCCATGAGTTCTGGGTGATGTCAGTGTGCGGCCTGTGAGGATGTAAGGAAAGCATGTTATTGCAAAGAGCTTGTTTCATTGTTTATTTACCTGCAGTGGGGACTCTGACACACAGTAGCATTTAGTTATTGTAAAGAGAACATCTACGAACCGTGCTTCCCTGCTCCGTTTAAGCATTTAGGTGCCTGGTGGGAACTATCTGTTTTCCAAAGGTATTACAACACAAATGAACACCTGGAGTCAGGCAGGAGAAGAAAGAGCAAAGTGCCCATGGGGTTTACCGATGTTTGTGTTTGTTCTCTAACAGGGACAACCCCACAGCTAATGAGAGTGGTGCCAAAACTGCCCGATCCAAAGCCTCCAGCCGATTCCCCAGACTAGGCCGCAACTCTGGCCGTGAAGCCCGGAACCCCGAACCCCAAAGCGGTGACCTTTAACCTCTGAGCGCAATCCTCAGAGCTCATCAGTATGGATGCACCGAGCCAAGGACCTTCTCTTCTATTATGGATGTACATAGCGCCACTGTTGGGGACTAGCTGGGTCTAGAAACGGCGAACAAAATCGGCAAGAAAATGTGGTGTGTATCGGTTTAGTGGCAGAGGTTTCGGTTACTCTTGTGCCTAGCAATTATAACAGATGTTGTTTTTGGGAAAAGTCGGGACGTCATTTTGACTAACAGCAGTGACATGAAACTTTTATGAGACTGTGATGAGAATTGTGCGATTGTCTGGAAATAATTTACACATATTATTTGACACATGGGACTCAATTCTATCTTTCTGTTTGTATACATTTTGTTACCCCGCTCTGCTATGTATGAGGCACAAAGTTAGATGTAATTTTTTTTAGGTCTGCACTTATAATATATATACAATACAATCACTTTTCATTTTCCTGTTTACAATAAACCTGAAAAACATGTTTTAGATTTTAGATGAATGTCCGGTGATGGTCAGAATGTGATGTGTTAGTCGGGTCTGGGCTCTCGTGCTCCAGAGTCCTTGTCTTCTGTTCCAGAAAACCTTTCATTGGAAATCTCCCTGGCTGCCATTATCCTGTATGTCCTCAAGAGTACTTTTCCACAGAAGCCGGCTGGATGGGGCATATAAGAGAATTTCATTGCATCTGAGTTTCCACTGAGAGATCATTTTGCCCTATTTTAAATACAAGCACAATAATGATTGGGATTCATTACTAATAAATAGTATTTATGGTTTTAATGTTATGTTGTAATGTCAAAGAAAGGAACCATGATGTGTTTAAATGAATAAATATCAAACTGAATGTGATATAGGATTGCCATCGGATTCTGTTTAGTAAAACATACAGTAGCAGATCTGTTGTGTGCTTTGCATATTTGTCTATTTGCAACCTTTTGTACTACAGTAGTAAGCAACTCTATGTCATGGTTTTTCTTAAACAGTGTATCTTTTGTCCTACATGTGACAGGGCGCAGCTGTTTTGCAGCCGCAAGAATACATGAGCTTAATGAATACATAAATAAATACAAGTTCCAACACACAATCGGTTTTTGTGTCAGATTTGTAAGGTAATTTGAGGTTAGTAGTGCTGCAAGACTGCTTTTGCTCCATTTCAAGTAAAGAAAATAAGTGTTTTAATGGCTTAATGTACTAAAAAAACTTTATTTTACAGTATGTATACTTACATGTACTTATAGTGCACTTACAGTGTATTTATCTTAGAAAGTTCTGGTAATACAAGGTAACTACATGGGGTAGGTAATTACCTAGTTATTAGATAGTTATTGTAATTACTATAATAAGTAACAGGACTGTAAAATAAAGTGCTACCAAAATCTAAATGAAAAAGTGGTCCACAATGGCTTCTTGTGAGCTGTGTTGCCATGGTAACTTGAAACAAAATCAGGAGGATTTTACGCAACACCTCCAGGTCAATAAGAAAAAAATGGGTTGTCTTTAATTATTGGTCCTTTCACAAGTTTGTCACGTGGTTTTTATTCCAAAAAATGGTGATTGCAAGGCAGCAAGAGATTAGTGTTAGGAATAGTTCACCCAAAATAGAAAAATATGTCATCATTTACTCACCTTCAAGTTTTTCCAAACCTGTATGAGTTTCTTTCTTCTGTTGAACACAAAAGAAGATTTTTTTTTGACAAATATGGGTTACCAAACAATTGATGGTAGGCATTTACTTCAATATTTTTATTATATTTTTTTCTATATGTTAATCACTGGCTACCGTTAACTGTTTGAACAATTTCCCAGCATTGTTCAAAATACCATCGGAACAACTTGAGGGTAAATAAATGGTGATAATTTTCATTTTTTGGTGAACTGTCCCTCTAAAATTGTACGTTTTGTTGTTAGGCTTTGATTCTGTGTAAATGAAATGCTGCATCAGAGGTTTGCTGTCGTCACAATCACAATAATCCACAAGTAATCCAGTCGGAACCTGAATTTTTGAATACACGTATAATACAACTGAATGTAATATGAGCGACAACTGGGTAGTCACACTGTTTTCTCCCATAAATGATTTGGCTACAAAAAGTTAATAATCAAATCTAGCATTTTTGCTCAGAAGAAAAACAAAATGCAGTTAATTTAACATAGTGTGGTATGTTGTCACACCAAATATTTTTAAATGCCTTTAAAGGGATACTCCATCCCAAAATGAACATTTTGTCATTAATTAATTTACCCCCATGTTGTTCCAAACCCATTAAAGCTTAGTTTGTCTTCAGTACACAATTTAAGATATTTTGGATGAAAATCGGGAGGCTTGTGACTGTCAAGTAAATAAAAGTGGAAGAAAAAGTGACGTGACATACAGTCAAGGATGATGACCCATGCTCAGAATTCATGCTCTGCATTTAACCCATCCAAAGTGCACACACAGCAGTGAACACACACACACACACACACTGTGAACACACACCCGGAGCAGTAGGCAGCCATTTACAGTATTGTTCAAAATAATAGCAGTACAATGTGACTAACCAGAATAATCAAGGTTTTTCGTATATTTTTTTATTGCTACGTGGCAAACAAGTTACCAGTAGGTTCAGTAGATTCTCAGAAAACAAATGAGACCCAGCATTCATGATATGCACGCTCTTAAGGCTGTGCAATTGGGCAATTAGTTGAATTAGTTGAAAGGGGTGTGTTCAAAAAAATAGCAGTGTGGCATTCAATCACTGAGGTCATCAATTTTGTGAAGAAACAGGTGTGAATCAGGTGGCCCCTATTTAAGGATGAAGCCAACACTTGTTGAACATGCATTTGAAAGCTGAGGAAAATGGGTGGTTCAAGACATTGTTCAGAAGAACAGCGTACTTTGATTAAAAAGTTGATTAGAGAGGGGAAAACCTATAAAGAGGTGCAAAAAATGATAGGCTGTTCAGCTAAAATGATCTCCAATGCCTTAAAATGGAGAGCAAAACCAGAGAGACGTGGAAGAAAACGTAAGACAACCATTAAAATGGATAGAAGAATAACCAGAATGGCAAAGGCTCAGCCAATGATCACCTCCAGGATGATCAAAGACAGTCTGGAGTTACCTGTAAGTACTGTGACAGTTAGAAGACGTCTGTGTGAAGCTAATCTATTTTCAATAATCCCCCGCAAAGTCCCTCTGTTAAAAAAAAGGCATGTGCAGAAGAGGTTACAATTTGCCAAAGAACACATCAACTGGCCTAAAGAGAAATGGAGGAACATTTTGTGGACTGATGAGAGTAAAATTGTTCTTTTTGGGTCCAAGGGCCACAGGCAGTTTGTGAGACGACCCCCAAACTCTGAATTCAAGCCACAGTACACAGTGAAGACAGTGAAGCATTGAGGTGCAAGCATCATGATATGGGCATGTTTCTCCTACTATGGTGTTGGGCCTATTTATCGCATACCAGGGATCATGGATCAGTTTGCATATGTTAAAATACTTGAAGAGGTCATGTTGCCCTATGCTGAAGAGGACATGCCCTTGAAATGGTTGTTTCAACAAGACAATGACCCAAAACACACTAGTAAATGGGCAAAGTCTTGGTTCCAAACCAACAAAATTAATGTTATGGAGTGGCCAGCCCAATCTCCAGACCTTAATCCAATTGAGAACTTGTGGGGTGATATCAAAAATGCTGTTTCTGAAGCAAAACAAAGAAATGTGAATGAATTGTGGAATGTTGTTAAAGAATCATGGAGTGGAATAACAGCTGAGAGGTGCCACAAGTTGGTTGACTCCATGCCACACAGATGTCAAGCAGTTTTAAAAAACTGTGGTCATACAACTAAATATTAGTTTAGTGATTCACAGGATTGCTAAATCCCAGAAAAAAAAAAATGTTTGTACAAAATAGTTTTGAGTTTGTACAGTCAAAGGTAGACACTGCTATTTTTTTGAACACACCCCTTTCAACTAATTGCCCAATTGCACAGCCTTAAGAGCGTGCATATCATGAATGCTGGGTCTTGTTTGTTTTCTGACAATCTACTGAACCTACTGGTAACTTGTTTGCCACGTAGCAATAAAAAATATACTAAAAACCTTGATTATTCTGGTTAGTCACATTGTACTGCTATTATTTTGAACAATACTGTATGCTGCGGTGCCCGGGGAGCAGATGGGGGTTCGCAGTCTAGCACAGAGAGTAAATTCACAGCTGAGTGAATACAGGCCAGACAATCTGTGCACTTCCACTTGGAAGACCATATAGATATTGTTAATTGTGCTTTTGGTCATAGCAGCATTTAAAACAGAAAAACACAGGTAATTTATTTCACTGTATAGGAGGCACTATAAAAGCCTCTGTCAAATCTACATTACAAAGATGTAGTCATTCTGAGTTAAAGATTAAAGTACTTACCTTTAGCACTCTGTGTAATGTTTAAATAAGCTGTCTTATTCATGTGATACATTCCTAACATTTATTGTTCTGCTGAATATGATTTCCATGAATTTCTCTGCAGAGCGCAGTGACCTAACTTATGTCGAAGCTGTTGTATAAACAGTCCTGAGTATTTTAGTGGGAATTCAAATACAACAGCCATGTATTCTTCTCTTTTCTTTTTATGTAGTCAATTTGTATCTCAAAACTCTGGATGTGAATGTATAAAGGAAGCATTTAAACTATTGAAATATATTTTAAGATATGGTAGTTTCATTTATATATATTCATATATATATATATATATATATATATTCATATATATATATATATATATATATATATATATATATATATATATATATATATATATATATATATATATATATATATATATATATATATATATATTTTTTTTTTTTTTTTTTTTTTTTTTTTTTGCTTCATTCAAAGACCTCTGTGGTTTTCTTAATTGTTATTTATTTTGGTCTATGTAGTGTGAACATTCATGAGTGTACTTTTACTTTCAACCTGAATTACATTTAAGATCTACAGAGTGTTAATCTTGTTAATCAAATTACTGACAACCATGATCA